>NC_072491.1:38920000-39244166 GCF_027574615.1 Eptesicus fuscus
GTAATATATACATACAATGAAATATTATTCGGCCATAAAAGGAGAAAATCCTACCACTTGCAACAACATGGATAGACCTGAGGGCACTATGCTAAGTGCAATAAGTCAGACAGAAAAAGGCAAATACCATATGATCTCACTTATATATAGAATCTAAAAAAACAAAAAATGAACTAATTGAAAAAGAGACCAGATTTTGGGGAGGGGGGGGGGTAGAGGGAACAGTGGAAAAGGTAGTCAAAAGGTACAAACTTCCAGTTATAAATAAGTCCTGAGATGTAATGAACAGCATGGTGACTATCCTATGCAATAAAAGCCTAATATGCTAAGTGCCCGGTCGTCCAATCATCTGTTCAACCAATCAAAGCGTAATATGTTAATGATATGCTAAGGCCACTCAACCACTCACTATGACATGCACTGACCACCAGGGTGCAGACAGTCGACTAGTCGACCAGTCACTGATGCTCTGAATAGTAGGTTAACATGCTGCTGGGGTCCCGCCAATTGGGACTGAGCGAGATGGGCCGGACACGCCATGGAGTCCTACTGCAGTCCCTCCCCAGCTGGCCAACCTCCCGTGTCCCTCCCCGGCCCCAATCATGCACCAGTGGGGTCCCTTGGCCTTGCCTGCACCCTCTCACAATCCAGGACCCTTGGGGGATGTCGGAGAGCCAGTTTCGGCCCGATCCCGCAGGCCAGGCCAAGGGACCCCACTGGTGCATGAATTCGTGCACTGGGCCTCTAGTAGTTAATAATACTGTATTAAACATCTGCAAGATGCTAAGAGAATAAGTCTTAAAAAGTTCTCACCACCAGAAAAAAAAATTGTAACTATGTGATAACAGATGTTAACTATTATTGTGGTAATTTTTCAATATATACATACTAGAGGCCCGGTGCACGAAATTCGTGCACGGGGGGGGGGGGTGTCCCTCAGCCCAGCCTGCACCCTCTCCAATCTGGGACCCCTCGAGGGATGTCCGACTGCCCATTTAGGCCCGATCTAGGTAGGATTGGGCCTAAACGGGCAGTCAGATATCCCTCTCACAATCCAGGACTGCTGGCTCCCAACTGCTCGCCTGCCTGCCTTCCTGATTGCCCCTAAATGCTTCTGCCTGACAGCCTAATCACTCCTAACCACTCCCCTGCCAGCCTGATTAATGCCTAACTGCTCCCCTGCAGGGCTGGTCCCCCCCCCCTGCAACTGCCCTCCCCTGCAGGCTTGATCGCCTCTAACTGCCCTCCCCTGCAGGCCTGGTCCCCCCCAACTTCCCTCCTCTGCCAGCCTGGTCACCCCTAACTGCCCTCCCCTACAGACTTGATCGCCCCCAACTGACCTCCCTTGCAGGCCTGGTCCCTCCCGACTGCCCTCCCCTGCTGGCCTTATCGCCCACAACTGCCCTCCCTTGCAGACCTGGTCCCTCCCAACTGCCCTCCCCTGCTGGCCATCTTGTGGTGGCCATCATGTGACCACATGGGGGCAGCCATCTTGTGTGTTGGAGTGATGGTCAATTTGCATATCACTCTTTTATTAGATAGGATATCTAATCACTATGTTGTACACCTTAAGCTAATGCAATGTTATATCAGTTGGAAAATAATTTTAGTACATATTTTGTTTAAGAGAAAAGGAACAAAGAGGTTCTGGTTCCAATGTGATGAAATGGAAAACCAGGAGACAGCAATGCTCCATGTTGGGAATGCATGAGTATTTGTTGCTTCAGGCCCACCAACAATATCTAGAACACAAAATGCAGCTATTAGATATTGCTGCTCAGGAATTCCAGAAGGTGAACCAGGGAGGGAAGTTAGCACATACATCATTTATTCTGAAAGAAAACTGACGTTTATTTGTAAAATTAGTCTGATCCAAGTCAGAGCATGGATGATTTCTTTTTCAACATACCAAGATGGCAAACTGGTATGTACCAACTGATAAATTACTAAATTGTATCATATGCTCCAGAAAGGTTATTACAATGATCCGGAAAAGCAGTTTGTTCCCCAGAGAGTCATCTTCTCACCCTGACTCCCTGTAGGATCAGCTGTGTTAATAACAATGCTTTGCAATTTTATAGCACTTTTCCTGCTAAAAGCTCAAATATGAGTTGATATGGCACACCGCAAACTACACAGATGGCGCTCCACAGTTTCCACAGCTCTGACTGCATAGCTCATCTGACTTACTAATAAATGTACCTATCTCAAGATTAAAAACAAATATAAAAAACTAAGGAAAATGACAGAAAGACAGTGA
Source organism: Eptesicus fuscus (assembly GCF_027574615.1). Lineage (NCBI taxonomy): Eukaryota > Metazoa > Chordata > Mammalia > Chiroptera > Vespertilionidae > Eptesicus > Eptesicus fuscus. The sequence continues at coordinate 38,922,261 of NC_072491.1, forward strand.
ATTTTCATACCCAACTCAGTGATAGCTATCTGAAAGGACAAGACTAGCAGATGACCCAGAACTTCTTTCAGCTGCTGTGCATGCAGGTGTGCACCTCCAAAAACATCCTGCCAAGCCAACAGGCTGCTGGTAGATGAAGGGAGGGTGAGGCGGCGAATGAGGTTGATCAACTTTTCATATATGGTAGCCCACAGAATGGAGGCTGCCCCAGTAGCCCGGCCCACATCACAAATGTAAACGTAAGTCAGACTGCACTTACAGGAAACACCTGTCAAGGAAACCTACATACACTCATCACAACCCTCCAACTCACCTTATTCCGTCTAGAAAATAAGACCTGCTGGCCTTATAAGGAAATCCCCCACCCCCTGGTTAATCACGCCTGTTTCCAGTTGCCTGCCGCTTCTACAGCTCCATAAAAGCCGCTCTTGCCCAGAAGCACCTGAGAAGAGCGCTCCACCGCTGTGAGGCTCTGTGCTTCCCCAACCCAGGGATTGTTTTTGCAAACTCAGTATTAAACTGTTTTAGATTTGTCACTTGACAAGGTTATGCTTTCTGCTATGTGAATGTGCAACAATCAGACCTAAAGGAAAAATTCTCACCAAGGAGGAGCTAGATCTGGAATTATCACCTTCTTCTGATTTAGTCCCATGACCTGTAATTACCCATTGAAAGTAGACACATGGTCAGAGCTTGGCTGGCAGTGAAGAAAGGCTACCAGCCTAAAGTACAAGTGTTACTGACATTTATAGATCATACTTAAAATGGACCCCTTTAAAAACCAGTTCTGCCCTGGCTAGGTGTTTCAGTTGGTTGGAATGTGATCCTGTACATCAAAATATTGCTGTTCGATCCAGGTCAGGGCACATACCTAGGTTGTGGGTTCGATCCCCAGTCAGGGTGCGTATACAGGAGTCAATAAATGTTTTCTCTCTCTTTCTCTCTCTCTAAAAATCAATAAAAACATAGCCTCGGGGTCGGATTAAATAAAGAAGTACAATAAAAGTATTTTTAAATTGTTATATTCTGTATGTGGAGGTGGACCACAATCACCGTAGAAATTTCCTTTATGCTATTCACAAATGCTTCGCTCATTACCAGCAAGAGAAGGCATTTATTTCTTTGAACTTCATGAACAGAACTTCTAAATGTTCTTCACTGGTAACTATATCTATCTCATCTATCCCTGTGGATCTGAAAATTCCCCATCAGGGAATTTAACTATATAAAGTTTTCCATTGTCTCTGGGTAAATCACTGTACTGCATTTGTGTAGTAACTGTGGGCAAACATAACTGAATACAGGCATCCTCCATTGCAATTTATTATCTTGAAAATTTCAGACAATCAACTTATTCCTATGGAAAACAGAACTCTTACTGGTGATCAGATTTAATTAAAGTGTACAATGAAGACCACAGAGGTGGAGAGCAGCTCTAGAGACTTGCTCTCCTTGGTGATTCAAGTGGTTCTGTAGTGTCTACTTACAGGATTATATTTAAGCCCCAGGAAAAACAAATACATGATTTTGGTGAATTATGGCCAACCACTCTTAGCAAGAGTTTCATTTTCTTTTCTGAGAAAATTATTGTATATTAAGCCACATTCTGAACTAGTCAAAAATAATATTCAAGTCTTATGCTGTAATTTTCTCAAAAGAAAAGGGGTTTTAAATTATAATGATCAAAACCAGTCAAATGATTCCAGCATTGAGGTTCCATTAGATATTTCTCTGAAAAATGTAAGCATGATCTCTGTAGAAAGTACTATTGTGCACTTCTAAAACCAACACTTAGATATGTCAAACAAGCATTCAATCTCCCAGGTTTATGAAATGTAAATTTCACATACTTTATTTTTCTAATATTTTCAATTCAGTAATTAAAATGTTCTGCCACCTCTGAGTAGTTTTTAGAATAACTCCAAAGGCTCCTAAAACATAAAAATCTTTAACTTTATTGATTTAAATCCTCATAAAACAGCATTATCAACTTTGCCTTCAACTTCAATATAACCATGTGGATGTAAAAGGTAGGTAGACTAAATGATACATCCAATAATCTTTGTCCTTCCTCTCACCCCACCTGTTGCAAAACACTGAATTAGACAGCAGGTGCTAAAATGTATGTGATTATAATAATATTCATTCTGTAATCAGAGTAATAGTACATTTACTAGTCTAAAGCAGCAATTTTCAACTTTTTTCATCTCATGGCACACATAAAACTAATCACTAAAATTCTGCAGCACACCAAAAAATGTGTTTTTTGCCAATCCGACCAAAAATAGGTATGGTTTTGATTCATTCACACTGGACCACTACTGTTGTGTTGGCTGTTATCATTTTTAAATTGGACAATATAAGGAGAAAAAGTTAGTGCCCCTGACTAAATAGTCAGGTATTGCATGTTTTAAAAATTCTTGGGTCACACCGGTTGAAAGCCTTTGCTCTAAAGAGTTTATAATTACAAGACAGTTTATAATGTTTCCTTACAGACACTTCCATAGAGTGTACATGACCCTTTGCATTTCTGGGACATGTAAGGAAATTGGGGCACAAGATCACATTTGCTCAACTGATGGAGGCAAACCTCAATCCAAGCAATGTGGCTCTTAAGTGCTACTCCAAACTGACTTCACAGAATTAAAAACAAAACAAAAAAACTCCTGCATTCAAGGAACTCAAAGTTTGCTGGTATGTGCTAGTAACATCTTCCAAAAGAACATTCCACAAATTGTTAGTAGATTCTCTAAGATTTTACCACCTTTCTGCCCTTCAGTGGCATCATCTCATAAGACTAGAAAGGAAAACTAATGACAAAATCTTTCAAGATTTTATACTTTCATTCTACCCTTAAAATTAAAATGCCTTTTCCATAGACAAGCCTATGGCTGGTGTACATAAAATGTCATTATTTACTTCGGTGAGGGATCTTCTTATCTTTCTGCTGAGAAATTTCTTAATATGGAACAGTGAGCTCAAATAGTGCACCCAGATGGACAATGGATAGTCTTGTCTGTTAATCTCCATGGTGACTGTCCCTAACCCTCTACTTCTCAGATTACTGGCATTCCTGGTGGGAAGGAAGGTTCCATTCCTGGCCTCTACTCAGGACCCATACCAGGGGAACTTCAAGTCTACCTCCCCATCATATCTATCCAAGTCTCCTAAAGAGTCTTCAAAAAAGCTGAGACCCACCAATAATTTTTTAAATATTTTTATTGATTTCAGAGAGGAAGGGAGAGGGAGAGATAGAAACATAAAATGATGAGAAAGAATCATTGATCAGTTGCCTCCTGTACACGCCTCGAGCCGGGCATGTGCCCTGACCAGGAATCGAACCTTGACCTCCTGGTTTATAGGTTGACACTCAACCACTGAGTCACACCGGCTGGGCCCACCAATAATCTTCTAAATTTCAGAGACCGTGAAATTTCCATTTTGATAAGCAAGGTAAATAATTTATGCACTCTGAAATTTGGACTACAGACATAGAATTAAAAAAAAAAGTATGTCATTCAAGCTCCCAGCACATGAAAAGCAGCAACTTTTTAGCAAAAAGCTGTCTTATCCATAAAATGATTTGTTGAGGCAGCTCCATTCTGATGCATGCAGAGGGGACTCTGTTAATTATTACTCACACTAGAGGCCCGGTGCATGAAATTCATGCATTGGTGGGGGGATGTCCCCTCAGCCCAGCCTGCGCCCTCTCACAATCTGGGACCCCTCACTCCTGCCCGCTTGCTGCTCCTTACCACTAAGCTTGATGCTCCTTAAAGCTGGATGCTCCTTAGAGCCGCCGCAGAGGCAGGAGAGACTCCCACCACTGCCTCTGCACTAGCCAGCCATGAGCCCGGCTTCTGGCTGAGCAGCGCTCCTCCTGTGGGAGTGCACTGACCACCAGGGGGCAGCTCCTGCGTTGAGCATCTGCCCCCTGGTGGTCAGTGCGCATCATAGTGACCAGTCGTTCTGGTCGTTCTGCCATAACAGTTGCTTAGGCTTTTATTATAAGGAAGATCATGAGTGGCTTTCTGGATTAACTCACTAGAAATGTTTCTGGTAAAACAAACAGTCCAAAAATATGTTATTATCATTTAATCAAGTGGTCTACACAGTTCTACACAGTAAACACATGATAGAAAAGGAAAATAATAGAAAGAGGTCACAATTTTCTCTATTTTGAAAAAAAAATTATTCTAGAATTTAACGAAAAAATTTAGAAAGATTAATGCCCTGCAATCCTCCTTTTAGTGATAAACAGATCCTTTACCAGAAGATTTCTTTAAAATCATCAAATTCATTCTGGCTTCATTAATAATAAAACCTATTTTATCCTCACCACTCTGTGAGACAAACAAATATTATCCCCATTCAACAAAAATGGAAATTGGGACTCAGAAACATTAAATCACTTGCTCAAAGCAACAGATTCATCTGTAGGCAATATATACATAATCATTATTAAACTTACATTTAAATCATACAAATTTTCCCTGATTAAAAATTCTATAAATTTTTTATCAGAAATTTATTTTAAATGTTTAATTAAATTCCATTACCTATAGTTTAAGAACTGCTGCTCATTATAGCTTATAGAGAATCACTTCATGTATCTCAGAAATAAAAAAATCCTCCTTCCTCTTTTTTCTTGTTTTAAAGGACAGTAGTAACACTTCAACTTCCTACAACTTGGCCTGCGACAGATGGTTATTCCCAAAGATGACCAACCAAAACCTCCCAGCCCACATGTTCATCTTCTAATTCAACTGTTAACATTCCTCCCAAAGAGAGCTGGGATCCATGTTCCCAGATCTATATTCCGAATCTAGAGAAGTGGAGACTATGACTAAGACATAAGTGACCTATAAGTGACCTCTGAGGTTAATCTTCAAAGAAGATAATGTTTCCTTGGAATTCTCACTCTTTGAACCCCAGCCGCCATGCTGTGAGGAAGCATAAGCAGGTACACAGAGAGCATGTGCTGGTATTCTAGCCTATAACTCAGCTCAAGTCCCAGCCAACAGCCCACATCAAATGCCAGGCCTTCACCTGATTTCAGGGCCAAGCCGTTGACTAGGCCTTGGCTTTGAGTCTTCCTGGCTCAGATGCCAAACAGCACGGAGCAAGTCAGCTGTGTCCATCGTGACACAAATTTTCCAATCCTGCTACCAAGTTTTGGATAGTATATTATATAGCAACAGTAAACTCCCTAATCCAGAACACGGGCAAAAAATGAAAAGGAGACAAGGAGTAAGGCTTCTTTCTGAACATTCAAAACAAATATCCCAATTCTGTGCCCTAAAGATCTCAGATTCTCATGTAGATCTTATTAAAAGTGCATGTAAAGTAAGAGAAAATAGGAACATACTATAATATTTTCTATTTCCATCCCAAACACATGTATCTAGAATGCCTTTTCTCTTCTCTGACAAAATCTCAATCAGCCTTTGAGGCTCAAATCAAATACTACAGCATCTATGAAGCCTTTCCTCAGCTCACAAAATGAACTGTTTGCTCCTATAAAATATCTGTCTAGCGCACTGAATATAACTTTCTATTCTAATGCACATGTTATACTGTAATTACTTTTCTGCATGTCCCTAACATGTGAGATCTTTATGGAGAGGCGCCATTTCTTTTTTAATCTTTATATTCCTGATAGACAGAAATCTGGTAGACAGAAAGCACTCATTAAATTTTTGCTGTCCCTGGCCGGGTAGTTCAGTTGGTTAGAACATTGTCCCACTACACCAAGGTTGTAGGTTCAGGGCACATACAAGAAGCAACCAATGAATGCAGAAATAAATGGACCTGGTTATCTGGTTTCCAAACCGACTGCAGAAATTCACAAAGGAGAAAAGAGACCCTTATTTAAAAATTTTTTTCACATCGGTGTATCTCCTTATGATGTATTTGCAGAAAGTATCTCTAGGTCCAGTACTAACGAGACTTCAGAAAGAGCATGCCATGAAAATGGCCACGATGACACTATCTCAAGCAATAAGCTCTTAAAGGTTATGCTTTTCTTCAGCCCTGGTCAAATTCATTAATATATTTAACAATTTAATTTCCTAACACTTCTGAAGAAACTGAAGTCTGAACAGTGAAAAGATTGCCTGCACAACAATGTGAATGCAATTAATTTTATATGGATTTGACCACAATTATAGTTTTTAAATTAAAAACAACAGACATTTTAAAAAGACAATGTCTGAAAACAAAGAAAAAACAAAAATTAGGGGAACTGTTTCATATTAAAAGAGAGTACGGAAGCAAATGCAATGAGTGAACTTGATAAATTTTGGTTTCAAAACCAAAGCTATAACAGACATTTTGGGAACAACTGGGAAAATTGAAATAGAGGGTTGATAATTTTCTTAGGTTTAATAGTGGTATTGTGTGTGGTTATACAAGACAATGACTTTGTTTTAAGGCAGTGTACTTTATGAATAAAGGGTCATCTATAACTTACTTTCAAATAGTTCATCCAATACATACATACATACATACACACACACACAAATCAGAAAGACAAAAGCACATACAGCACTAAAATGTAATTTAACCACATTATGGAAGCATCATGGGAGTTAAGAAAAAGAGGGATGACACTGCATATCACAAAGCACCAGCCTGCTCTTCCACTTGAGTTGTGTATTGTTTCTACTACTTAATATATAATTAGTTGGTGACAAAATATGAATAGATGACAACCAACCTTCTGACTCAGTCTGCAAATCAAGTGATCCCACAAAATAAGGAGTTATTGTTTGAGTAGAAATTTGGGGAGAGGGTTGAGAATATTGTTATAGGTGTTGTCACAAATATAGGCTAATGTGTGGACTATAAAGGCTTTGCTGTTTGGATAGCTGAAGAATTTCATTATTTTAATCTATTGAGACATCAGCCCTTCAAGTGACAGTTTCATTCTCTTCTTCAAAGGAAGTATTTAAGTGCCAACCCAGGTATACTTTCTTTGTATTTGGTTTTGTTTTATTATCCTTCCTGAACTCCTGAATTTCCCCAAGGTTTTATTGTTTTGTTTTGTTTTTACCCTTTTTCTCCTCTTTCCACAATAAACTGAGATTATTAATCCCTCTTCTCACCATAGTGTCAAAATATTCTGCAGGGGAATTTAATATAAGTCTGGGTATAAAAAATGTTCAGTTTTACTAAAGCAACAAAGCCAAAAATTTAAGTCTTTATTGTTTCTGATTTGAAGATAAATTGACTTTTTTCTTTTTCTATCAAGCACTTTTTTGTATAATCTATAATCAATGTAAGTTAACTTACCAATAACCTCGAATATTGTTGGATTCTATCTCTTTTTATTTTGATTGATTATATATTTTGCTATTAACTGAGATCAATAATATAAACTCCCAAATAAATGGAGTTTTATTTCAAAAGATGGCTTCCTAAATTTTAGAATAACTCTTAGTTTTCTCTTGGCAAACCAAAGAGCATGCAAACCAACACGTTCTCGGGAGGCCAGAAAGAAAAGACTAATAGGTACAAAGGCTCAAGGAAAGAGGAGAAAGAGGGGGAAATGGGTCTGTGACAGACCTAATTAGTAAGTGTTTGGGAATGTCCTTCTGTCGTGCGTGGGGAATTTTATTATTATAAAAGAGTTATGTTGGGAAGATCATTCTATTAATGACTTACAGTACAGATGGAGAATTTGTTATACGAGTCCAAAATATAGTTTAAAAATTAAAGCCTTTTGCTGTACTGGTATACTATTTGAGAGGAGAGGAAGAATGAATGAAAAAAATGTGTGTGTGTGTGTGTGTATATATGTGTATGTATGTATGTATATATATATATATTCCATCCTTATTTTTCACCAATTTTAGCAAACCAATAAGAAAACAGGTACAGCCCTAGCTGGTTTGGCTCAGTGGATAGAGCATCGGCCTGTGGTCTGAAGGGTCCCAAGTTCAATTCCGGCCAAGGGCATATGCCCGGGTTGTGGGCTCGATCCCCAGTAGGGGGCATGCAGGAGGCAGCCAATCAATGATTCCCTCTCATCATTGATGTTTCTATCTCTCTCTCCCTTTCCCATCCTCTCTGAAATCAATAAAAATATTTTAAAAAGAAAACAGGTACAATTTCCTATTGTGCATATCTTAGATAATAAGCCAATGCATAAAATCATTTTAGGTATATTTATAGAACACAAAAGACAGATGAATTTGAATACCAGATTAATCAAAGCATTTTCGTTCATGGTTTTCCTCCTTGATATTAAACGCCAAAAAACACATACCAAAAATTATAATTTGCACTGCAATGGGAAAATATTCTAATTTGCTTTACTAATTAACCCTCCACATATTTATCTGAAACTTGAAAAAAAATTTTTTGTAGCTTATTCCACTTAAATTAACAAATACTAATAAGCTGACTTCTCAGTTTGATAAGCTGATAAGCTAGTAGTACATCCTTAAAAATCTTTCAAACTACAAGGGCATGTACCTGCTACTCTGGATTTATTCTATACATACCTTCACTAATTTATCGATTTCAGTCAAGGCTATTCTTGTGCATCAATATCTTTAATCTGCAGATCCTAAACTCTTTAGCTTAGATTTAGCACAGCCACTCCTCTGGAGGCCACGTCCAATTCTTTCTGATGCCATTCTCCTTCTCTCCCATCAGACACTCAATCCCTTTCCCAAAGAAAATAAACACCTATGAAAAAATGAGGCTGCTAGAGACACCTGAATCTCACTGGGAACTTTCTAAGAAGTGAATGGAAAGGGCTTGCATAGCCGGGGAAACGCTTTGTCCCTCAGGGAGAAGGCTCCCCTCACTTCTCTAAGGGCAAAGGAGCTGAGCCTCTGAAAATCAGAAGCCCCTGCAAGCCTTCCTTTGCCTTACCTTGTCCTCATCTGTTCTTGGGTGGAGTAGCTCACTTCTCAATGAAACAGGGAAAAGAATCCCCAATGCTCAGTCTGGTTGTGCAGAGCACAGGGGTGGAAGAGCAGTGGGGTTCAGTGGTGCCTGAAGGGAGTGGCCCACCAGCACCATCATCCTGTTCCAGAATTAAGGATGCAGATCAGAAGACTATACACGAGCCAATTAACTTCCAACAAGTCAGCCAATCACTGTACTGTGTCTGTGCTAAGTGATCTGTTTTCAACCTAATGGCTTCTTTAACAAATAGCTAGCTTCTTCACTCAAAGCTGTTAGCAGAGCAAATCTGTTTGGTAAAGGGGGAAACTGTAGACCATGATCACACATGAAATACTTAATGATGGTAACAGACGTTCCCATAATCTTGATTGTGTTCCCTTCACTACCACCCATCTTTCACCTCCAATTTTAAGAAAAAAATTGAGAAAGTCAAGGAAGATGAAGGTTAAAGGAGGCAGAGGAGAAAAGTCTAGAAAAGTCTATGAAGATTTATTCCCAAATTGAAGCACTGTGAAGTTTTGCCATTTTTTATCATTCTATCCTCACTTCAAATACTGAGCCACACTGGGCTTAGTCTCAATGCACAGCACACCCAACACAGCACCCACAGCAGGCTGCAGGCACACAGCAGTCGCCTCAACACCCGCACAGACCTCCTGCCTGTCTCCATAATTCTCACAACCAGCTTCTGGAATTTCAAGAAAGCTAGTATGTTAAATTTGTAGAAATTCATACACTCCTGACACTCAGATTTTTCGTAAGAAATTGCATATTCCTTATTTAGGTATCTAAAAATACATGTGAAAGTATTTGCCACCTATGTTCCAACAACTCCAGAGGTGATTACCTATTAAACATTTTATGAATAATTCTATTTTTTAAATACAGGGTGGAGCAAAAGTAGATTTACAGGTGTGAGTCCACGAAACACAGTTTATTCTTGTATTATTATTTATTAACTATTGTATTGTTTTCCATATGAACAACTGCAAACCTACTCTTCCCCCACCCTGCATATACACAAGCATATTTTTAAAAATGTATTTTTAAAAATTTGTTATCCATGTAACTAAATTTCCCACTTAGTTTGACTCAAGTAAAGATAGTTTCCTCTAAGATATGCAATTTTTAAATTTACATAGACAATTACTAAGAGCTTTTCATCATTAAACATTAACAGAATTAGAAATCTTATGGTAAGTTAATGTTAAATATTCTTACAAACGCCACTGTAACACCCAAGACAGGAAGTCATTTCACGTTTGACTCAGGAGCTGATTGTATAAGCAGGAGTCAGTCATCGCTAAAGAAGACCATCCTCACTTAAGGGTACTTCAATGGGGAGAGATCAGTCAGCAACAACGGGAACTTCCAGAACTCATGCACACTCTGCAAGTTAAGCCTTGGAGATGTGGTATCGCATTTCATATAACACACTAAATGAATAATAGAAAATTCCATGCATTACATTCTCATCTGTGACAACAGGTCTTCAGCCTCAGCAGCTGGAACACTAGAAGCAGTGCGTGCCGATCCGCACACGTGCCAAGGTGGAAGAGTTCCCTGAAAGCTCTCCTCACTCCCTGCAAACAACCGAGCAGACAGAAGAATTCCACAAATAGCAGAGCCTTAGTCAGATGACTGAATATATTATCAGCCTCCTTTGGGACTACAATATCTCAACACCGCGTCATCCATGATACATGGATTGCAAAATATCTGCAAAACATGCATCATACAATCATCACCTAATAGTTAAATATACTAAAATTAAATATATTTTAAAGAAATAAGAAGCCAACTATCTCTATCGTTTCATCCTTTCTAAACCTGTATCCCCCCAGAGTACTTGATAATCTATTTTCTACCTATCCCCTACAATCAAGCATTCTTGAGCTGATTTTCTGATCTTTTTATTATGCAAAACAATAGGCAACCTGAATAGGATTTTTCAAAATACATTCCTACTCATTTTCCTTTTCCTAATGGTGAATTACTGTGTTATCTCAACAAAGCACTGGATAAGACACATCCACACTTACCCTGGAAAAAAAGTGCAGCCTACCAGCTAACAAGGACCTAAGTTAAGGGGGCAGGGCTAAGGGGCAATGCTTGCCTGGGTTCAAATTCCTCTCCGGTAGTCTGGCTATATGACCTTTGGAAAATTATCTGACAGCCCTATGCTTCCACTTCCTGAACTGTAAGAGAGAAATGATATTGTTATATCACTGTGTTTCAGTGAGAAATATACAAGGCTATATACTCAGGGCATCTTAACCCTGCATCAGCACTCAACAAATGTTACCTGTTTTTACTTCATTATGGTTCTTATTTTGTAAAACTTAAAAGAAAAAAAAGAATCTTGTAATTTAAGAATTGTTCAACTCTGAGTTGATGACTAAAAAATCTAGGGACTATTTGTAGGTCTTAAGAAACATCTGTCCAGGTTGAGAGATACCTGCTGACAAAATTTGCAGGGTTGGAACTAAGTAAATCTATTCATCCTTTTTATGGATCAAACAACAGGACTGAGAGCCTTATAAAGGCCTGCAAACATTTGCTTACCAGATTTTTTAAAAGAAGACATGCTCAGACTCACCATTCCCTCTGATATTTATGATTTCTTTTCCTACTCACTGGTCAAGGTTAACCGTCTCCCCCCCCCCCCCCCCCAAGTTTTGCCCATAGGCACAAAGACTTAATACCCTTTAAACTTCATCTTCTTCTGGAAAATGGGGGTGACCTCTATTTTATAGGTTGTGGCAAGAATGAAAGAATGGAATACACCTCAAAAGATCTATACAGTAGTCCACCCTTACCGGAGGTGGATACCTCCCAAGATCCCCCAGTGGATGCCTGAAACCAAAGATAGTACCAAACCCTATGGATACTGTTTTTTTCCTATTTATTCACACACAAGATCTTAAAAGCCCAAAGTGAGATTTAAGTTGTTCATCAGGAACCTATGATAAAGTTTAATTTATAAATTAGTCAATTTCACAAATATAAGAGCCATTCTTACCGTAGATCTTAGCAACCTCAGCATACAATTATTTTTCTTTATTAAGTAAAAAACTTTCACCTCTCACTTAAACGAAGCACTTAGTGGCTTTTCTTTGGCATATCAGAATTGCCAGCATCACCACTCTTTGCTATTTGGGGCCATTATTAAATAAAATAAGGGTCACTTGAACACAAGTCCTGCAATATCACAGTCAATCCAATAACCTAGATGGCTACTACGTGACTATCAACCAGTATGGAGGCACTGGACAAAGGAATAAGTCATATCCTGGGTGTGATGGGATGGGATGGCATAGAACGGTGGTCGGCAAACCGCGGCTCGAGAGCCACATGCGGCCCTTTGGCCCCTTGAGTGTGGCTCGGCGTTAGAACCACTTCTTCAAAACAGACTCGCCCAGGCCGAAAACCGACTTCTGCGCATGGGCCACAAAGTTTCAATCGCACTGTACGTGCGCGCCCGCACGTGGTATTTTGTGGAAGAGCCACACTCAAGGGGCCAAAGATCCGCATGTGGCTCTCGAGCCATGGTTTGCCGACCACTAGCATAGAATATCATGAGATTTCATCACTCTACTTGGAAAGCAAACAATTTAAAACTTAGTTTGTGAAAGCTGCACAAGGGAGTTTTCCATCCTTTACAAACCTAAGATGGGAAGGCCTAAGATATGTTAGTCTTAAAGCAGCAACAATGCAAAGATAACCCACAGAAATGGGTCCCTGATGTGACCTTCAACCAACTACAGATTGCCATCCTGACCACACATGATTTCAGAGGACATAACCATTATAATCCTATTTTCAGGGGGGAAAACCCAAACCCAGATCAAAGCAGAGTTTTCTGACATTATATAATTAAAATTACACACACACACCAATCTTTAGCATCAAAGCAAGTTGAAAATTAAGGTGAACATGTCCCTTTCTACCTTCTCTCCAACCAAAAAAAAAAAAATTAAAAAAAATCGCCCACTCTAAGTTCTTCCTTTAATCACCGGACTTGAAATGGATGGTTTATACTATCTGCGGATCCTGAGAAAAAAGAAAGCTACTAAGGAGAAATTCTGGCGGCACTGGGCTCAAATTTAAAAAAAAAAAAAAACAAAAAACAGAGCCTAGCAGCCATTTCTAAACAGGTGCCTCTAACTCAAGCAATGATCCAGGGAGAAACCTGCACTGAATTGCCTGCCTGCATTGTGTTGGTGCCATGAGCCAGCCCTATAAAAGATTTCCTGGAATTGTATTTCAACCAATGGAATTGACGCTTTCCCTGACCTATCGGAGCTGTGCATGTCAGAGGTATCCCATCAGCATCTTCACTAAACAATCAGAGCAGTCCCACTCTGACCAATCAGGTGAGTGGCTTTTAGACCAATCAAACTGAAAGATCTGGAGTCCTCATTTGTATAAGGACTGACCAATCAGGGACCAAGAGCAAGGATTTATCTTTATGTAAGTCAGTGCTGCTCTGGCTCCCCAGCAGACTGTAGCAGAGCAGGATTGCCTCACAACTGAGCTGTTTGCACTGAATGAAGTGTCCTTCTTCACCACACCTCAAACTGGGGATTCCTATTGGTGTTGAATTGGCACCAACACCATCAGTTGACATCAAAGTAAACTGCCAATGCTGGAAGCCTCAAATACTCATCAAATAAATAACTAAACAAATTAAAACAATGGTTAAATGAGGCAAGAACTCAAAGACAGAGATCTAAAAAGCCCAAAGTGAGATTTAACTTGGCCATCAGAAACTCTTAACAGTTCATGATTGGCTGCCTGTAAGTGACAAATTCTGCCAGAATTAACCTGCTAACTTCAATTCTCCATGTATCTGTCAATTGATACCCAAAGGGAAGATTGTCCTTTTCTTTCAGAACCTTGAACTATTGCTAGTAACCTGTACCTATAAGTAGTTCTCCTCTATAACTTATATCAAGGTTCTATGTCCCAAAGCCTCGAAAAGCAGCTAAGTACTAGTAAAATACTGCCATAGGCCCTCTGCTTATTTAATTCTTCTCTAGAAATTTCTAACTACAGAACCAACTGAAAATTGTCCTAGAATCAATGTTTCCACAATTTCATTATGTCATCACAGCCACTGGAAGCCAGAAATGTGGTCAATGATGAACATTTTATAGGGAAAACACATAAAATCTTTACCCTTAAAAGCCAAGAGTATTATGACCTACATGCAGACCACAGTTTCTTCACAAGTTTACTTTTAAGAATTCCACTCCTTTTCATAACCAATTTTGCCTCCGTTTTTATAACAGTTTCAAAAAATATCCACAGAAGTCATATATTCTCACATCTATTTAGAAAATAGTATCTAGGATCCATAAAGTATGTTTTCTTTATGCTGACTGGTTTGAGGGTCTGTGACACTAAAATTATATTTTATAGCTTTTCCAGACATTACTTTTAATAGACTTTGAAGAGTAAGAGAACATAATATTCTTTCTACACTTTGCAATTCATAAACCCTTCTATGAGCCTTTAAAACAAAAAGAAAATAAACACAAATGCTAAGAACACCTTTTCTGTTTAGAAAACAAGACATAGAGGTAAAATTTGCTTGAGTAATGAAAGAATATTTAAAAAATAGGGTTTTGTTCTGTTTTCTCTTAAATAGCTTTCATTATTGGTATATAAATATAGTCTGATTATTTCATTAGAAAATTTGCTGTTTTATGATTTACTGCAATAAAAGAGCAATACCTTAAAAACAGTGGCTATTTCTCCCTCCTATTCTCTTAATTTAAAATTGATAGAGCATGTAATGACATAATCACCAAAAACTATAAACACAAAATATTGAAAAGCTAGTAATTTCTTAAATAGCAGTTTTGCCACAAAAAATAGCTAAACATTATGTTTTTAAATATAATTTCAACCATGACATAATAATGGTGAGAATATCAAATAAGGATACACTGTGCATTTCAGAAAACTAATCTTCTTGGAAAATTGTTTAAAAAGACACACACACACATACACACACACACAACACACCCTTTTTTTTTTTTTTTTTTTTTTGCTACACAACATCCTAAGGACTAGTTATTAAAAGAATCATTTTTAAACACAATTTTTTTCAAGAAATCCAAGCTGCCAACTTATGGGTCATATTTCAACCTGATGTGATTTGAAACTGCTAAGGTATTGAATCCTTAAATATAGGGTGTATAATGGAAGCACTGCTTCTCACAGGTCTTGATTCTAAGGCTTAGAAAGCTTTAATATGGCATAACTACAGATGAAGCCTTTTATGCACTCTTATACCACAGCCCAAGGCCCCCTCCAATCCTTACAATGTACGTTTCCAGTAAAATTCTTCTCTAACTCTGAGCAAAAGTCATGTAAATTATACTGAACCAATGAAGGGTTAAAATCAGAGCCAAACTATCTAAAAAATATTAAGTTCATAATTGGCGAGCTCTTTTCTACCCTCTGCTTCAGTATCCCGACATCTAAAAGTCAAAGAACTCCTCTGGTAAGACTGAAATTCCCAGGAGGAGGAAGGCTCAGATCCAGTCTGAGAGCACACAATGGAATCACAGCTGACGATGCACATCTTTTTCTAGATGTCTCCATATGCTTGAGAGGCTTTTTCCCCCTAGCCAGGCATTCAGGGACTTGCTACTCTCTGCCACCAAGAATAGGAGGACATTTTCAAAGATTGTTGCAGAAAATGAAGTAAAACAATGTGATGGTCTCAAGCATACAAGAGAGAGAGAAGGGCACACGTCAGAGTGGTCATCAGTAACTAAATTAACTAATGATGGGGGGAGGGGTGAATGTTGTCAAATTTTGAATGTTGCTTAATTTATAATACCTCCTACTTCTGGCAGTTGTTTATTTTATCTTGGCAATTTTTACTATTCTATCACTAAGATGACACCTCAAGGGTTGCAGCAAATGCAATTAATTTTTGTCTAAAGGAATACTCACAATTATACTGGATTGGAAGCTTACATTATAAATTTGAACATGGTATGTTACAAAAGAACGCATTTGCAGGGTGTGGTAGTTCCCTAAAACTACAAACCCCCTCTCTTCTTTCTTAGTGACCCAATATTAATAAAAGCTAGAGAAACTGGTATAGATAAGATAAATATCATGCAGATAAAAGACCTCAAAAAAAAAAAAAAAAGACACAACAAAACCCTCACCAGATCAGTTAAATTCACTGGAAACTTATCACAAAATGGACTCATTCTCAATTTAATATTATTCATTCCTTGAACTCCTCAAGATTCTGCAAATTCCAGCCGGGAAAGCAGGCTTGCTGCTGTCAGTGCGCACTAACCTCACCAACAAAGAACAGGAGCACACACACAAAAAAGCAGGGGGAACAGCTGCTGTCTTTTCAAAAGACAGCTTTTCCTTCAGAGCAACCTGTGGTCATTAGAGAGAACCAAAAGACCTGCCCTCCCTCTTCTTCAAAGTCAAGAGTTGATCAAGTCACTGGACTGAAGGCAACCAACAGCTTACACCCATCAAAATGTCTCCTCGCCTTGCATAAGCCAGAAAAGTACCCACACGCTGGACAACCTAGCAGTGTTGAAGAAAAATTAAAATACATTATTCTTAAGAATCTTTTGTTGTTGGCGTAATCTGGCCAACTACACTTTTACTCCGACTTCTGTAGGTAAATAGTCTTTGATGAGCTGTGCTCCTTAAATACCAACGCTTTATGTTTCAAACAGTGAGATGCTTTGGTTCCTAATTTCATTTTGTTTATCCAAGACAGAAGGGGGGAAATGCATACCATAAAACCACAACTTTTTTTTCTCTCTAATGTCCTCCCCAAATGCCGAACTTTCAAGTGCACTTGGGGAATTGGCGGTCTAATTAAAAAAGGAACCAGCGAAGCCATTACAAACAATGATGATACTTTACACTCCCAATAATCAATGGACATAAGGCTACTCATTCTCAAAGGACCCTTCCAAATGTCCCTGTCCCCACGCCGGGGCAGCTGAGTGGAACTGAGGTCCAAGTAAACAGACAACTCCCGTGACCCTCAGCCCGGAAACCAGGAGCCCGTGTCCAGAACAAGATCACGACAATATGTGCCATTTTAAGAAGCGGGCCTCGGAGTTGCTGCCACATCGTGAGCGGCTTCAGGCTTCGTCGTGTCTAAGACAACGTCTCCCGTGGCACCGGGGAAATACAGGACCTCGGGTCCCTCTGCGTGTCTCCCTGGGCCAAAGCCCCGGGAAGTGACACTACCCTCCAGATCGCGGAGCCGGCGACTAGGGATGGACAAGAGTGGGTAGCTCTCGGCGTCTCCATGACTCCCCCGCCCGCGTGCAACTCCGCTCCAACTGGTCCGGCGCAAGCCCCGCCCCCTCCCTTCCTCCGGCCCTCGCGATTGGCTCACCCACACCTTCGATTGGCTCCCTGCCCCATCAGTCACTCGCAGTGAGATTCGGGTCGGTGGGAGGGGAAGGCACCGGAGGAGGTGGAGTGGGAGTGGGATTAGAGGACGAGGTGGCAGAGGAGGGTGTCGGAGCTCGGTCCGGTTTGGGAAAGTTTCCCCTGCCAGTGACAGACCCGGAGGCGCTAGGCCCAGTCCAGCTCCCGGCCGGTGCCAGGGGCTCGGGTCCCCGATTCCCACCCCTCGGTCCCGCAGGCCCCGGAAACCACTAGGGGGAGGGGGGAGGAGGGAGGGACCAGCTAACCAGGGACCGACCCACCCCCGATCTCAGCAGGGACGCGGCCGGGACTCCCCGGAGGGGCCGGGGGCAGGGAGCGCCCGCACGGAGAGACCACCCCGGCCCCCTCCCTCGGCAGCACCAGGGGCCCAAGAGAGAAGGGTCCTCAGGGTGGGACCGTCGCCCGCCGGCCTGAGGCCCCCTCCCGCTCCCCCCCCCTGGGGCCCTGAGGGCCTGTGCCTTCAGGGGCGGGGAGAGGAGGAAGGGAAAAGGGGGCGCTGGCGAGCCAACCCGGAACCTCCCGGACCGCCTCCCGCCCCCAGCCCCGGCCCCAGCGCGCCTCCGGCACACCAGCCCGCACCCAGAAAGTTAAGTCAGGGGCGAGCCCGGCTCGGCGCCGCCGCGGTCCGGCCCCCGGCTCCCCGCCCCCACCGCGGCCCGGCCTGCTCGGCCCCGGCGCCCCGCCTGCCAGCTCCTTCCCGTCCGCCCGCGGCGCCCCTCGCCCCCCGCCCCCGGCGCTGACACGGGCCCGGCCCGCCCGCCCGCCGGGCCGCGGCTCCCCTCCGCCCAGCATCGCACCCCGCCGGCCGCCCCTGGCGTCGCGCTTCACCTTCACACACACACCCCCGGCACTTCCCGGGTCCGGCCGCCCCTCGCCGGCTCCCACCCTCCGCTGCAGTCGCTCCGCATTTCCATTAAAGAAT
This sequence comes from Eptesicus fuscus, assembly GCF_027574615.1. NCBI lineage: Eukaryota > Metazoa > Chordata > Mammalia > Chiroptera > Vespertilionidae > Eptesicus > Eptesicus fuscus. The sequence goes on from NC_072491.1 coordinate 38,940,565, forward strand.
GCATCTCCAAACCCACCTTCCCGTCCCAGCTCGCTCCCCGCGAGGGGGCAGGAGCCGCGACCCCCGCGACCCCGCACCCGGCTGCGCGGCGGGCGCCCGGCTCCTCCGGCGGGGGCTGCGCCCGCGCCCCCGGCCTCCCCGCCGCCCTCGGCACTCACCTCTTGCCGGCGCCGCGGGCTGCAGCCTCCGCCCGCCTCGCGCTCCGGGACCGACTCCCGAGCCCTCGCGCGGCGCTGGAGCGCCTCCTTTCTCTCCCGGGGACTCCGCGTCTCCCCGCCGCTTCCCGCCCTCCCCACCCCCCAAGCCCCAACTCCCCGGCTCCGCGGCGCCTGCGGGATGCAACTCCTCGCCCCGCGCACTCGGGCAGCGGTCCCCGCACACACAACAGCCCTCGCCCCGGCGCGCGGCGCTGCCCGGCTCCGCGCTGGAGGCGCAGTCGCGGCCCGGGGTGGGGAGGCGGCGCCCCCCGCCCGCCGCCCGCCCCGCGCCCGCCCTCGCGGCCCCCGGGGAAGGCGCGGTTACCCGCTCGGGTCGGTCACGCCGTCAGGTGCCGGCTGCCGTCGGCGCTGACCTTCGCCGCCGAAGCCGTGGCGGAGGCTGCGGCCGCCATGTTCCCGTGTTAATAACTGCTGCCTGGTTGTTTATTTCAATGGAGATCCTCCCCCAACTCCCTCCTCCTCCTCCTCTCCTCCTTCTCCTCCTCCTCCTCCTCCTCCTCCGAGGCTCCGCACTTGCGGAGAGAGACACAGACCGCGCGAGCTCGGGAGAAGGGGAGGGGGCTCGGGAGCCAGGCCGTCCCTCCCTCCGCCTCCCTGGCCGTGGCCGCCGCCAAGTCGTGTCACCGGGGCAGGGACGGGGCGGAAACTTGCCTCCCGCGCCCCCGGGGAGGGAGCCAGGGTGCGCCGAGGGCTCTCCGGGGAGCAGACCCTGGCCGCGGGGTCTGCAGCATCTTCGTGGGCAGAGTCCTCCGAGAAGGCGACCCGGGGGGGAGGTGAAGAGTGAGGGGGGAAAAGGGACAAAATGGGTGACTGTGGCGGAGAGAGGGTGACCTAGGGGTGACGGCAAGTGAAGGGAGAGTAAACAGACGACTCCATGGGAGGGCAAAGGGCAGTGCCCAAAAAGAAAGCGAGCTGATGGGGCTGCCGAGGGGGCGGCGGTGGGGTCTCGGGGCTGCCCACGAGGAGGGAGATGCCCCCCCCCCAGACCAAGGTCGGGGAGAGCCCAGCGCCAGGTTCGCCCGGGGAGCCTCCCGCCCTCGCCCCGGCCGGGCCCCTCGGCCCGCAGCCTGCACCCCGTCGGGCGCACCTCGCGCGCCCCGGGTCCGCTGCTGCGCCCAGGAGGCGCCCCTGGTCCATGGAGTCTCCCTCGGCTCCTGCGAGGACGGGCGCCTGCAGTTGCAGCCCAATCTCCATAGGGGATGGAGGGGTGCGCCTGCCGGAGGCGAGCTTAAAGGGGTGCCACCCAGCAATTGCACGATAAAGGCGAAGTGCACACAGTGTAAAACCTAACCTAGATGAGCATTCTTGTCACGACAAGAGTCACAAAAGTTTTTTTGTGTTTTTTTTTTTTTTTTTTATTGGGTAGTCCACTTTCTAGACATCAGAAAGTGGTGTTTGGGGGACGCAGGAGGGTACCACCGAAACTGGAGAACTTTTCATTGGTTGAGATGTTACCAGGGGTCAGTTTTATGCTTTGGAGAAGCCAGTTCTTCTGAACTTAGAATAATTCGGCGGGGGCGGGGGGAATGAGCAACATTTATTTAACAAGTTTCCTTACTTGTAGTCTTACAATAAGAAAGGTCGCTTGTATAGACAGTAAGGTTTATTGAACACTTACTCTGTGCTAAGTGTTTTATATATGCTAGATTTTGATCTTCGAGCCTTACAAAATATTTACCATTTTTATCCTTCACACACACACACACAAAAAAAAAAAAATTAAATGAGGCTTAAATAAGTAATTTGCCTACAGTCATACAACCGGGGAGCTGGAGAGGATTTGACCCCAGTGCTGGGTTGGTTCAAAAGCCCACGCTTTTAATGGTGTCTGCAACCTCAAGTTTGTGGGAATGCCACCAATTTTATTTGGGGAAAGAAAAAACTATGTGTGTGTATGTGTGAGTGTGTTTGACTATGGATAGAAAATGTTTAGAGAGCTACAAGTTGTTCGCACTGGGAGTTTAAGTGTGTGTGTGTATGTAAAGGGCTACTTACAGTTTTATTTTGCACACTTAACCGTATAGTGCTTGAAATGTTTGCACTGACCATGTATTGAGTGAATTTTTAAAGATTATTTTAATTACCTGGCATAAGAGAATTGTGTTCCCCCTGAAAACAGAGCTCTCCAAGAAACTGGGAGAAGACATGGGAAATGGCGTTTTTTCATGGCCGTCTTCTCCCACTAATACCAGTCCATGGTATTCCCACAATGAGGTAGCAGTCACCTGAGTTCCCTCACATTGCTGGACTCCAGTTTTCTGTCCTCAGCCCCGACTCTGAGTTGGGATACAGATTCTCCTTGCTTTCTATCCCTCCCTATTTTTTGGCAGAAGTCCAGAATCCATCATGCCTTTGAAACAGTAGATTTCACACTTTCCAAAACCACCCATGATATCTGTGCAAAGAAGTGACTCCTGGTTGCATTTTCATATTACTCAATAAAACTTACTGCATGCTTAAGATACAGGACTGTTTCTGCAAAAATAAAGCAAACAAAAACATCTGACAGCATAACATAATGAGTTCCATGTCCAGCTGCTACTCAGTTGCCTTGAACCTTGAGGAATCATTTAATTTCTGCTCTCTAGTACAGTCTCTGGGCTCCCTCCACACTTCATGCCATTGTTATAACAATATTGTCTTGTACTGCGGTTGTTTATATACTTGTCTTTCTCTTCCACTGGATTGCAAACTACTCAGGGCCCAGACCATGTCTTGTTCTTCATACTTGCTAGAGCCCCTAACAAGGTCTCACATAATGTTTGTTGTTTCACTGAATCCGTAAAATGTAAACAATAGTATCTGATCCAATTCCCTTCCCCACCTCACCCTCCAATGTGTTGCTCATAAAACATGTTTATAAAAAAAAAGTTTTCAGTATTTTGAAAGAACTTAGATTTCTGTGAGACCTCAGAATAATTCTTTATGAAAACGAGCCAGAATTATTAGTGAATTATCACGGGGATCATGCAAAATTAAAAGGATGAAAGTCAGTAAATACATTGACTTGATGCAGTCAAAGAAAAAAGAAAGTAAAGATATATAGGAAGTAGTATATTGCCAACAGAAGACAACCCAATTAGGAAAAAGTGTGGGTGCAGATCATAAAGGGGAAGGAAATTATTGAAATTTGGTAGAAGCAGAAACTTGACAGACCATGGAGTGATGAGGCAAGGAGACAAACCAAAAGAAACATTAGCAGAATCATAAGTGCAACATAAAGTTGTAAAGGAAATGATAATTTATATACTTAACGATATACCTAAGAAAATGCAGAACAATATGAATAATATAGGACAAGAAATTCTATTTTGTCTGCCTTATCTTCCCCCCTTCAATTTCAAGCTTCCCACTTTCTTCAGCTATAAACTACATAAAAATGGAAGACTCAATATTTTGTATTATTGATGTATACTTCTGGAATACATCATGATATAATGAGAGAAAACACAATATGGTAAAAAAACAAACAAACAAAAAACAACAGTGCTATAAAAGGTAGGAAAATAAACACAAACTGGACTTTGCTACTTACTACGTGACCTTAGATAAATATCTCATCTGTGTAACTGTTATAGGACAAACAAAATGGGGTGAATACATGTACTTTGTTAACTATCAAGCTCTTTATACCAATATAAAGGAGTGTTTTTATTAGATCTGAACATATACTGTTATCTCTGTTTTGGTGCACTCTGAACTTGCAAAAGCAAAAACCTATAGTTTATTCTATTAAAAAATCACTGGAGGGACAATCAGTTAAAGCATTTGTTTGACAATTTGATTATTGAATGAAACAACTATCTGGCTCTCTCCAAACCTTTTAATATTATAGCTACCAAAAATGTGTCTAATGTAGGCCAAATATATTGCATATATATATATTTTTTAATTTTATTGATTTCAGAGAGCAAGGGAGAGGGAGAGAGATAGAAACAACAATGATGAGAGAAAATAATTGATTGGCTGCTTCCTGAATGCCCCCCTACTGAGGATGGAGCCCACAATCTGGGTATGTGCCCTGACCAGGAATCAAAATGTAACCTCCTGATTCATAGGTTGATGCTCAACCACTGAGCCACTCAGGTAGGGCTTTATATTTTTATTTTCTAATCAAAGTAGGCATAATTCCCATTTTACATATGAGAAAACTGAGCTTTAGAAAAGTTAATTTATGCAAGATCATAGAGCTGCCTTTACAACATAGCTAACAGATTATGCTGAGTCTTTTTGCCATCACTATTTCTACTGCTCTAAGCAACACATCTTAATTTTTATTTCCCTCAGTACTTATAACAATTTTTAGAACATAAAAAATGCTCAATAAATGATTGTGAAATGAATGAATAAATGAATGAGGGGCTCCCTTTAAATCATACTGCACATTCACAAGATTCATATTTCCACTTTTATTATATTACTTTCCCATTCAAAAATTATTTTTCATTGCCTATAAGATATAATTCAAATCCTTTATCTTATATTCAAGACCCTCTTCGATATGACCCTAAATATTTTTTCTAGCCATGTCTTCTTAAGCAATAAAAGCAACTCAGTCTTTTAGACACACTCACTCATTCCCGGGTGTTCTGGACTCAGATTGACATGAGTTTCAATCTCTTACTGTGTGAATTTAGGCAAGTTATTTAGCCTCTCTGCAAATCCTATCCAGTAATAAGGCAAGAAACTGAAAAGAAAGGAAATAAAACCATCTTTATTCACTGATAATGTGATTGTATACATATAAAATTCAAAAAAATTACCAACTATTAGAATGAATGTTAAGAGCATAGGACATGCCCACCTGGCTCTGCTTAGTGGTTGAGCGTTGACCTATGAACCAGGAAGTCATGGTTCAATTCCTGGTTAGGGCATATGCCTAGGTTGCAGGCTTGATCCCCAGTGAGGGGCATGCAGGAGGCAGCCAATCCATGATTTTCTCATCATTGATGTTTCTCTCTCTCTCTCCCTCTCCCTTCCTCTCTGAAATCAATAAAAATATATATATTTTTAAAAAGAACCATTACATGATCTGCCAACTCTCTTTAAAAAAAAAAAAAAAAGAGCATAGGACACAAGGTTTACACACAGAAATTAACTGTATTTCTATATATTAGCAAGAAATAATTGGAATATGAAAACATTTTAAATGTCACAAAAGCAGCCCAGCCAGCGTTGCTCAGTGGTTGAGTATCAACCTATGAACCAGGAGGTCATAGTTCTATTCCAGGTCAGGGCACATGCCAGGGTTGTGGGCTTGAACCCCAGTGTGGGTCGTGCAGGAGGCAGCCGATCAGTGATTCTCTCTCATCATTGATGTTTCTATCTCTCCCTTCCTCTCCTTTCCTCTCTGAAATAAAATGTCACAAAAACATAAAAAGTCAAATAATTAGGAATATATTTAATAATAGATGTTTGAGATCTCTACATTGAAAACTAAAAGCATTGCTGATAGAAATTCACAAAGACCTAATTAAAAGGAGAGGTGGGCAGACACAATACTTTTAAGATGTCAGCTCTTCCAAAATTGATGTATAGATTCATTACAATCCCAATCAAAACCCAACAGGCCTTTTTATTGAAAAGTAAAATGCTAATTCTATAATTTATATGGAAATATATTATCTAGAACACCCAAGACAAACTTGAAGAAAAATAGATTGGATAACTTACACTACTGATTTCAATATTCACTAAAATATTGAGCTACAATTATTGAGCTACAATAATTAAGACAGTGTGATATTGGTGTAACAATAAATAGATCAATGGGACAGAACAGAGTCTAGAAATAGACCCCTAAATTTACGGTCAATTTTTTACAAAGTTGTCAAACAAATTCAATGGAAAAAGGAAAGTCTTGTCAATAAATAGTGCTAAAACAAGTAGATAATCAGTATGGAGAAAAATGAATATTGACTCTCCCTTCCACACACACACCATACTTAAGAATGAATTAGAGATGGATCATAGACTTAAATGTTAAAGCTAAACTATAAACCTCCTAAAAGGAAACATAATAAATATTTTTACAACTTTGGGATAGGCAAAGACTTTTTTTAAAATATATTTTTACTGATTTCAGAGATAGAAGGGAGAGGGAGAGAGAGATAGAAACATCAATGATGAGTGAGAATCATTGATCGGCTGCCTCCTGCATGCCCCCTCCTGAGGATCGAGTCCACAACCTGGCATGTGCCTTTGACAGGAATTGAACCCAGGACCCTTCAGTCTGTGGGCCCATACTCTATCTACTAAGCCAAACCAACGATGGCAGCAAAGACTTTTTTTTAACATGAGAGACACGAAAGACACCAGAAAAGTTAAAAAAAAAAAGATAAATTGGACTTCATTAAAATTATAAACTTTTTTTTATCAACATTAAAATTATAAACTTGCCACTAAGGTAGTGAAAAGGCAGTCCACAAATTAGTAGAACATATTTATGATATACATATCAGGCAAAGTACCTGTATCCAGAAAAAGTAATGAACATTTCAAATCCTATATAATAAAAGGCTAATATGCAAATCGGCCGAATGGTGGAATGACCGGTCACTATGATGCGCACTGACCACCAGGGGGAAGATGCTCAACGCAGGAACTGCTCCCTTGTGATCAGTGCGCTTCCACAGGGAGAGTGCGGCTCAGCCAGAAGCCAGGCTCACAGCTGGTGAGCGCAGCAGCGATGGCGGGAGCCTCTCCCGCCTCTGCGGTAGTGCTAAGGATGTCTGACTGACTGCGTAGGCCCACTCCCCAGGGCCTCAGCCATCAGTTGGACATCCCTGGAGGGCTCCTGAACCATGAGAGGGCACAGGCTGGGCTGAGGGACCCCTGAGTGCACGAATTTCCGTGCACCGGGCCTCTAGTTAATAATAAAAAGACAACTCCATAACAAAATGGACAAAAGACTTGCAAAGGTACTTTACAAAAGCTTATGAATGGCCAAGAAACATAGGAAAAGATGTTCAAAGTCATTAGTCATCAGGGAACTGATGCAAATTAAAATTACAAGAGATACTACCTACCCTCTGGAATGGCTAAAATTATAAAGGCTAACAATACCTAATATCAGTGAGAATGTGCAGCATTTGGAATTTTTATTCATTGCTGGCAGGACTATACAATTGGAAATGGTGTGGTATTTCCTCATAAAGTTAAGCATAAACTTACCATGACCCAACAGCTCTTTTCCAGGTATTTACCTAAGAGTATATTGATCTAGATCAGTGATGGCGAACCTATGACACGCGTGTCAGCACTGACACGCGTAGCCATTTCTGATGACACGTGGCCGCTGAGGCGGCTGCATGCCGAGGATGAAACATTTGCTGCTTCTGAGGATGAAACATTTGCGAAATAATGTTTTTTCCTCAAAGTGACACACTACCCGAGTTATGCTCAGTTTTTTGGCGAAGTTTGACACACCAAGCTCAAAAGGTTGCCCATCACTGATCTAGATGACACTGGTTCATAAAAATTTATTGAATGATACACTTAGAATTTGTTTATTTTTGCTATCTGTAAATTATACCTGAAGAACGTAATATTAGCATTTTTTTAATCTAATAGGAGAGAAGTTCCCTAGTATGATGATGTGAATATTCCAAAAGCCTGTAAGAAACGTCATACTTAATGGTGAAACGTTAATATACAAAATTCACTTGTGTTTCTATATATTATATGTTAGAAACAATTAGAAAATGACAACTTGAAATGCAAATAGAAATGTGTTTGGCAAAACCCATTAAAGCTGAGCATGTCTGCTTTATGACCCAATAGTCTCACTCCTCAGTATATATCCACTGGCGTTCCTTCACAGAAGAATAAATAAATTATAGTGGTTTTACTCAAAGGAATACTATATTGAAATAAAAATGAATAAATGAAATAACATGGATGAATTCTATAAAAATAATATTAAACCCTAACTGGTTTGGCTAAGTGGGTAGAGCATCAACCTGAGGACTGAAAGGTCCCGGATTCGATTCCAGTCAAGGTCACATGCCTGGGTTGTGGGCTTGATCCTCAGTAGGGGTGTGCAGGAGGCAGCCAATTAATGAGTCTCTCTCCTCATTGATGTTTCTACCTCTCTCTCCCTCTCCCTTCCTCTCTGAAATAAATTAAATAAATAAATAAATAAAAATAATGTTAAACAAAAGGAGCCAGAAAAAAGAACACTACCGTATGATGTTATTTACATAAAGATTAAAGAGGAAAACTAACCTATGATGAGAGACACCTGGACAGTTGTTAACTTTTGGGAGTAGTTGTTGCCTGGGACGGCACATGAGGGAGACTTGGGAATGCTGAAAATTCTATTTCTAATCTGAATGGAGGTTACATTGGTAGGTTCATTTCATGAAATATTTTGTGTATAGTTCATTCAAAGTATACACTTGACTTGTGTACCTGTGTATATTATACTTCAATTTGTAAAATATATTTTAAAATTTATTTTAGAGAGGAAAGAAGAGGGAAAGAGAGATAGAAACATCAAGGGTGAGAGAGAATCATTGGTAGGCTCCCTCCTGCACACCCCACACTGGGGATTGAGCCCACAATCCGGGTATGTGCCCTGACTGGAAACCCAACCGTGATCTCCTGGTTCATAGGTCGATGCTCAAACACTGAGCCATGCCAGCCGGGCTATACTTCCATTTTAAAAGGTTATTATTGTATGCATTTACTGATGTCTTCCTAACTAGAGAATCATATTTCTTAGTATCCTATCCAGATTTTAGCATAGTGCCTTCCTGAAATATTACTTTACATGGCATAAGTAGATACAGATGCCAATAAAGTTTATTTATTTTTAGTATAAATACAAATAATAGTAAAACAATATGCATATATATGTATTTACACATATAATCAACTTAAGAAATATTGACATTTTTCCTACAATTATCCTTTCTCTTATGTTTATCTTTAAAACCTCCAAGATAAAAATTAAGATGCCTATTAAAAGTAGAATCTAACAAATTAAGTGCAATATGAGAATTACATCTCACTTGTGTACCCTAGTAAGTAAGAACTGATATGTGGGTACACCAGGTGTCCACCTCATTTCATTTAACATAAAAGTTCATGGCAGGTCAGCTGAGAGGAGTCTTAGAAGAAAGAAGTGGGTTCTAGGCCAGAATTTGAACCCATAATCGATGTGACTTGAACATGTTTTTGGTTGGTTGGTTGGTTAATTCTTTTTATTGTGGCAAAATATACATAACATAAACTTGCCATTTTAACCATGTTTAAGTGTTCAGTTCAGTGGCATTAAATCCATTCACATTGCTGTGTAACCATCACCACTATCCACCTCTAGAACTTTTCCATGAAAATGTTCTGGACATGTTATTAAATGCATCCAGGACTCAGTTTCCTCCCTGTAGCAGGAAGCAAGCACACTCAGAGGGATAAAAAGACTTCTTTTGTCAAAAGTTACCATTTTTGTAAAATCCTAGTTCTGGAGGAGGACATTAGTGCTCAGCTAAAACTAGGACAGAAACATGTCTTCGTAGAAAAAAGGTCATCTGGCGGGCGGGGTTGCGCGCCTCTGGGCTCGGGTGTGGTCACACGCCTCTGGGTATAAGTGAGGCCTCACGTCCCTGGGTCTAGGTGAGGCCGGACTCCGGGTCCGGGAGAGGCCATGTGCCCCTGGACCCGGATGACGCTGGATCCCGTGCCCGGGCGAGGCCAAGTGCCCCTGGGTCTGGGAGAGCCCACACACCCCTGGGTCCAGGCGAGACCATGTGTCCCTGGATCCGGATGAGGCCGCGTGCACCTAGGCCCGGGTGAGCCCAAGTGGCCCTGGGTCTGAGAGAGGCCAAGCGTCCCTGGGTCCGGGTGCGACCATGTGTCCCTGGAGACGGATGAGGCCTCGTGCACCTAGGCCCGGGTGAGGCCACGTGCCCCTGGGTCTGGGAGAGGCCAAGCATCCCTGGGTCCGGGTGAGACCATGTGTCCCAGGATCCGGATGAGGCCTCGTGCACCTAGGCCCGGGTGAGCCCAAGTGGCCCTGGGTCTGGGAGAGGCCAAGCGTCCCTGGGTCCGGGTGAGACCATGTGTCCCTGGATCCGGGTGAGGCCTCGTGCACCTAGGCCCGGGTGAGCCCAAGTGGCCCTGGGTCTGGGAGAGGCCAAGCGTCCCTGGGTCCGGGTGAGACCATGTGTCCCAGGATCCGGGTGAGGCCTCGTGCACCTAGGCCCGGGTGAGCCCAAGTGGCCCTGGGTCTGGGAGAGGCCAAGCGTCCCTGGGTCCGGGTGAGACCATGTGTCCCTGGATCCGGGTGAGGCCTCGTGCACCTAGGCCCGGGTGAGCCCAAGTGGCCCTGGGTCTGGGAGAGGCCAAGCATCCCTGGGTCCGGGTGAGACCATGTGTCCCTGGATCCGGGTGAGGCCTCGTGCACCTAGGCCCGGGTGAGGCCACGTGCCTCTGGGTCTGGGAGAGGCCAAGCGTCCCTGGGTCCGGGTGAGACCATGCGTCCCTGGATCCGGATGAGGCCTCGTGCACCTAGGCCCGGGTGAGCCCAAGTGGCCCTGGGTCTGGGAGAGGCCAAGCGTCCCTGGGTCCGGGTGAGACCATGCGTCCCTGGATCCGGATGAGGCCTCGTGCACCTAGGCCCGGGTGAGCCCAAGTGGCCCTGGGTCTGGGAGAGGCCAAGCGTCCCTGCGTCCGGGTGAGACCATGTGTCCCTGGATCCGGGTGAGGCCTCGTGCACCTAGGCCCGGGTGAGCCCAAGTGGCCCTGGGTCTGGGAGAGGCCAAGCATCCCTGGGTCCGGGTGAGACCATGTGTCCCTGGATCCGGATGAGGCCTCGTGCACCTAGGCCCGGGTGAGCCCAAGTGGCCCTGGGTCTGGTAGAGGCCAAGCGTCCCTGGGTCCGGGTGAGACCATGTGTCCCTGGATCCGGGTGAGGCCTCGTGCACCTAGGCCCGGGTGAGCCCAAGTGGCCCTGGGTCTGGGAGAGGCCAAGCGTCCCTGGGTCCGGGTGAGACCATGTGTCCCTGGATCCGGGTGAGGCCTCGTGCACCTAGGCCCGGGTGAGCCCAAGTGGCCCTGGGTCTGGGAGAGGCCAAGCGTCCCTGGGTCCGGGTGAGACCATGCGTCCCTGGATCCGGATGAGGCCTCGTGCACCTAGGCCCGGGTGAGCCCAAGTGGCCCTGGGTCTGGGAGAGGCCAAGCGTCCCTGCGTCCGGGTGAGACCATGTGTCCCTGGATCCGGGTGAGGCCTCGTGCACCTAGGCCCGGGTGAGCCCAAGTGGCCCTGGGTCTGGGAGAGGCCAAGCATCCCTGGGTCCGGGTGAGACCATGTGTCCCTGGATCCGGATGAGGCCTCGTGCACCTAGGCCCGGGTGAGCCCAAGTGGCCCTGGGTCTGGTAGAGGCCAAGCGTCCCTGGGTCCGGGTGAGACCATGTGTCCCTGGATCCGGGTGAGGCCTCGTGCACCTAGGCCCGGGTGAGCCCAAGTGGCCCTGGGTCTGGGAGAGGCCAAGCGTCCCTGGGTCCGGGTGAGACCATGTGTCCCTGGATCCGGATGAGGCCTCGTGCACCTAGGCCCGGGTGAGCCCAAGTGGCCCTGGGTCTGGGAGAGGCCAAGCGTCCCTGGGTCCGGGAGAGACCATGTGTCCCTTGATCCAGGTGAGGCCTTGTGCAACTAAGCCCGGGTGAGGCCACGTGCCCCTGGGTCTGGGAGAGGCCAAGCGTCCCTGGGTACGGGTGAAGCCAGATCCTGGGTCCGGGTGAGGCCGTGCGCCCCTGGATCCATCTGGGTGAGGCTGGGTCCCAGGCCCGGGTGAGACCACGCGCCCCTTGGGTATGGGTGAGGCCACGTGCCCCTTAGTCCGGGTGACGCCGTGCCCCTGGGTTCGGCCGAGACCAAACCAGAGGGAGTCGGACCTCCATTACCACCATTTGTCCACCATCCAGAGCTGAGGGGTCAGTGCTGACATGTACACATAAGGAACTACTGGACATCGAAATTGGGTCTCAAAAGAACTGTTGGTCCAGGGGGAAGCTCGCTACAGATTGATTCATTTGCCTGTCAGCATAACTATTATTGCTCGTCTCACATTCAGTTCTTATTAGTATATATCTAGTGACATATGATCTCGCTCATCTAGGGGAAATGATGAACAACATAGACTGAGGAACAAGAACAGAACCAGAAGCAAGGAGGCATCGATCGGACTATCGGGCCTCAGAGGGAGGATAGGGGAGGGTAGGGGGAGGGTGGGGGGGAGGGGGAGAGTTCAACCAAAGGACCTGTATGCATGCATATAAGCCTATCCAACGGTTAAGTTCAACAGGGGATTGGGGCATGCGTGGGGAGAGGGGTGGGATGGGAATGGGGGGATGAGGACAAATATGTGACACCTTAATCAATAAAGAAATTTAAAAAAAAAAAAAAAAAAAAAAAAAAAAAAAGGTCATCTGAATAATGGGTCTTTTTCCTCAACAGAAGAATCATCTTGCTTCTTCCCAAACTGGCCTTTGTGAGTCTGGACCACTTGACAAATGGTCCTACTCACCACAGAGCACTTAGTCAAGCAACATTTCTTGGGCTTTAAATATAAAACTTTTATTCCAAACATTTACAAGGTTGATCAATATCATATCTCAATTAGTCTGCATGTCAGTTTTTTACATCCTTCAATGCCTAGGCTCCTGGCTTGTTTGTTTTGTTTTTAGCTTTTCTCCAAGATGATTATCAACTTCCAGACACACAACTACCTGAAAGATCACAACTGTCCTCTTGTCCCATTCAAACCCTTTTAATGATTAATGTCCAATTTCTTAAACTGAGTCGTAGGTATATGCATACTTATTATTCCTTATAGCAGTCACACATGTTAAACATATTTCATGTATAGTCAGTACTTAATAAAAACATTTAAAAATTTCCTTCTGTGGTAAATATTTTACTTAAGCACATTCTTTTATTACAAAACAATAAAAGCTAATCGTTAGATCCTGTCTTTCTTTTAGATGCAGTTCTAGAATGAACTACTTGTGGGTATTTTCTAATACACTCAGTCCCTGATTCATACATGGCCAACCAACCACCTGAGGTTGGTAAGATTCTGACAGAACTAGAACTACCTTCTCTTTTCTGCCTCTGCCTAGAATTGTTCCCACTCCTGGTTCTTTTCCACTCTCCTTGGTATAGGCCAGTGGTCGGCAAACTCATTAGTCAACAGTACAATGATTGAAATTTCTTTTGAGAGCCAAATTTTTTAAACTTAAACTTCTTCTAATGCCACTTCTTCAAAATAGACTCGCCCAGGCCATGGTATTTTGTGGAAGAGCCACACTCAAGGGGCCAAAGAGCCGCATGTGGCTCGCGATCCACAGTTTGCCAACCACGGGTATAGGCTATACAGCCATTTCTTTTCCTTTCTTTTTTTTAAAATATATTTTTATTGATTTCATAGAGGAAGGGACAGGAGAGAGAGAGAGAGAGAGAGAGAGAGAGAGAAGAGAGAGAGAGAAACATCAATGATGAGAGAGAATCATTGATCAGCTGTCTCCTGCACACCCCACACTGGGGATTGAGCCCGCAACCTGGGCGTGTGCCCTGACTGGGAATCGAACTGCGATCTCCTGGTTCATATGTTGGTGCTCAACCACTGAGCCACACCAGCCGGTTCTTTTCCTTTCTTAATAGTGGTGTCATTTATAATATCACCAGTTCCTCTAATCTGAGTCCTACCCCTCTCAAGAGTGTATTGTTTTCCTCATTTGGAACCCCTGCTGCAATCTCTCAGATACAATATCAAGCACAGGTGAGTCTGAGCCCTCTTCTCAGGTGTACCCACATTAGCCCAAGACCTGCCCTTCTAAAGTCCCTCCCTGAGTGCCTCAGGTCAAGTTCTAGTTTTGACATTGATGTTCTGTTATGAGTACCGTGCTATTTTGGATGTCACAGGTTTTAGGAAGGCAGCTCTGAGAATCTAAACCCCTTGCAAAATCTTGTTTCCATAGAAAAATATGTTCTGCCTCAAACCAATCAATGAAAAAGTAAATTTTTAAATAAATCCATGCCAATTGCTTATATTATTCATATGACTTCAAAGCCTTTCACAAAAACATCATTTTTAAAAGCCTTTTTGCCATAGCTAATAGTTATTAAAGGACTTGTTATATTCACAACTAAGAAGCATATGTTAGCAACCTTTGGACATGGAGTGCAGGAGATAATGCACAAATTATTACTAGGAGTATTGGATATGCTTCTTTCCATTTATTAATCGAGCACAAATTTATTGAGTTCCTATCCTGTGCAAGGCATTATTCTCAGCACTGGAGCCCTAGTGCTGAACCAAATAGGCAACACCCTGTCTTAGTGGAATTTACAGAGGATATGGCTCATTCTAGGCACTTCATAAATATTTGTTGAATGAATGATTGAATGTGGCTAACAAAACCATTAGAATATGGTAAATATTTACGTTTTCTAAAATCCAGTGAAATCACTGAACAAAGAGGTTGCAGAACATAAATTAGGGGAATTTGTTCCAGCAGTCAAGGTTAAAATATTTCCTTATTATAATGAAGCAGTACTGGGCAGGAGTGTTGGGTGATCACAACCAGAAGGCTAGCACCTCTACAATCCACAGGGCCCTGACTTTACAGAGCACTGGTTTGGGAACATCCCACTGCTACCTCCATGCCTTTTTGAAAATTATTACTTTGAGACTAAGTTTATTTTATTTAATAATAATTTTGATTTATCATCTTAACTCCAAGGACTCAGTATCAGTTTACAGTGTCATAATAGCAAAGGGCAAAATTTTACCAAATAGAACAAAGGCGTTAGACTATAATAATTAGGTTGTATTTTAAGTCTCATTTTCATAAATATTTGTAACATATTTCTTTTTATAATATTGCCTATGATTTCAGTCCCCTAATAGGACACACACACACACACACACACACACACACAGTCAGAGAGATTTATTTTAAGGAATTATGCAATTATGAGAACTGGTTAATGCAAAATTCCCATGGTGGACCAGCAGGCGGGAATCGCCAGTAAGAGTTGATGTTGCAATTTTGAGTCTGAAGGCAGTCTGGAGACAGAATTTTTCCCTTCTTTGAAGAAATTCAATCTTTTCAGGTCTTCAGCTGATTGGATGTGGGCTACCCACATTATGGAGGATAATCTGTTTTACTCAAAGTCTCCTGATATTAATGTTAATCACATCTAAAAAAATGCTTTCAGTGGGGGAGGGTAATGGTAAGATATGTACACATGTAATACCTCAATAAAAAAAAAAAATGCTTTCAGAGCCACATCTATTTTTTTTTCTTTTTTTATTTTATTTATTTTTCACAGAGAGGAAAGGAGAGGGATAGAGAGCTAGAAACATCGATGAGAGAGAGACATCCACCAGCCACCTCCTGCACACCCCCCACTGGGGGATGTGCCCACAACCAATGTACATGCCCTTGACCGGAATTGAACCTGGGACCTTCCAGTCCGCAGACCGACGCTCTATCCACTGAGCCAAACCAGTTTCGGCCAGAGCCACATCTAGACTGGTGTTTGACAAAACAACTGGGCACCATAGCCTAGAAAAGTTGACACTAAAATTAGCCATCACAACCTTGGCTTGTGTGGCTCGGTTGCAGCATTGTCCCATACACCAAAAGGTGGTGGGTTTGATCCCCAATCAGGGCATGTGCAGGAGGCAATCATTGATGTTTCTCTCTCACATGGATGTTTCTCTCCTTCTCTCTCTCTTTCTCTCTCTCTCTCTCTCACCCTTCCTCCCTTCCTCTCTCTAAAAAGAAAAAAATAAATTAAAAAAAATATCTCTGAAAAAAAACTAACCATCACAGTCCACTGCTTATCAACTTCACATTCATACAGTTTCTTAAACCATCCTTAATTTCCAAATAAAGAAGGTAACAAAGTCATACTTCCACCTAACATGATACAACTATGCTGTGTAAAACGGAAAGCACACCAACTCTTTCCCTAAAAAGGATGCAATCCTTGGGTGATATTCACTCATCCTGTAACAAATTCTAGGATGTAAAGTTAACAATATTGAAAAACTATGATGTAAAGTCAATACCTCTTATATGATAAGGGGACAAGGAAGGGAAGAAAACAAAAGATAGATAGATGATAGATAGATAGATAGATAGATAGATAGATAGATAGATAGATGATAGTGATAGGATAAATAGATAATATTAGATCTATACATATATACACACAACCATATTCATAACAAAATAAGAAAGAGATAATTATTACAATTATAGTCCTCATCTCTGTAAGTGGTCACATAGTCATAACTGTTTTTTATAACTACCTTCTTCCACTACTCATTCCCCTCAGCAGACACCGTAGCTGGCCGTGCTTCTTTGCCCAGGAGGTGATCCAAACCTTCATTTATAAAGAATCTTGCCATTAATACACCTTCCTGAATTAGAGTGCTATAGTTTTCCATTGACTTTAATCCAGGGCATGATATAAAAGAAGCCCTAAGGAATCTCCCGAATCCCAGACTTACTCTTCCATGGTGCAGCAGGTCATTAGGATCAATCACCCCAGCCAATGCTCCCTTCCTGGCCCATTATGAGACACGAGGAGACTTCTAGACCAGCAAAACATAATGTTAGAGGGACAGAACAAAATTTTGCTAGTGGATCACTAGGGATAGTAGTGAGTGGCTCCATTCCCATTTCCACCACTTGATTCTTGGACCAATAAATCCTAGCAATGGGAGAAAGAGCACCGTATGTTGGATGCCAATTTAGAGCATATACTGCCTCCTGAAGAACCTTGCCCCAGCCCTGCAAGATATTGCCACCTAGCTGGCTCTCTATAACTTAGTCTCCCAGAGACCTTTCCACTATTCTATTAAGCCAGCTGCTTCAGGATGGTGGGGAACATGGTAAGACTAGTGAATTCTATGAGCATAGACCCATTGCCCCACTTCATTTGCCATGAAATGAGTTCCTTGATAAGAAGCAATGCTTTGTGGAATATCACAATGGTGAATAAGATGACCTGTTCTGTGGCTACTAATCCACCTCTTTCCACAGTGATTGGTCTTTGCCCAATGGGCTCATGAATGTCATCGCAGTGGTAACACAGACTTCCATCATCTAGGGAAACCTGGCTCTGGCCACTGCTGAGGACAGCAGAGACCAATACTGAATCCCCAATATAGCACCATTCCCCAGGGGGATCAGTCAGCTACCTGATGGCAGGTTGATTATATTGAACCCCTTCCATCATGTTCTTACTGGAATAGACCCTCTGGAAATGGATGTGCCTTCCCTGCATGCTGTGGTTACACCAAAACTACCATCAGGGATTACTTTGCTAAGGAGCATATCTCTGCAACATTTTGTAAAAGAATATACAGAGCACTGAATAATGGTTATAACAGCCTAACTCAACTTTCTTTTCTTTTTTTAAAAAAATATATTTTATTGATTTTTTACAGGGAGGAAGGGAGAGGGAGAGAGAGTTAGAAACATCGATGAGAGAGAAACATCAATCAGCTGCCTCCTGCACACCCCCCACTGGGGATGTGCCCGCAACCAAGGTACATGCCCTTGACCAGAATCGAACCTGGGACCCTTGAGTCCGCAGGCTGACACTCTATCCACTGAGCCAAACGGGTTAGGGCTCAACTTTCTCTTGTGACCGAAAATCTAGTACTCTGTTAGCAATATAATAGCTTTAATAAACTTTCTCTAATTGTAAAATAAAGTCTTATTCAGAAGTTACTATTGGTTATAAACATGCTATCAGCAATGTGGTATTAACTGTAGTACTAAAGTGACTGTGATATTCAGTCTGCTTTTCATCAGTGTGTATAATGGGCTATCAGTGCCAAGCTGAGAAGTTTTGGATCCCCATGAGCATAATCTCAAGATTTCTTTATAGCATAGTAGAATTTTGTAGAGTTGTATAAAGAACAAGATACCCAGATGTCTTACTAAGCAAATTCTTGCAGTGCATTTGATTTTACTTGATTGGGTTTCAATCTTGACTTTAAAAAAAATTTTTACTAGATTTTTCATATCTTAAATTTTAAATAAGGACATTAATAAGGACACTTTTGCAATTCTTTATGAAGCTTTTATTTTCAGTCTGCTCACTCTTAAAAATGTTTTTAATGAACCAAAATGATATATTTTATATAGCATATTTTTAAAAAATAATAATGCATTTTTATAATAGTGTCTATTTTATTTTTTAAAATATATTTTATTGATTTTTTACAGAGAGGAAGGAAGAGGGATAGAGAGTTAGAAACATCAATGAGAGAGAAACATCAATCAGCTGCATCCTGCACACTCCCCACTGGGGATGTGCCTGCAACCAAGGTACATGCCCTTGAATGGAATCGAACCTGGGACTCTTGAGTCCGCAGGCCGACGCTCTATCCACTGAGCCAAACCTGTTAGGGCATATTTTAAATACTGTGCTATTATTACACACTAGAGGCCCTATGCACGAAATTCGTGCAAGGGGCTCGGCCCTCACAGCCATGGCAGCTTGCTTTAGCCCTCGCAGCCCCTGCTTCGTCCAGAATGTCATCCAGAAGGACGTCTGGAAGGTCGTTCGACTGTCCGGTCTAATTAGCATATTATACTTTTATTATTATAGACTAGAGGCCTGGTGCATGAAATTCGTGCCCGGGGGTGGGGGGGGTTGTCCCTCAGCCCAGCCTGTACTCTCTCCAATCTGGGACCCCTCGAGAGATGTCCGACTGCCCATTTAGGCCTGATCCAGGTAGGATAGGGCCTAAAAGGGCAGTTGGACATCCCTCTCACAATCCAGGACTGCTGGCTCCCAACTGTTCACCTGCCTGCCTTCCTGATTGCCCTTAACTGCTTCTGCCTACCAGCCTGATCACTCCCCTGCCAGCCTGATTGATGCCTAACTGCTCCCCTGCCAGCCTGTTTGCCCCTAACTGCTCTTCCCTGCAGGCCTGGGTCCCTCCCAACTGCCCTTCCCTGCAGGCTTGACCACCCCCAACTGCCCTCCCTTGCAGGCCTGGTCCCTCCCAACTGCCCTCCCCTGCTGGCCTGATTGCCCACAACTGCCCTCCCTTGCAGGCCTGGTCCCTCCCAACTGCCCTCCTCTGCTGGCCATCTTGTGGCGGCAATCATGTGTCCACATGGGGCAGGATCTTTGACCACATAGGGGCAGCCATCTTGTGTGTTGGAGTGACAGTCAATCTGCATATTACTCTTTTATTAGATAGGATAAAGGCCTGGTGCACAGGTGGGGGCCAGCTGGTTTGCCCTGAAGGGTGTCCCGGATCAGGGTGGGGTTTCCCTTGGGGCATGGGACGGCCTGGGCAAAGGGCCTATGGTGGTTTGCAGGCCGGCCACACCCTGTGGCGACCCAAGCATAGGCTGGAAGCAGGTATCTGGGATTTATTTATCTTCTATAATTGAAACTTTGTAGCTTTGTGCGGAGGCCAAGGCAAGCTAGGGCTGCGGAAGCTTGGCTTCCTCCATCACCGGGAGCAACTCAAGCCTCCTGCTCTCTCCAGCTCAGTGGCTGCCACCATTTTTGTTGGGATTTATTTATCTTTTTTTTTTTTTTTTTAAATATATTTTATTGATTTTTTACAGAGAGGAAGGGAGAGGGATAGAGAGCTAGAAACATCGATGAGAGAGAATCATCGACCAGCTGCCTCCTGCACACCCCCTACCAGGGATGTGCCCGCAGCCAATGTACATGCCCTTGACCAGAATCGAACCTGGGACCCTTCAGTCCGCAGGCCGACGCTCTATCCATTGAGCCAAACCGGTTTCGGCTATTTATCTTTTATAATTGAAAGTTTGTAGCCTTGAGTGGAGGCCTGGGCTGTCCAGGGTGTGTGGAAAGCTTGGCTTCCTCCATCGCTGAGGAAACCCAAGCCTCCTGCTCTCTCTGTGGCCACAGACATCTTGGTTGGGTTAATTTGCATACTCACTCCTGATTGGCTTTGTGGGCGTGGCTTGTGGATGTAGTGGAGGTATGTCAATTTGCATATTGCTCTTTTATTAGATAGGATAATCTTTTATTAAAATTTGACCTATTTTTCTTCCCTTTAATATATCATTAACTCATAATATTCTTAAGTACATTTTAATGGTTATGCTTTCTTCATGAGACACTCTTTTATTTTATTTTTCTTGCTCTTTTCCCTTTCCCTATTAGTTGTTTTTATTTTATTCTTGGTCTGTCTTATTGGCCCTTTCTGGAATGATTTAAACATCATTTACTGAAATGAGGTTTTTTTTTTATGTTTTACACCAATATTTAACCAGTTTTTATCATATCCAGGTATCATCATATTTGACCTCAATTTCAAACAACTTCCTATTTGCTATTGATATAACTGGTTTTAGTCTACGTCTCACTTTTCTGTAACTTCTAATTAAACATGAATTATTACACTTTTAAGCTTGATTTAGATATAATGCAATAAAATATGTTCTATTAATATGCTTGAAACTATATTTTAACATACTCATCCAGAGGAAGCCCGCACATGCCTCTGGCATAGCATTTCCCCATATTCACTGAAGTATTTGTCCTCCTATGAGACTGTAAGCCCCTTGAAAGCAGAGAGTATATGTAAATCTCCAGTGTCTGGGACAATGTATGTTTTGAATTAATAAATAATGAATGAATGAGTGAATGAATGAGAATTGTTGGTTGTGTAATTTCAGTAGGCTTGTCCAAAAACCACTTTCCCTGGCAGCTCTAGTGACAGCAAATAAAATTTCTTTCGCAAAGATCAAACCTTCTAATTTCCCAAGTGTACTTAATTTACAACAAAAATATCCTTAGAAAAAATGCATTTGTTTTATCCTATTCATCCAAGCAGCAGCTGTCAATCCTTGCTGAAGAAGAGAATCATGCCCCCGCCCCCCCCCCCACCCCCACCCCCGTCACAGTGAAAATAAAGTAGGAGCCCTCCAGGTGACCCTAAAGAGCAGCTGAGGTTGAGAGCTGTTGTGCTAAGAGAAAAGTAACTGGTGGCAGGTTCTAAGGAGCAAAGAAAGAAGAAACATTAGGCCCTTAATGATGTAGTAGAGAATTCTTTGCTGGAGAGGGGTGGGATGCTCGAGGGGAGCCCAGCTCTTCCTTTGGCTAGAGAGAGAAGTATTTTTAAAAGCATTTGTTGTCTTGAAAAATTAAGAAGAAAATTATAAGTACTTCCTAAAGAGGCAAACTTCGAAAGTAATTTAAAATTCAAATTTAAAAATGAGGTCAGAGATTCCAACAAATGCTAATAAAAGGGCCCTTTGAATTTCTTGAACATTTTACAAAAATACTACACAGGCTCACAAATACAGCAAATGTATTGGGCATGCAAAGACTAAAAGGAACAAAAGTTAACACAGCAGAACTTGAGAGAAGAAAGAGTGTTTTAAAGAAGTAGTAGTCCCTAAAGTTGTGTCTCTGCTATAGTTATAACAACATAACTATAGGGGGAAACTACATGTGAATATGGGTGAGAACAAGATATGTTAAACAATTGGCATACTTAGGTGTATTGAACTTGAAGTCTGACCTTCTAGCTCCCACTTTGCTTCTACATAGCCCCCCTCATTTGTGGCTTCACTTTTCCTGGTTGCATTTACTTGCAATTAACTGTGGTCCAAAAATATTAAAGAAAAAAAATCCAGAAGTAAATAATGTATACGATTTAAATTGCTGGCCATTCTGATTGGTGAGATAAAATTTCCTTCTGTCTATCCAGCCCAGGATGTGAATCATCCCTTTGCCCTGCAGATCCCTGCTGTATGTACATTACAATAAGGCAATCTGAAAAAGAAAGATCATATTTACATAACTTATATACAGTATCTTGTTATAATTGTTCTACTTTATTATTGGCTATTGTTATTAACCTCTTACTGTGCCTAATTTATAAATTAAACCTTATCATAGTATGTGTGTATAGTAAAAAACATTGTTTATATAGGGTTCAGTACTCTCTGTGGTTTCAGGCACCTACCGGGGTCTTGGACTAGATCCCCTGCAGATAAGGGGCCACTGTAATAGCCTATACTTCCTTAGGCAGGTCTCATTTTCCTTACCTGCAAAATAAGGGAGTTGAAAGCTTGAACAAAATTGGTGCTTTTTGCAAGGTTTCTTTAAAAGACTTATGTGCATGCCTAGGCTCAGTATGGGGGTGGCCTGCAGCACCCATGGCCAGTCCAGATCTTTTTGAAGTCTCATGTTTTGTCTTAAAAGTTCATGTCCTGGTATGTAAATTATATCTCAATAAAACTGTTTTTCAAAAAGTTCATGTACTCTTTATTTCTTACTATTCTGTTTTTTCTTTCATTTTAAAAAAATATTTTTTTATTGAATTCAGAGAGAGGAAGGGAGAGGAAGAGAGAGGGATAGAAACATCAACGATGAGAGAGAATCATGGATCGGCTGCCTTCTGCACGCCCCAACTGGGGATCGAGCCCACAACCCAGACATGTGCCCTGACCCAGAATCAAACCGGGACCTCCTAGTTCATGGGTTGATGCTCAACCACTGAGCGACACCAGCTGGGCTGTTTTTTTTTTTTTCTTTTAAAATACAGTTGAGCTTGTATATAAAATTTTACATTCTGCCTTTCCCCCCACTAAGTATTCTACCTTTTATATATTATGTGTCATTAAAAAGTTGTTACTTTTAAAAAAAAGTTGCTTTTATTTTAGTAAGTATAAAATATGCATCATATGGTTGCACTCTAATGTACTAACCTTCTCCTAATTTGGGTTAGTCACATTACATACAGCACAGCGAGTTTTCATCACCATCTTGCCTTAATTCCTTTTGCTTGGCTCTGAGTAAAGACTCCGATTTCTTGATAGTTTCTAACTAAATGCTCTGAAGTGCTAAGATTATAAGCTGGGAAAATTTTTTCTCTTATTGCTCAGTGTGTTAAATGGTCTCTTGGTGACGTAAGTTGTAATTCATTCTTTTTTGAGATTTCACTGCTAACAAGGGGGAAAGAAACTAACATTTACTGAAGGTGGACTGCTGTGCAGGGTCTTTTGTAGAGGTTGCCACATGTCATCAGCCCAGTGGCGTAATGACTGTATCCCACTTCATATCATAACTAGTGGCCTGGTGCACGAAATTCGTGCAGGGGTGTGGGGGTGTGTGTTCCTCAGCCCGGCCTGCACCCTCTCCAATCTGGGACCCCTCGAAGGATGTCCTACTGCCGGTTTACAGGGATCAGGCCTAAACCAGCAGTCGGACATCCCTCTCACAATCCGGGACTGCTGGCTCCAGCTGCTCACCTGCCTGCCTGCCTGCCTGATTGCCCCTAACCACTCTGCCTGCCAGCCTGCTCGCCCCCAACTGCCACCCGCCGCCGGCCTGCTCGCCCCCAAATGCCCCCCCACCAGCCTGATCCCCCCAACTGCCCCCTGTGCTGGCCTGCTCACTCCCATCTTCCCTCCCCACTGGCCTGCTCACCCCCAACTGCCCCCCCTGCTGGCCTGCTCACTCCAAACTGCCCCCCCCCGCTGTCCTGATCACCTCCAACTGACCCCCACTGACAGCCTGCTCACCCCCAACTGGCCACCCTGCTGATCTGCTTACCCCCAATGGCCCTGCCCCCCACCAGCCTGATCACCCACAACTGCCATGCCATCCTGGCCTGATCACCCCCCCCCCCCCCCCCCCGGTGACCCAAGCTCCCAGCCCCTCTTTTTTTTCTTTTCTTTTCTTTTTTTTTTTTTCCAGTGCCTCCTTGAGCGGAGGCCAGGGCCGGCTGGAAGCAGGTATCTGGGATTTATTTATCTTCTATAATTGAAACTTTGTAGCCTTGAGCGGAGGCCAGGGCCAGCCAGAGTGGGCAGGAAGCTTGGCTTCCTCCATCACCGGGGCAACCCAAGCCTCCTGCTCGCTCCAGCTTCGTGGCCACCGCCATCTTTTGGTTAATTTGCATACTCGCTCCTGATTGGCTGGTGGGTGTAGCGGAGGTACGGTCAATTTGCATGTTTCTCTTTTATTAGTGTAGATAAGCTGAAACTCAAAGGAACTGGGAAGTTTGCTAACAATGTGTATAGTGCCAGGGTTTAAACTGGGTGTGATCTCCCCCAACTCTGTCCCCGCAGCAGTAGGGGGAGCATACAGACACCCCAGCACCTCCCTCAATGGAGATCCCACTTGCCAATCTGTCTTCTTAGCAGTGTAATGGTCTCTCCTATGAGTCACATCTTATTTTTTGATGAGGGTCTTTAGACGAAGAGCAGATAGATTGTTTTTCAAAGGACAATTAAATGAAGGATTATTTTAATGCCTAGAGTAGGGGGTCAGTAAATTTTTTCTGTAAAGGGCCAGAGGGAATAACTTAGCTTTTGTAGAATGTGTGATCCCAACCACTCAACTCTGCCCTCGTAGTGGGACAGCAGCCACCTGAAGTAGGGAACAAATGGGCATGCCTGTATTCCAATAAAACTTTATTTAGGGATGCTGAAATGTAAACTTCATGTAATATCCATTTCTCACAAAATATTACTCTTCTTTTGATTTTTTTTTTCATATATTTGAAAATGTACTAACCAGTCCTGCCTTGTGGGCAGTACACGAAAAGCTGCATGGGCCATAGTTTGCTGAGTTCTACCCTTCCCCTCCCCGCCCTAGTATGGACCAAGAATTCAAATATGTGCCAGGCTTGCTGTGTCTGTACTCAGAGTGAGTGAGCAATGGGATAGATGTGGCTCACGCTCCACTTCCTCCATTAGGACAATTCTGAAGGATGCAGAGGAACTAGAGATCCCAGCCAAAAATTGTACGTTCATGTATGTTGAGAGTAAATGATGTCAGAAATCCATCCCCTGGAGTCCAAGCAATAACGGATGCCCTCGATCGCAGTGACTCAGTTAGCATTCCCATTTCCTGGGAGGCATCCTTGCACTAAAGAGGATATGTCGTTATTTCTAGGCTTCCCAGTGTCTTACAGTCTCCCCTCTGAAGGCAGCCCATTGCGCCATTTCGGCTGCTCCCTCCTGAGGCCGAGGTTTAGACTTTAAGCTAAAACTGGCTCGCCTCAAGCACTTATGCTTTCACTTTTTACTCTCTTTCAACAATCCTTCCACCCCATTGGCTTCCAGTACCTGCCACTGTACTTACCCAAATCAAATCCTCCCCTTCTTCTGGATCCAACTGAAACTTAAAAGTTAATCCTATTGTCTTCCTTGCATACTCCCTCAGGGTCTGGTTTTTAGCAACTGGGTGGTGTCTTTCACTCAGACAGGGAAGTATGAGATGTGGGAGGGGTAGAAAAGATTAAGAGTTAAACCCCACACATATAATACCTCAATAAAAAAAAAGGTAAAAAAAAAAAAAAGAGTTAAACCCCATCCCTCCCCCAGGGTTGCACTGTCCCTGAGGGCAGCCCCTCCCACCAAAGCCAGTCTGGCCTGGTGATGCCCCGTGTGCCACCTGCATGAGCACTTCTCCAAGGAAAGCCTGCTCGCTAGCCTATGTATGGGTCCACACCTCATCTGCTCTTCCAAGCGTCAGGCCCAAGGAATAATCAGAGGAGGAAATGTGAATGGACTGGATTTCCCAGAATTTGTTTCCATTTCCCTTAGCTTTTTCATGTGTTTATTTATGAAATAAATCTAGGCGGAGAAAAAATTAGATATCAGGTATGTTACCGGGGGAGACAAGGAGACCTAGGTTCTTGTCTTCTTGAGGGAAAGATTTCAATCAAGAGACAAGGCAGGGGCCCTAACGGGTTTGGCTCAGTGGATAGAGCGTCGGCCTGTGGACTCAGGGGTCCCAGGTTCAATTCTGGCCAAGGGCATGCACCTTTGGTTGTGGGCACATCCCCAGTGGGAGGTGTGCAGGAGGCAGCTGATTGATGTTTCTCTCTCATTGATGTGTCGTCTAACTTTATCTCCCTCTCCCTTCCTCTCTGAAAAAAATCAATTAAAAAAATATAT
The DNA here is from genome assembly GCF_027574615.1 of Eptesicus fuscus. Taxonomy (NCBI): domain Eukaryota; kingdom Metazoa; phylum Chordata; class Mammalia; order Chiroptera; family Vespertilionidae; genus Eptesicus; species Eptesicus fuscus. The sequence continues at coordinate 38,966,730 of NC_072491.1, forward strand.
TTTTTTAAATTAAAAAAACAAAACAAAACAAAAAAAGAGACAAGGCAGGGGTGGGTGAGAAGAGATTAACCAACGAACTTGTATGCTTTTCTGCATAACCCATGGACACAGACAATACTGTGGTGAAGGCCTGGGTGGGGGGTGGTGTGAGCTAGAAGGGGTCAATGGGGAAAAAGGGGGACATCTGTAATACCTACAACAATAATAAAGATAAAAATAAAGAGACAAAGTGTAGAAAAGCAGGCAAGAATGTATTGGCTGCAGCAAAAACACACTTAGGGCATTGAAGCAAGGAAGGGCATAGAAGAAGCAATAGGAGAGCCTGGGCTGGGCTGCTCTGGCTCACTGGGAAGTCAGAGAAAAGGGGGCCTTGGAGGCAGGTTCAGGGGGTCATCTCAGGACAAGCTGCCGCTGCCCATTGCTCCCCTGGTTGCAAGTCTCCTGGGGTCCGTTAGAGGTTAGGGGATACCTGCTTATGAGGGAAGGAGAGGGAAAAGAGAATTGCATGGCATGCTCCCTGGAGAGAGAGCACCCTGGGACCTTTGTTTTCAGGGGTCTTAAAGGCTGGGCGTTTAGGGGAGGTCTTAGGGGAGAATGAATAGAATATTCATCAACTTTATAGGAATGTACCAAAATGAGATTTACTCTCTTAATTTGTCTGTCCTTGGGTGTGGCTGGCAAATGGACTTAATTGGATTTCTGTTATCTGTCTCCCTGAGGAGGTGATTTAAGCTCTTTTCTCCCTGGTTGGGGAGAAGTGCAAACCATTTACCCTTTTTCTTTAATCTTTATTGTTGAAGGTATTACAGCTGTCCCCCCCCCCCCCCCAATTAACACCTTCTATCCCGTCCCTGCCCACTACCTAGGCCAACTCTTAAGTATCCTTGGGTTAGGGAAGATAGGATTTACTAGGTGGCTGCAAACTGCTGTTTAACTATCTGTCTTAGTTTCCCTATTCCACTTACCCTGGATTTTTCCTAGCTCCTTACTGTTCTATAACAGGTATACAGCAAAAACTCTTTTCTCTACAGTTGGATAATTTGTACCTTCTGGACTGAGAAGAGGGATGACCTAATACTTCCTCCTGGGAAGTAGACAAGTGATTCTCCTTCATTATGACTGGTCAGCTGAACGAACATGCTCTCAGAAATACTGAATGTATGTCAGAGCAAGCAAAATGTACAAATGACATGATACTATTTTGATGACGAATAACGTTCACACTAAAATAAAACTAATCTAGGCAAAAATTTAACTGCTTTTAGGCAGAATTGTAAGATTAGCAGATGAAGAGAAGGTATTATACTTTATTATGTTTGATTTTTGTAAACCACTTGTATCAGACATGAAATTGTACTGAATAATCAATTCAAATTGACTTAGTTATGGGCACTAGTAAATAAACTTAGGACTGATTAACAGATTAGCAGAAAATGTGGTTTTGCATCACGTTAATGATATGCACTGTGAACTCTCTAATACCAAGTATGCTGTTGACTAGAAAGCTCTCTTATCTACCCATTTAATGTTATTTAATACAAGTTCCTTGAGGGGAAAGTCCATGACTGTGCATCTAGTTCTTTTTAGTTCTTGTGCCTGGTACTGTGTGTGTAGTAAGCTCAGTAAGTACAACTGGAATGATGAATGAATATTGTGGTGAGGATGAGACACTGCAAACTTCTGAATTGGCTTTTAAACCATTGAAGAAAGCCTAAATTATATCCACTGTGTCTTATATTCTAATTATTTGAATAGTGTTCATCTGATATTGTGTCAAATGGTAAATTCTCAATTTAACAAATAACACCCTTATTTTCTCACAGAACTGAAAATTAGAATTTATTGACGTACTAGAGGCCCAGTGGAAGGATTCGTGCACGGGTGGGGTCCCTTGGGGTGGCCTGCAGAGATCAGGCCCCAGCTCTCGCTCGCAGCCCCGCAGTCCTGCCTGGCACCCCACCTTGGCCTGGCGCTGCCCCCTCACCTGCTTCACCATCCTGCTCTGGTCCCGCTCTCGTCAGGGCCCATCGGGGTTGGCGGCGCCTCCACTGCTGCCTGCTGCCAGCGCCGCATTGCTGATGCCCGCCATGTTCTGTGCCACCTCCTGGTGGTCAGCACACGTCATAGTGAGCGGTCAAACTCCTGGTCTCCTGGTTGAACTCCCCGTCCAACAACCGCCCGAGGGGGCAATTTGTATATTAGGCTTTTATTATATAGGATTATTTGATTGTAGATACAGTATTAATATTTTAAAAGGTGGCCTTGAAGGTTTTAAATACTTTCAGTTTTTAGTGGGAAAAAATGGAGAGTATTTCATTAAAGTAGAGAAACGAGTACAATTAGAAATAAAATGAAAATTAATCTGAGATACATAAATCTTTTTACCCTTTTTTTTAAAAAAAATGAACAATAAAATGGCAATAAGTACATATCTATCAACAATTGAATTTAAAAATAAAAATAAATGAACAAGGAATCTAATGAACAAAATAAACTGTTGAATAAAATAGAACCAGAGGCGCCCTAACTGGTTTGGCTCAGTGGATAGAGTGTTGGCCTACGGACTGAAGGGTCCCAGGTTCCATTCCGGTCAAGGGCATGTACTTTGGTTTCGGGCACATCCCCAGTAGGGGGTGTGCAGGAGGCAGCTGATGAATGTTTCTCTCTCATCGATGTTTCTAACTCTCTCCCTCTCCCTTCCTCTATGTAAAAAAATCAATAAAATATATATTTTTAAAAAAAGAGAACCAGAGGCATGGAAACATGGAACAGACTGATGAATCTCAGAGGGAAGGGAGCGGGGGTGGGGGGTGAGAATAGATTAACCAAAGATCTTATATGCATAGATGCATTACCTATGGACACAGACAATAGGGTGGTGAAGGCCTGGGTGGGGCAGGAACCGGGTGGAGGGAGGCAATGAAGGGGGGTAAGAGGGGGGTATCTGTAATACAGTACTCTCAACAATAAAGATTAAAAAAAAAAAGAATATGATATTTTTCCCCTTATAGAATATATTTCCCCCCTCAACATTTTCTTAAGAATACCCTTGCTCTTGTATGTGTATGTATAAAGCCTTTCTAAGGAAGCTTTACAATGCATCCCAAATTCTTTAATTTCTAGCTATTGGACTGCAATGAGGACAGGAGATGGGAATGTGGTTTAGTCGTTTGCCTGAAGTCAGGCAGCACAGCATCTACTCTAGGACAAACTGCTCAGCTGATCAATGATTCTCTGTCATCATTGATGTTTCTCTCTCCCTTCCTCTCTGGGCTTCTAGTGTCCCTGTAATGGAATAGGAGTGTTGTAACTGTGTTACAATTCCATTTAATTTATGCATCTTTCCTTCTACTTCCTTTCCTTCCTCCCTTTCATCTTTTCTTTCTTTCTTCTTTTTTTTTTTTTTTTTTTAAATTTATGCTCCTTTCTAGACCAAAGCCACTTGATTCACATGTGGGGTAATTCTCCCCGAGTTGTGATGGTTGTAAAGTCATCCTTAAGAATCTCATTTGACATTTCACTCTCTTTTATACAGGGAAAGACTTAAATGTATTAAATATGACTAATGGGAAATATGAAACCATCATAATTAATCTTAAGTGGGAAGTAAAAAAAAAAAATAAATGTGATGTTTTTAATTTTAATCACCAAATTGGAGAACAAGAGGAATAAAAACTAAGATCATAAAGGTATCAGCCAAAGGTGATTTGTAAACTTAAAATATTGCATGATTTTAGTAATTTAAATTTTTTTCAATTAGAAGTCCTTTGTGCCCTAGCCAGTTTTGTTCAGTGGTAAGGGTCATGTAAGGGTCAAGGGCACGTGCCTCAGTTGCAGACTAGATCCCCTGCCCTGGTCATGGGTGGTTCTCTCTCTCTCTCTTTCTCTCTCCTTCTCTCTCTCTCCCTCCCTCCCTCTACCTCCTCCTCCTCTCTCTAAAAATCAATGGGAAAAATATTCTCAGGTGAGAATTAACAACAAAAAGTCCTTTGCTTTTGTATTTTTTAATGACAGTAAGTTGCTACTCTGAATTGTAATAGACAACAAGCAAAACAATACATAGAAAACTATTCTCCTCTTAAGTAAGCTTTCCTAAATATCCTAATTTACATCACAAATAAAATGAGGTAAAAAGGAAAACCTGTTATTCCCTTGAGGAAAATGGTATAAAATCATAATCACTTGATAACTATTTGTACTTTCATAATTACCTCTGCTTTTACAACAATGCTGCTTTCTTTGCAGCTTTATTAAGGGATGGCTGGCCTACGGGACATCACTTGTGGTAAGGTGACCAGATTTTAACATTGGTAAAGCAGGACACCATTGACCGGGGGAGGGGGGGTTCTTTTTTAAAAAATATATTTTATTAATTTTTTACAGAGAGGAAGAGAGAGGGATAGAGAGTTAGAAACATCGATGAGAGAGAAACATCCATCAGCTGCCTCCTACACACCCCCTACTGGGGATGTGCCCGCAACCAAGGTACATGCCCTTGACCGGAATTGAACCTGGGACCCTTGAGTCCGCAGGCCTAAGCTCTATCCACTGAGCCAAACCGGTTTTGGCCCGGGTGGGGTGGGGGGGGGGGGGGGCTGTTCTTGATTAAAAATTTGGTCTATATTATAATCGCTTTTGGTTTTTTTAATAAAAGGAAATTCACTTCTTAGATCATCGTTGAATTTGCATCTTCTTTTCTTACTCATTATGTTAAAAATCTAAAAAAAATAATTTAAAATTATATTATAAATTATTATATACATGTTGCTTAAAAACACAGTAAGTAGGTACATAATTACATGAACATATTTTATTGTTAGTTAATAAATTAAATTAATTTGATTGTTATAAAGTAACTATATTTTAAAAATTATTTTAATCCTATATTTCTTTCTAAATAATAACAATACTAACTTGTATTATTTTTCCTCTGAATTTGCCATAATGTAAGTCGTAAGTGTCACTTTCAAGGCCGGCGCTAGACTTTTTGCCGCCACTATAAAATATAAATAATAGGAGTACTGTCTGCTAAATTCAAGAAAATTTATGTATTTATGAAATAAATAAATTATTTACCTAAATTATCTGAATAGCTGATTTGTAATGACATCACTTGTTTAACTAGCTTACTAGCACGCAGTACGATGTGTATCGTCTGAGAGACAGTTACAAAATGTTTTCGTCGTTGCCAATCCCAAAAAATGCCATTGTTCATTAAGTCCAAACAATGGTGGTCGAATTCTAACAACTGATCAACAATGCGAACTTTGATAAGCAGTTCTCGATAATCAGTTCTCAACAATTATTTGTTATTATTAAAGCTTAACATTATAAAATTAACAAAAATAATATAAAACTCACATCCTGGCTAAATAGCCACATGGCCGCCGAAAACCGTATATTCCCTTCCCGTTCTCCCGCCGTTCCCTAGCTTGTCGTGCATTCTTTCCAAAAATCGGGACTTTTTTAAAACGCCGCGGGACGCGGGACAAATTGTTAAAAAGCGGGACGTCTGGTCACCTTACTTGTGGTTAAAGTGTACCATTGGCTAAGCTTGACATCGGCACATACCCCTGAGACCAGCACCTTGATGAAGACACTGAACAGACCCATCACCTCTCAAAGCTTCCTTGAGCCCCTTGGTAATTTCTCTCTCAGCTTCCTTCCTAACTGCCCTCTATTCCCAGGCACTCACTGATCTGTTTGCTGTCACTGCAGGTTAGATCAGCATTCACTTTAATAATCTATAACTAAACTAACATTATTCCTTTCACTCCAAAAATTTTGTGTTGTTTCCTAACTGGAAGAAAAAATAATAATGCCAGAGTGAGAAGGATTAGACACAGGTCATTAGAAAGCACTTTTAATTGAGTCATGATTTTGTAGATTATTTTTATACTCCACAGCCTACTGCTAATTGGATTAAAGATTCAAGAATCCAGGAAATGAAGTAAAAGAGGAGGAGTGTTGATTTTAATGATAAGGTTCCCCCGCCCCCATGTTCTAATTAATAAATGGATTTTCAAAAGCTGGCCAAAAACGGAGATTTCCCCCCTGACAAATGGTCAAATAAACTTTGTTTCTTCTTTAAAAAAAAAAAAAAAAAAGCTGTAGGTTAGAGTGCTGTGTCAATAATAAAGTGGATTATTGCAAATGATATTAAAACACTACCTAAACTCTATCTTACAAGCATACATGTTTATTTTAATCTATCATTACAACATGCAAAAATTATGTTTGCATATAAGTAAAGACTGATAGAGAATGCTAAAAACCATGGCAGCTTAATTTTGGTGGTTTGTGGAATTACGTGTATATTTGGTAGTTTGCTTTTAATTAAATCAATATTTTGGTAATGTATGTGTAATGAATAATTTATTCCTATCCCCTTCCAACATACATTATTCTGTTGAACTTGACGGTGTGCTTCTGTATGTGGAGAGTGTTTTTGTAAGATGTAATATCTAAAGTAAACTCAATACTTCATTTTATCAACAGCACATTTTTCATTCTCTTGACATCACCAAACGAAAATGGTGTACATTGGAACATAAAACAAAAACAGATCCAACTTAGGTGGAATTATAATGTATGTAGCACTAATGCCACTTATTGATTACCACAGAGGTGTTTGCTTATGCTCGTTTAAGCTTTTCCACTAAAAAACAAAAATGCAGTATTTGTGAACGGTGGTTGTATTAAAATGTTTTCATGCGGTAAATGTGTATTCCATATTCTCCTAAAGCAAATTAGTCTTTCATGATGAATGAAGTACTATTTCTTTGGGCTGTGTCGTTGGAAATAAATACTTAATTTAAATACTACTAAATCTATATAAAATACATGGACCAATATATATTTTATATATTGATTTGTATGTGAATTTTTAATTAAAAAAATGTTCCAAGGAGTCTATTAGTGCCAACAACTGTTTACATAGTTGTAAAAGATATTGCAGTGACCAATCTAATTTTACAATTTACTAAAATGTTTTTATTCATATTATTTCTGATTTAAAAGATATAGAAGTAGCCCTAGCTGGTTTGGCTCAGTAGATAGAGTGTTGGCCTTTGGACCCAAGGGTCCCAGGTTCAATTCTGGTCAAGGGCACATACCTCGGTTGCAGGCTCCTCCCCGGCCCTGGTTGGGACTCATGCAGGAGTCAACCAATTGATATTTCACTCTGTCTTTCCCTCTCTTTCACTCTCTCTAAAAAGCAATGGAAAAATATCCTCAGGTGAGGATTAAGAACAAAAACAAACAAAAAACAAAAGATACAGAGGTTTGCTTAAATGTATTCACATATTTGAACACATTTTTTGAGCACTCAGAACATAGGACTAGCCTAGGAAAAAAGCTGTATTCAAGCGAAAATTGAATGGTAAATGGGAGTCTGCCCTTAAGGTGAGCACACACAATTAGGGCGGAACTAAATGAACATAACCAGTGGTTGGTAAACATGAGTATAGATAGGCATATATAGTCCTACATAGGTACTCTATACTTTTTGTTGCTGTTGCTGTTAATCCTCACCTGAGGATATTTTTCCATTGATTTTTAGAGGGAGTGGAAGGAAGAGGAAAAGATAAAGAGAGAGAAATACCAATGTGAGAGAGATACATCGATTGGTTGCAACTGAGGTATATGCCCTTGATGGGAATTGAACCCAGGACCCCTTCAGTTCATAAGCCGATATTCTGTCCCCTGAGCCAAACTGGCTAGGGCTATTTATATTTCTTGTTAGTACTGGAAGCAAGTTGCATGTACAACTTTATGACTAGTTTCAAATTTGCTAACAATTTTCCTGACAGTTGAGACCAAAGTGAAAGGTTTGGATTTATAAATGACATATTTCTGTGCATCTAGTACAATGGGAAGTATAGGTCTGATTTTTATTTTTTTAAAAGCAGATACGATATAGTTGCTCTACAGGATTTTAGGAGATAGGGTCTTCATTCCAGGCTGAAACCAGGCTAAGCCAAGTTCACACCTCTGAGTGCAGAACTCCTGGGATTCACTCACAAAAACAAAAGAAATGCGGGCCTCTCAACAAGTTAAGTTATAATATAAATTCTTTAATGATAATTTCATATTTATATGTATTTCTATCTCCTGTGATAAGTTTAGATTTGGCAAACATGCTTCAAACTTACAGGTAACTACGATTCAGTGTATTTTTTTTTCTTCTGAAATGAAAATCTATGTTTTGGTTAAAGTCCCAAATTTGAACAAAAACAGTTTGTTCTCATCAGTTTCTTCCAGAGATTCATGTGTTGTTTGGGAATTCTTCTGTTTATATGTTCATTACAAGCTATAATTACATTATGTAAACTGAGAAAGCATGTCACAAACTGGTTTTAACAATAGCTATATTTTTTACTTATCTGTCTTTTGTAAAAGCTGGACTGGGTATCTATATTTTACTTAGTAATATCTCAATTTCCTCAATAAGTACGTCTGTAAATTGAATTTATAGTTTATTTTGTCTTTCCTCCCATCAAATTATGTGAATAAGAAATACTGTGGTCTCATAACATAATCCTATTTCCAAGAGAAAGAACATGCAAGTCTGTAAAATAGTATTTAATAGTGATTTTTGTCAAAACATATTTATTGAGCACCTACAGTATGCAGGCACTGTAGGGGTGATAGAAATATATTTTGTCTACTGTCCTTGCTTTCAAAAAGAGCATACTTAAAAAGAGAGAAGAGTCTTACTTTAAGTAAGAATCCATGTTTAAGCAAAATAAATAAAGACCATGTATCAAAGGTAGCTTAGGTGGGTTCATATATGCCACTTTAGGGCTTCTGGATTTAGACCTTTAACAATGTTAAAAAGTAGTTACAAGGGCCTGGCCGGTGTGGCTCAGTGGTTGAACTTTGACCTATGGACCAGGAGGTCAGGGTTCAATTCCAGATCAGGGCACATGCCTAGGTTGTGGGCTCAGTTGCCAATGTGGGGTGTGCAGGAGGCAGCTGATCAATGATTCTCTCTCATCATTGATGTTTCTATTCCTCCCTCTCCCTTCCTCTCTGAAATCACTAAAAATATATTAAAAACATAAGTTACAAGCCTCAAAAACTTAGAATGTCAGGGAGGGTGTGCTCAATGTGGACAGGTAGGCAGGGACCAGATCATTCTTTAAGCAGTGGACAACTATTCAAGGCTTTTAAAGCAGGGAGCAATTTTCTAGGCACAGGTAACTAGAATGTGAATTTAGGAACAATAGTTTAACTAGAAAGGAGTGTCTGAGAAATGTTAAGGAAGCATCATTATCAAGACTTGGTCACTGATTGAAGGTGACTGGTTCTGAAAGTTTCCCAAGTTCCTGGCTCCAGGGAGGTGGATGAATTGCCACCCCTTAAAAGGAGGAAGAAGGAAGAGAAGCACGTATGGAAGAGAAGATTCTTCCTTTTTGGATATGTTGAGTTTGAAGTGCTTTGTGAGACTTTAAGACAAAATATCCACTAGGTAAACTGGTCCTTTGGAACGTCAGGGGAGAAATCTTTGCTAGAATTAAAGATTTCAGATTCAGTAAACAAATGAGACTCATTAGCATACATGTTGTCATTAAAATCATAGGAGTGGATGAAATTGCACAGGGTACTCAATAAGTATTTATGGACCTTAGGAATGAATGAATAAGAAGGGGGAGATGAAAAGACAGTACCAAGATAATAGGGGAAGTGCCAGGATAAACTGTACCTACTCCATAAACGTCCCTAGAATTATCTTTGGTCATAGGGACACATAGGTATGTAACAGTAAATTACGTTTTATTTGATAAATGCATAATTGATTAATTGGGGATAGCTAAACTAGCTATTTCAGAAACTGCTCCATTGTAGGGGACTGTGGGTCCACATTGCTATGCAGCTCATGAATCCACATTATTCATGACATGTAGTTTGTTCTTTGAGAAAAGAAAAAACAACACGAAGATTGGGAGGCATTGTTAAATGGTTAAGACCATAAGCTCTAGTGTGTCTCAGCCATTTTTTCATTATTGCCCCACCCCCAGGGGAATTTTCAGACAGATGTTTTCTAGCCAATTCCCTCCTCCATGATCTTGTAACACCACTGATTTACTATATGCCTGTTTGTTTACTGTGGTCCTGGGAGGGGCACACACCATGATCATGTTTAAGATTGTTTCACCCTTAAGAGCCAGTTTTCACCCCTGTTGAGAATACAGGCTCTGACTAGCCTTACTACCTGCCCTCACATTTTAGTGCAAACAGAGCTCAGTTTTCTCTCTGTAAAACGGGGAGAACAATAGTGCTATCCTCATATGAATGCTGTGAAGATTAAAGAAATTCTTACATGGAAAGTAACTAGCCAGCCCAGCATAGAAACACTAGTTATTAGTCCTTTCCCTTTCTATACGCATGTTTCTCACTTTCCTCTAGCTCTTTGGTCTATTTTCATTTTACCTGTTACATTGGTGGTTGTGAATGTTAAAAAAGTGTTTTAAAAAAAGAAGTGCTGCTTGTAATTAGAGAACATTTTATTGTTGATATTATTCATTATACTTTTTTCTCTTTAGTGTAAAAGAATGATTTGACTTCATACCAATTTCATTGAAGGGTGTTTAATAAAACCATGCTTTAAAAGGAAGGAAAAAAAAAAAGTATTTCTTTTCTCAAAAACCAAGTACCAGTCTTCAGAGACTCTGATTTTCTTCCCCATGCCTCGGATTATTTTTCTGTTTTAGCCCAATGCCTAGACACAGATTATTTGCAACTGTTATCAAAATTCCGGATGAAAACAGAATCATCTGGTAGACTCTTTAACTAAAATTGTGTCCAGATGTTTAGTGTTATGTAGCCATTGTTCATTACATATGTGGAAGTTGGTCAGGGATACAGTGAGCACCTGCCTTTAGAGGTCACCTTATTTCAGGGTCACATAGTGTTGCCAGGAAATCTCACAGCATGGTAAAGACCATTAGGTCCCATACGACTCAAAGTTGAACAATGAACTATTAGTTGTCTCACTTCCCCACCTCTCTGAGCTATCTACCCAGTTTGCATTAGTGGTAACAATATTTTGCCATACATTTCACTCTTTATCTTAGATTGTCGAACCCTTTATGCACAACCTATGCTACTGTCAGTATTAACTCTCAGTCTTGATAATGAAGAAGCAGGGGCAGAAATTGCTGAACCTAATTAGAAGAAAAAGCATTGATTGAATTCAATCCACTCAAAACATTTATTGTGCTCTTACTATGTATATGTGGAATCCAGAGGTGAATCAGCTCATATCCCTGACATGACAGTAGTGCACAAGAGAGAAAGGCATGTACTGTATAAAAGTAACCATCATACAAGGCAGATCAGAAGAGATGAGACAACACATACGATCAGAATGCTTTGGAGCACCGAGGAGAGAACAATATATTAGGCTGGAAGAATTGGGAAAGGCATTTTAGAAGAGGTGGCATTTGAAAAAGGCCACATAGAATTTTGAAGGCATCCATCAGAGGGAGGAGAAGAGTATTTTAGGATATGATGAAACTTCTTAACTTTGTTTGCAAGGCCTTTGGCCCTTGCAAGGGGCATGGTCTGGCCCTGCTCTCTCTGGCTAATCTTGCCAGAACATACTCCCATCTTCTCTCTGGTCCAGCTATGCTGACCTGTCTCCGTTTCTGCTACCCTGTTTCCTGGCCTATGAGTTCTACACATGCTGCTCCTTCTGACTGGAACATTCCCACCACCTGTTCAACTGGCTAACTCCTAATTATCCTTTAGTCCCAGCTCAAGTGCCACCTCCTCAGGGAAGCCTTCCCTGACCTCCCTGATGAAAGAAAATCTCCAAAATAAGCTCCATACCATCACTTGATGAATGTCCACCTGTCCCTTGGGTCATAAGCTCCATGAGGGCAGTAAGTGTGTGCTTTCTCACCTATGTATTGTCCGCACCTAACATGATGCCTGGTACCAGCAGGTGCTTAACAACTAGTTGTTGAATCAATAAATGAATTAACATGAGCCAAGGAAAACAAAGAGGTGAAAGAGCACAAGGTGTTTGGAAACTGGTGAAAAATCTGGTTTGACTGAAGAAGGAATTATCAAGTTGATGTTCTGAGACCATGATGATGAACAAGTTGCACAGAGGTAAATTTGGGGGTAAAATTAAATAATGTCTGTATTTTCCCAAAGCATAAAAAATGCATTAGTGGGTAGATTTCTCTACTTAAAATTTTTCTCAAATATAGTATGTTACTTAAGCATTTGAAAGCTGCTGGAGTGTTTGTTTTTCCTGCTAATAAGCAGTTGTGAAGAACAAAATAAATGAATGTGCAGCAAATAATATCAGGAGAAATAAGTTAATCATGATTAATTTGACAACATAATCATTATTGACATGTGCTCATGGATATTGTATTGTGCAAGCATATAACTGTTATATTTTTCATGAGTTAAGTTGTTCCTAATTGATATAATTGCCCTTCTACTGCAAAGATGTAGAAAGGGTTGGCCAGAATCAAACATTCATAGGAAAAATGTAAGTTCACTAAATCACCCATATAGCTTGAAATATTATAATTTTGCAACTGCATAGATAAAACATCTGGGTGATTAGATGGATTTTTCATTTTCCATCCAATTATTTTAGTTATATACTCCTTCAAGAGCTTAATATCACCATGGTAACTTTACATTATATATGGACATTCTGCTTTTGCTACATATTAATTATCTGAAAGTAATTTAGGACTTAAAAATCACAATTGTTTCACTCCATTTTTGTATTGTTATCAGAGTTTCCCAGTATCCTATTTTCTAATTCAAAAGTCTCTGTTAAAAGTATATTGTAATTTAAAACTCTAGTTTATTCTAGGATTTTGTTGCCTGTTATATGTTCCTAAAGTATTCGTTTTATTCTTTTTTTCTTCCTCTCTTTTATTTAATCATTAAATTATCTTATTTTATTTGGCTTTATACTAAAATAACTCAATATATTATCCTGACCTCACCAAAGCTAGACATATGCACAGCATTTACTTAATTGAACCTTTCTGGCTTGTCTTGTTCTATATTTAAGCCTCCATTATGCGATGCTATTTACTTGATTTATTGGGTTTGGCTTACATGTTTTATAAATTGTGACTGTTGGGAAAATTTTAAAGAGATTGACTTGGCCTGATAGGGGAGTTTTATATTGAGGACTCATTGCCATTGAAGTTACATTTGTTTAAAAAATATCCATTTTAATAAGAACCTTGATCTTGGAGTAAATAATACTGGCTTCCAGAAGCTAGGACAAAGGGTTCCTTCCAGTTTTAGATTCTCCCCCTTACCCCAAGGATTAGAATTTGTTTAAAATCTCTACTTAAGACTAAGTTTAAACTCCAGGGTAAGGGGTTGGAAATTCAGTCACTGAGATGTTTCAGAATCTCTGAATAGAGGGCATTATGTAGGCCCTAAATTTAAATGCTTTTCTATGTTGCCTTCTTTCCATCCAGAAGTTTGGGCTTCTGCCTAAGTCCTCTTCTGAGGGTTTATACTTCTTCTCTAAGGCTACCTTTATGTTACATAGGTAGTGTAATAGTTACCTCATTAACAAACTTTAATGAGCATTACTCATTAAATGGCCTAATATCCTTTAATATCCTCTAATGAAAGGGACTATTTCAATATAAAATACTGCTTTTGCTTTTCCTTGTGGTCTGAATTGCTAATTTTGCATGGCTTTTGCTATACTTAATATATGGAGTGCTACTTACTGCGTGCCACGCACTGTGCTAAGTGCTAGGGGGTCAAGACCAAATTAAACACATTCCCTGCCATTAAGGAGCTCACAAATACATGAGGAGGTAAAGGGGACATACTCAAGGTGTAGTGGTGACATTCAAGAAGGGCAGTGGGCAGCACTACCTGGCCAGTGGAAAGGAGGAGCAGGGAAAACTTCAGGGAAGAAGTGGCCCTTGAGCTGAGTCATAAAAAAACTGGACCTAATGAGTCACACACGGGAAAGGCATTCCAGGAAAGCACACAGCACAAGTGGAGCTGTGATACCTCACCCTTCATTTATTCACTCAACAAATATTTACTGAGCAGGTTCTATGTGAATACAAGACATGGCTCTGCCTCAAGAAGTGCACTGTCTGGTGGGAAGGTGGGGACAGAAGACCCGATGAGCAACCAACGTCAATACAGTACTGCAAGCATAATAATAACAACAGAGGGACTCCCAGGGTGGTACAGAGCTCAGAGGAAGGTCTTCCAGTCTAGATTCCTCGTCCAGTTTGACCGAAGGTATCGCTCTATTTGGAGACTCTTGCTGCTCTAAGGTACTGCCCCCTGGGTCTGCCTGAGTGAACTCCACTCATTCTGACACTGTAGTTTGGTTTTCAGGGTTGCCCCTCAGAGTGTCTGCCCCAAGCTGCTGCTCCCCAGCCCAGACTCCACCTATCCCAGGTGCCCCTGGGGTCCCAACGTGCTTTGTGCTCAGGACTTCAGAATTAAGAAAACGTGTCAAGAGAGCAATCTTTCCAAAGACTCAAAAGTGTGGAAGAGTCCCTGAGAGATGGATCGGAAGTGTTGCTCCTTGTCGTTTCCAAACCAACTTATTCAAAATGTATCATTTCAGACCCCCCTCTCAGACTCACCAATTTCTTGAAATATATTTTTTATTGATTTAAGAGAGGAAAGGAGAGGGAGAGATAGAAACAACAATGATGAGAAAGAATCACTGATTGGCTGCCTCCTGCAAGCCCCCCACTGGGGATTAAGTCTGCAACCCTGGCATGTGCCCTGACCAGGAATTGAACTGTGGTCTCCTGGTTCATAGGTCAACACTCAACCACTGAGCCACACCGGCCTGGCTCAGGCTCACCAATTTTAACAGGATCCCCAGGAGACTAATATTCCATTAAAGTTGAAACTCACTTGTCTAGCTCATATATTCAGGTGCAGCTCCGTTTAAGCCACTCCAAATGGATAGAAGTCTATTTCTAGGGCTAACGAGAACATTTACCAACTTTCTTAGGTATCTTAGGCCCCACTTGGATGCATATATACATAAATCCCTAAGCAACATATCTGAAATCTTATTTTTACCTTTGTTCAATCTTCAGTGGAGATGAAAATAGACAGTCATTTTTTATAAAGTTTTATTTATTGATTTGAGAGAGGGAAACATTGATTTGCTGTTCCACTTATTTATACATTCATTGTTTGATTTTTTTATGTGCCCTGACTGAGGATCAAACCTGCAACCTTGGGAATAGGGACAGTGCTCTAACCAACTGAGCTATTGGGCCAGGGTGACAGTCATCATTCTTGAATATTAGCCTGTCACATATTTAAGTGCTTGGTTTTCTTAGCTCATAATTAATTTTACAAAGCCTTTATTTGTGCCCAGCCGTCATGGCTCAGTGGTTGAGTGTCGACCTATGAACCAGGAGGTCACTGGTTTGATCCCCGGTCAGAGCACACGCTCTGGTTGTGGGCTTGATCCCCAGTAGGGGGTGTGCAGCAGGCAGCCGATTGATGTTCCTCTCTCATCAGTGTTCCTATCTTTCCCTCTCTTGTCTTCTCTCTCTAAAGTCAATAAAAAAAAAAACCACCATATTTTTAAAAGCCTTTATTTGCACAAAAAGGAAAATTTCTTGGGTTAGAAAATTTTACTAACTTAAATAGCGTATTCCTACTTGCCAAAAAGTACTATCCTTAAGTGTTATTTATGTTGTTGTACTAATGCTTTGTCAGCAGCTACTTTCTTCTGTTTTGCATAAAGGGCCTTAGAATGTTGCAGTCCTGGCATTCTAAGGTGTTTTCCTTTCCCCTAAAATCTGATGACCAGTATGTCCAGTTGCTTCTGCCGGAGAATGCTTCCAATTTGCTTTGTGGTAGGAATGGCTCTCCTTATACCTTTTCAGAGCCACCGCTATGCCCAGCACAGTGCTACCAAGATGGTAACGTGATGAAAAAGATAGGATTCCAGTGTCTCCCATTTTATTAACTGCGAGTCCCCTAAGTGAAAGTAGTGATGTTGACTCAAGAGGGGGCATGTATGCATAAGCACCCATCTGTGGTCCATTCTACAAAAAAGCATGACATTTATTTTTACTAGCAAAAGCATAGAAAATATAAAATTGTTAGGCTTTCCTCAAGACATCAAAATTTTATAATAGGCATAATATAGTCTTCTCTTTATTATGTAACTTACAGGAATCACTACCTCTAGACAGCAATAATTTTCTGCATACTTGTAAGTATCTCTGTAACTTGTTCAAGGACGTGAGCACTCTGCCTCAGAGTTCCTTGGATCTGTCCTACACGCATGCTCTCTCTGTGCTTTTAGCTTGTGGTTCCTCCTGCCTGAGGGTCTCGCCCCATCCTCTCTATTTGTGAATGTGTATGCTCTTCTTTTAACATTCAGTTCAAGCCTGAACACCTCCAAGAAATCCCTCCTCAATGGACTGAACTCTTGGTAAGACATCACTTTTCCAATTTCCATACCTTTCCACTAAGTTAGCCCTTAATCTAGGTTGTTATGGTTTTCACTTCTTCGGGGCATAAACTAAATCCTTCATTTCATCACTGTGAAGGATGAGGAGGTAAATCTACCTTAAGGGTCCTGGAGGCTCTTTATTCCCCACCAAAGCGTTTTTCTTCCATGGATTAAATTTTTAAAAATATAAGTTTTTGAATCCTGATTTACCCTCTTATCTTTAATATAAACCTCACATTGCCAGATTAATTATTCTAAAGTAAAGTTTTCATAATATTAGTTTCATATTGAGAAGACTTCCTTAGCTTTTTTTTTTTAAATATATTTTTTATTGATTTTTTACAGAGAGGAAGGGAGAGGGATAGCATTGATCAGCTGCCTCCTGCACACCGCCTACTGGGGATGTGCCCGCAACCAAGGTACACGCCCTTGACCGGAATCGAACCTGGGACCCTTTAGTCCGAAGGCTGACGCTCTATCCACTGAGCCAAACCAGTTAGGGCAACTTCCTTAGCTTTTAATTACCCAAACGCTAAAGGCCAAATGCAGGGCTGGCATCGAAGGCTGCAAGATCCCATCAAAGCCACTTTATAGTGTGGCCACTCACTAATTCCCCATACAAACTCCCGTTCCAGTTGATAAATCTTTACCCCACTTTCTAAATGTAAAATGGAGATTTTTCTGCCTTTGCTTTTAACAAAATACATCTTTATTGTTTAAAATATTATAGACGTCTCCTATTTCCCCATTGACTCCTACACCCTGTACCCTCCCCTCCAGGCCTCAATCATACTATTGTCTGTGTCCATGGGGTATGCATATACGCATATAAATTCTTTGGTTAATCTCTTCCTGCCCCAGCTCACCCCTTGCCCCTGAGATTCCTGTCTGTTGCATGCTTCCATTTTCTCCGGACCTATTGTGTTCATCAGTTTATTTTGTTCATTAAATTCCACATATGAGTGAGATCATGTGATTTCTGTCTTTCTCTGACTGGCTTATTTCCTTTAGCATAATCCTGCCTTTGCTTTTGCCCTTTGCCAATGACACTTCCCCTCAAACCCTCTGCTATGCAATTCCTCATTACTTCAAGATTCAGCCCAAGCCTGTCTCTTGGAAGTTTACTCCACAGGTGATTCTAACCATCCAAGACCTTATTGTACTATTTATATCACTCTGTGTCTAGTATATAACTAACCTGTAAATTCCTCAAAGGCAGAATCGCTTCTTTTTATTTTTACATCTTTAAAAAAAATTATTGTTGATTCTCACCCAAGGATATTTTTCTATTGATTTTTAGAGAGAGTGGAAGGAAGGAGGAGAGAGACAGAGAGAAAGAAACATTGATGTGAGGGAGACACACGGATTGGTTGCCTCCCGCAAGTCCCCCGACCAGGTTTGGGGACAGAACCTGCAACCAAGGTACATGCCCTGGACTGGAACGGAACCTGGGACCCTTCAGCCCGCAGAGCCAAATCGGCTAGGGCCAGAATCACGTCTATTTCCTCACTGGACTTTGAGCCCCTTGAGGTCAGGATCACTGTTCCGTCATCTATGCATTTCTAATGTCTAGTATGATTCCTGGTACACAGTAGGTGCTTAATAAATGTTTTAAATGAATTAATGAGTGAATAAACGGGATCTAAGTGGATACAGGGCTCAATATGGGTCCTTCTCTGAGAAACCTTAGTTTGCAAGGAAGAGAAAATGTTACAGTTTATCCTATAGCCTGAGGCTGGGGAAAGGGATATTTGTGGTCAGACAGCCCACCCTGGAAGGTGGGGGGAGGAGGGGGGGGGAGAAGCTGTCTTTATACTATGAGTCATTTTTAGCAATACCCTAGGGTGACTAACAATTGCCCCAACTCACTATACTTCTAGGGCAGTTCTGCCACACTTGGGTGTGAGATCAGCCCTTTTTATTTTGCATCTCAGCCCCTCCCACCAGTCTGGATGTGGCTTCATCTTTAAATACCCAGTTGTAGGACTTCCATTCAGCCAGATTTCAGGCAGTTCTGAATGATGGTCATTCTGTAGTTTAGTTGTAATTTTGATGTGGTTGTGGGAGAGCATTCGATTTTTTTAAAATTCAAAATTACAACAAACCGATGGACCTAATCTTGATTCTACCTTTTAAATTTGGAGTTTAGGGTCTTATTAATTTCTTTCACTTATTGGTGTCCACTAGTTTTGCTAACAACTTCAGTAAATGTTTCTACTACTTAAGAGATTTTGTGTGAGACATTGAATGCTGTATTATGGGTGCACGCTATAAATACTGTTTAAAATTAGATGGCAAAGACTTCCAATTTACATCCTGCCAACTGTTTTACCACACTTTTTTTCTTGCCTGTTTGCCTGCCATGTTATCCTCCATAATGAGTGAGTTACAGTAATTGTAGCTGGAAAAATCATCATGCGGGGGGAGGGGGGGGGCGGGAAGCTCAAAACCTGCCTTATTTTTAAATCAGTAAAGCTTCTGTCATTTTTTGGCCGAGTTACAGCTTCACAGTAAAGTCAAAGAACCAGTAGAGTAAATGCCACGTGGGGAAAGGCTCCGTTGAAGCATAAATTAACTGTATTTCATTTTCCCTTAATAAAGAATTTCAGTTTTTCCACAGTTAACTGTATAATCAATTTGCTCCCCTGCTGGTTTGCTAACTTGCTGTTGGCTGTACTTCAATAATATTGAGCCGAGCCTGGAAGGAGAGAAGGAGGAGGAGCGGATCTTACTGAGAAGAAATAAGTGGCTGTGATAGAACATAGTTTCTCCTTCTGGAATTTTGCTGGGCCTTTATCCTTCAGCGGCGTAAAGGGGTTGCCCCCAGGACCCCCCACTCCTGTGGTCACCCAGCTCTCTGTGAGAATACCTGGTATATTCACAGAGCTTCTGTGATCACGTCTTGGTGATGGGATGATGTAACATTTCAAATCCTTCCCAGGTTTTTGCAACCTTAGGTTTACCAGCCCTAGAGTGCTCCTGGAAGACTTTTTGGTTTACTTTTTTGTTTTTCATCATTTAACTAGGCAAGAATGGAGAGTTCTAAGCAAGAAACTATTTTAAGTAAAGTTGGCTCCATGAGTAATGCACCATAACTTTATATCAAACGCTGCTGTGTAATCAGCACTTTAATTGTAAAATTATCCTACTGGAAGGGTTGGAGAGAGCACAGAAAAAATACATTCTATCCTAACTGCTGATTTTGTTCTTCCTGCCCTTCCCATGACTAGAAATTATACCCTATGCTATGGGTTTGTTCACTAACTTACTTGTAATTCCACATCTCCCCTCTCCCCCCCCCCCCCCAACCCAGCTCTCTGGATTACAAGACACAAGTTAAACATACAAGATAAACAAATATTATCTTTAGTCACAGAATCACCAGACAAAAAGCTCTTCAGGGCGCGCTGTCTCCACCCCTCCGCACTGCTATTTCTGCTCCTCGTTCCTAAAGCAGCATTTCAATTTGAAGACAGGACACTTTGCAGAATTGGGGAAAGCAGAGCGCACCGCAGTCAAACAGCCAACAGCCCCTTTATCAGCGTCAGGGCTGGGTGCCCAAAATTTGATTGGTGCCAGAGAGCTTCATAGTCACATTAACCCTTCAGATGCCTTCCAGAGGGTCGTGGGAGAGTATAGGGTTACAAAACTTCATGGATTCTTGGTATAAAAGTCCACAAAGCACCTCCCGTTCTCAGCAGTGGTTATTCCCACGATTTTCCTTTCAGCTTTCCCAGTAGAGTTTTGGACTCTATTTCTCATTGCTCTCATTATAGAATGGTTTGGGTTGAGTTTTGCTTTTGTGTTTTCCCCCAAATCTATAGTAAATCTCCAATTTTGTCTCCCTGCCTTTTCCCAGAGAGTCCCCAGAAAGTATTCTAATTAATCAAATGACTTTCTCTCTTCACTCAGTTTTTCCATCGGAAGGGAGGGCCTATTTAAATTGATTCTTCTGAAAGACACAGTTCTTTTTCTGCATGATGTACGATAAGGGATAAAAAATAAATAAAAGAGTAAGAAAATATGCCATTGAATACAAGCTTTGCCCCTCCGGAATCCTCAAGGTTTGATGTACACCCTAAACTATGTGTAAAATGTAATAAAGCATTCAGATTGTCCTGTCAACTGTGCATACATTTGAGGCTTCAGGGCTTCCTGAAGTTTTTTTCGGTGAATGGACCAAATCAAAAATTAAATGTAATTGGCTTGAAATCAGGGCAACACAGGAAATTCAAACATACTAGAGTGATGACAATTCATGTCTGATTTACAGAATCCACAAGAAAACTAATACGGAGATAATTATGATTGAATTTCTCTTTGGTGATCGCTGACAATTCTTTTTGAGAGAAATGTAAGTAAGAATGGCATGGTCACTTGGAGAAAACAACCTAACACGTTGTCACGGAAGCAGGGTGTTTTGGTTCAGACAGTCCAAGCCCTCTGCATGCCGCCCCCCTCATGATCTAGACCAGACCAGAGGCAGACAGCCTCAGCCAGGCCCAGGACAGCCGGATTGGGAAAAACAACAACACATTGAAGGCAGTTGTTTGATTGCCTCGGGACAAGCCATGACAAGCCCAGGCAGTAATTTGAAAGAAACTTTTCCACAAAGATCATGTACAGAGGTCCCAATTTAGAAAGCAGTAGGGATCCTGTCCAGTCCAATAATGGCAGCCACGCCCCTGGTGCCCCGTGAGATAAGCATCCCAGAGACTCATGCTGTGGCTCCCTTCAAGTCCACCGAGAAGATGTTCTGCCGGTGGTTCTGACTTTTTCCTTTTTAATCTTCTGATCCTTGTGTAAAGAGTGAGTCTATATCCCTCCCCACGTTCATGTTTCTTTTCAGCACGTGCTGAAACCGTCACCATTTCTTTGGTCTGTTAATTCAGTATTCCTGATCTTCCATCACCTGGCCTAGTCTCATTCTATTCGAATTTCTTGGTAAAGAGCATCTGCATGGACTATTTGTTCTTTCTAGCAGACGTTTTTTCATTAAGTTGATAGATACTCTGGTAGAAAAGGGTACAATGGATGCTAATGCTCTTTTTTCTTTCTTCTTGCCCTCAGGAATATGAGGGGGCCAGGGGATCATTTATGAAAGGTAAAAAACAAACAAACAAACAAACAAAAAACTTGATTGGTCTTTGTAGGGAAGTTAGTTATGGATACCTTGCTTCTGTGAGGAAGCTGACAGTCTGGAAGGAATGTTGTCGGATAAGTATCCTTGCAGGTAAGGAATTTCTCTTTCGTATGAAACACACACACACCATAAACAGATGAAAACAAAGCAGAACATCAGCGTGAACAAAGAGAAGGCAACACTGAAAGAGGTAATAAGACCAAAGTTAAAGTTTAGTGTCCTACACCCCGGGATTTTTTCCTGCCCTGTGATCAGAAGCATTCAGTGTGACACTTGGCAAAGACACAACTCAGAATAATGACGACAAAAGAAATTGCAAGAAAAAAAACTATAAGAAGTTTTTGAAATGAGAGGAAAACTACCTTTTCCTCTTTTTTTCTCTTCTATTAAACTCACGCAGCGACACACACATCACTTTTATTGCATAACTTAAAAAAAAACTTTTTAAAATTAATGTGTCCCTTGCTTCCACCTTTCCATGCTTTTGTTTGGAGTACAAAAACAATATACTTAATTACTGTGGTGCTATAGTAAAATAGATTTATCACACAATGAGGCATGTTACTTGACCGTCTAAGTTAGAAATAAATTTCCCAAATAAATCAAGTTATACAATTAGAGCAAACTGAGAATATACCAATTTTCATGGCTTTTATAAAAAAAATCTCACCTCTGCCCAAGTAATTGTCAGGGGAGACAAGATGAAAGAGAAGCATCTGCTCCCCACTTACTCATTTATTAATTATTTAACAAATATTTGTTAAGCTCCTACGAAAGTACAGGGTGCTATGAGGGACTGTAGCAGTTAGGGTCCCAAGAGTAAACAGCTGGCATATTTGAATTAGGATAATCTAAGGGGAGCTTATTTACAGAAGGGATTAATTTCAAAGGTGTGGGTTTGAAGAGATTGTGTAGGAACCCAAGGCCACATCAGCACAACTGTTAACACCCCTAGGTTCTGAAGGATGAAGGCGAGGGAGGGACAAAGGAAGAGAGAGAGGGAGGAAGAGAGAGAGGGGGAGAGTGAGAGAGAGAGAGAGAGAGAGAGAGAGAGAGAGAGAGAGAGAGGAGAGAGGGGGAGAGAGAGAGAGAGAGAGAGAGTTGGGAGGAGCAGAGGACCTCACAGGACAGAAGTTTGGGGAACCAATACCCTGATCTCATACTCCTTCCCCCTCCAATCTCCATCCAGGCCCCCCACCCCCATCCCGACTGACTGAGCTTATTGGAACATGGGGATGCTCACATCTAACGAGAGTCCTAAGTGCCATTAGGCAAGTACAAACCACGGCTCACTTTCAGTTGGTTCCGTTGGGGTGGTACATAAAATGCAATGAAGTGGCAACAACATTGAGTCAATGTGCTCTAAATGGCTGCTATTTTTCTTCAAAAGTAGATTTTTTTCAAAGCACCTTTACAGTTTCTGTAGTAGGATTAGTAGATCCTAATACATTTTGAGGGGTAAAAGATATCTCCTCCTGTTACCTGTAATCCAATCTTCTTTTTTTTAAGTATTGTTGATTAAAAGCAGCGTCTTAGTAGAACCCTAAGCACAATTGTAGACTAATATATACCTTTGTCATTTTTAGAGACCTTTCTCCTTGTTCTAATGGGGCAATAATAAATGCAGTTAGAAAGGGGAGAATGGAAAGATTGTGTGAAACACATACCCTGTTTTCAGTTCATTCCCTCACCATACAAGCATACACTTCTTTCTCCAGCATGTCTTATATATACACTAGAGTCCTTGTTAACTCATATCCTTTTTTCTTTTAAAATATATTTTTGTTGATTTCAGAGAGGAAGGGAGAGGAGACAGAAACCTCAATGCTGAAAGAGAATCACTGATTGGCTGCCTCCTGCATGCCCCACACGGGATTGAGCCCACAACCCAGGCATGTGCCCCGACCAGGAATTGAACCATGACCTCTTGGTTCATAGGTTGACACTCAACCACCGATCCACACTGGCTGGGTGAATATAAGCATTTTAAAAAAGAAAAATAAGTGTTGGAGAGAGAAATTAGTACCCTCATAAATTGCCAATGGGAATGTGAAATGGTGCCACCACTGTGGAAAATAGTATGATATATCTAAAAAAATTAAATGTGAATTCCTGTATGACCTAAAATTCCATTTCTAGGTATGTACTCAAGAGAAATGAAAACAGACAGTTGCATTATTAATAACTGAAAAGTGGAAACAACCCAAATGTCCATCAACTGATGAATGGACAATCAAGTGTGGTACAGCCATACAACGGAATATTATTCAGCCATGAAAAGGAACAAAGGACAGATGCATGCTAGAACAGGGATGAATCTTGAAAACATTATGTTAAGTGAAAGAAACCAGCTACAAAAGGCTAAAATATTGTGATTCTATTTATATGAAATGTCCAGAATAGGTAAATGCATATAGATAAAAAATAAATTAGTGGTTGCTAAGGCCTGAGGAAAGAGGAGTGACTACTTAATGTGTATGGGGTCTCATTTAGGGCTGAACAAAATGTTTTGGAACTAGATTGAAGTCAGGATTGTACAACACTGAATATACTAAAAGCCACTACATTTTACACTTTAAAATGGTGTGCGTTTTATGTTATGTGAATTAAACTCAACTTTAAAAATTGCAAAAACGTTTGCAAAGCAACACCGTACCCCGATGTGTCCTGATTTGGACAATTATCACTCACCCATAGGGCAATTACTAGAGAGTAAATGGAAGGAGGTACAGAGTACAAAGACGGTACTTTTTTAAGACTCAGTTCTCTAAGAGGTAAACAGCATTATAGGTGCAAAGGTTTGGTTTTGTATTTTCAATCTGAAATTATCTATAATAATAAAAGCATAACATGCTAATTAGACCAGATAGTCAAACAATCTTCCAGACGTCATTCCGGACATCCTTCCAGACGAAGCTGCGGTGGGGGGGTGGGGGGGGCAAGGCAGAGGTGCTTAGGGGCGATCAGGCAGGCAGGCAGAGTGGTTAGGGGCAATCAGGAAGGCAGGCGAGTGGTTGGGGGCCAATCAGGCAGGCAGGCAGTTAGGGATGATCAGGCAGGCAGGCAAGTGGTTAGGGGAGATCAGCCAGGCAGGCAGGTGAGCGGTTAGGAGCCAGCAGTTCCAGATTGCAAGAGGGTGTCCAACTGCCAGTTTAGGCCCGATCCCACAACAGTCGGACATCCCCCCAAGGGGTCCCAGATTGCAAGAGGGTGCAGGCCAGGCTGAGGGACCTCCACCCCCATGCATGAATTTCATGCACCGGGCCTCTAGTTCAGGATAAAGATCAGAGTGAAGTTCAAAGGTTCCCTTGAAGAGGAAGGATTAATAATATTCCTTAGCACAGAAGGCCCCGTACCTAACAAATTTTTAACTTAGAACTCCCAAATCGAAGAGCCAAACTAGAGGCTTGTCAGCCAAATTTTAATTCCGCCCAGGGCTAGGGCCTTGAGAACATAAGTGCTAAGCGTGGCCACAGTGCCGCTGCTGATGAAACTTTTATGTCAAGAACCACCCCGCCCTCTCCTCCCACCACCACCCCCCCCCAAAAAAAAAGAGACAAAAATGAAGGTTATATGATTTGTTAAAGTCACTCAGCTGCTTGGAGGAAGTCAGGATTCGAACTTGGCTTCTGATTCCAAGCGCAGTACCCATTGATTACGACCCATCAACACAACCTTATTTATTCAGCATTGATTCTGAAACAGGAGCCAGTAGAGGAGGACTAGTGGGGCTTTGGCCCATCCAAATAGGCCCAATGCCAGAGTCAGCGGCAGGTGGATAGCAAGAGAGACACCCACCCCCCACCCCCCGCCCCTGCTCCTAAGGGCTCCCTTGGCCCTTCAGAAATCATCAAGGAAAGGAGTCGCCTCCTTCACTTGTGCGCTGGAGATGAAAAGAATTAACTTTGCGCAAAAATAGAATGTGTATTAACCTCATTCTAAAGCTCTAAAGATGAACTCACACTCCTGCTTAGGGGAAATGAATCGAGAGCCTAGCATGTTCCTAAGTAGGAAGCTGCACTGAGTCTCTTCCCTTCCTTATTTTAAACCAGGTGCAGAGTGAGAGGTTTCCTTAGTAAATAAAATCCCCTGAAATCTCAATGAGGCCCTCTCTGGGTGCCCATTCTATCTCCATTTGCTGCATGATCTTCTCACTCCTTCTTCCTATTCCTTTCACCCTCCTTGCCATTAGGACCTTCTCTAGACTGAGCAATCTCAAGTGCACACAGAAGGACACCCTGGATATTTGCCCTCAAAGGCGTTACAATCAAACAGAACAGACAAATAGAAATGAATAAAAAATAAATACATAGAAAATACTAGGTAACGGTGTGCTTTAAGCAACGCAAGAGCATGTCGAGAAGCAATAAATGATCACATCTTAAATGAGTGGTATAGGAATGAGTATATCTGTTGAGGAGGATGAGATCACTGTGGGATGAACAAGACAGAGCAGTCATGTTTCATTCATTTAAGGTAACTCTCATTTTGAAGAACTCTTAGGGATTTTCCACTGATAATTGAAATATGTTACCCATTGACCGGGGCTTGAACATAGTTTTGTTTTCTGTAATTGTAATCAGATCTGATGCATACTGTAAAAACTCAAATGCAGTCTCCTTTCTAACTCCAAATTGGATAGCCTCTTAGCATTTGTGGTAACAGGATTTGACCTATAATACATTGTGTTTATATAATACCCTATATTTAGCATCAAATAGAGAAGTTTTCCAATAATGAGGTTTTGGAACACAGTCAATTCATAGGAATCACGTCATGCTTTTGACAGCTCAGCAGCTCTGAACTGTTCTGGAGAAGACAGTGACTGTCAGGATGTAAACCTAGCGATTGTGCAGAGAACTCAGCTTCTCCCTTCATCAACACCTGACTGTACGGTAAACTTTCTTCTTTAAAAAAAAATATATTTTATTGATTTTTTACAGACAGGAAGAGAGAGGGATAGAGAGTTAGAAACATCGATGAGAGAGAAACATCGATCAGCTGCCTCTTGCACACCCTCCTACTGGGGATGTGCCCGCAACCAAGGTACATGCCCTTGACCGGAATCAAACCTGGGACCCTTGAGTCCGCAGGCCGACGCTCTATCCACTGAGCCAAACCGGTTTCGGCTGTAAACTTTCTTCAGAATGGAGGGCTGGGTTGTTTGACCTTTCTCTGAGGGGAGTGTTTTTAGAGCCGCTGATGTCCCACACTCCACTCCTGAAAAGCTTTTGTTCTATCTCAGAGGTAGTACTAGACCATCAGCTAAATTATCTCAGAATGTTGCCACCTTCCAGTTTTCAGTTTGACAATTCTTTCAATTAACCCTACCTTTGGTTTGCCTTTCTGAAAAACCAAACCCATCTACAACAAAATAAAACAAACAAACAAAATCATCCTCCAACCATCACCATCACTGCCCACTGGCAAATAGAAATTCCCCAAGCAACAATAATGACAAAAATCATCCCATGAGATAAAACTCCCCTGCTGACCTCACTTTGCAAAGATCTGCCGAGAGCCCTCCATGCTGAGAGCATTCTGGCACAGACAAAGAATGGGAAGTTTTCCTGTTCCAGGTGTGGCTTTTAGGAACAGAATTTTCCATACTGGATTAGATCATTTTTCCATCAAGGCCAATATCCTGCTTAGCTGACATGAAGTTAATGATGGTGAAATGCTTTGAAAACATAAATACCACATATGTACGAGCAATAATGAGCCTGCATACTAGTAACTTTATGGCCCCAAGCCCTGGTTCATGTAAAGATTTTTTGGGAAAGAACCTTAAATGTACAGAAGAGACAAAATATTTAAAGGTTAACTTCTTGTTCTTTTACATTTTACATGTCTTGAGCAAATAAATAATTTTTTTAAAAAAACCTGGAAGTCTTAGGAGCTAAGGGTATTTCCAGAACCAGCTAAGCATGTGTTTTGTGATATTCTTTATAATGTGGAAGTGTTTCAAGGGTCTGGCTGTGAAGAATAGAGTTAAGCAGGTTGCATGTAACTATAGGGCTCACTGCCTAGAAATGATTATATTTGTTCTTTCTTCTCTCCTATTGCACAGGGAATAGGAGGCACAGAACTTTAGCAGCTCGTTTATATGTATATTTTAAGTTATATAGCTTTAATTAAAACTAGAGGTCTGGTGCACAAAATTTGTGCACGGGAGGTGGCAGGGGGGGGGGGTCCTCAGCCCAGCCTGCACCCTCTCGAAATCTGGGACTGCTGGCTCCTAACTGCTCACCTGCTTGCCTGCCTGATTGCCCCTAACCACTCTGCCTTCCTGCCTGATCAACCCTAACCACTCTCCCCTGCTGGCCTAATTGCTCCTAACTGCTCTCCCCTGCCAGCCTGATCACCCCTAACTGCTCTCCCCTGCCAGCCTGATCGTCCCTAATCACCTCTGCCTTGGCCCCCTGCCACTGTGGCTTTGTCTGGAAGGACGTCCGAAAGGAAGTCCAGAAGATGGCTGGTCTAATTAGCATATTACCCATCTATTAGTATAAATATGTTCAGAAAGAGAAAGACATTTTTTTTTTCAGATCTGGTTACCTGGTGTTCTTGAACTATGGGAAGAACTTTAAAATAAACTAAAAAATATAGTGTTTGCTTTTTTACTTTGTATTGTTTATTGAACAGTGGTTTTTGTTTGTTTTATTGAGAGAGAGAGAGAGAGAGTGAGAGAGAGAGAGAGAGAAACATCAATGTAAGAGAGAAACATCTATCGGTTGTATCCTGAACATGCTCGATTAGAGATCAAGCCCACAACCTGGGCATGTGATGTGCCCTGACCAGGAATAGAACCTGCCACCTTTAGGTGTACTGGACAACGCTTCAACCAACTGAGCCACCCAGCCAGGGCTGAACAGTTTTTCAAGATCAACAACAACTGAAGAGTGTATGAGAGTCACCAGTGAATTATGGTTGCTTTGCACTCTACAGGCTGAAAAAAGTCACACACCATTCCTTCATTCTGTTTGTTATTTTTGAAAAGGAATCTTGAATTTCCCATTTCAAAAGTTTCCAGAAAACTTTACCATTTGCTTTTATTTAACTCAGAATTGTTTAGATCTTCTCAACAACACTTGCTTTTTAAAAATTTCAGAACAATTAAGATTCTGATGTTTTAGGAACTGATATTTTAATTAGAATTCTATCTGAGAGTCTATCTAGATTATATCTACTATTTCTAAGCATTGGCAAATAGTAGAGTTTATAAAATACCAAAAAAGGTTGCCAAAATAATACTTGATATTTATATTTAGTTTGTATCTCAGATATCCCAAAGCACTTTGCACACAAATATTTATTCTATTTTGTAGATAAAGAAATTTAGTGAGCAGAATAGCATCGTATCTATTCTGTTGTGTAGTGAGGCGTGCTGGAGACAAACTTGAACGGGCCATCATAGGCCTGGCATTTAACCTCCCTGGCCCTGTCTGTCCACCTATAAAATGAGGGACTTGCAGGAGATATCCTGAAGACACTAACATTCCACACGTCTAACCTTGGAGGAACTTATCAAGAGGAAGAAAATGAAGAAGAGCTTTTTAATTGGTCAACGCCAGAGAGGACAGGGGACTGGGAGTCAGAGGTACAAAGGCAGTGGGGAGTGGTGGCCCTAGTATTGTTGGGATCAGGCTTCTCAATGCACCGGCCGAGCACTGGGCACCTATGAGAAGAGCACCTGGTGTCCTGAGCTTGTGTGTATGTGCGTAGACTGGAATGCACGCAAAAGAAAAGTTCCAGTCGGTTCAGTAAGAAAAAAAACCGAGTCAGGCCCATGGTTTCCAGCCATGTATGCCCAGCGGGAATTAGATTCCTAGAACTCCCATAGCTTTGCTATCTTCCTTAAAAAATTTTTTTTTAAATTGTTTTTTAGAGAGAGAAAGGGAGAGGAAGAGAGAGATAGAAACATCAACGATGAAAGAGAATAATTGATCAGCTGCCTCCTGCACGCCCCACACTGGGGATCAAGGCCACAAGCTGGGCTTGTGCCCTGACTGGGAACTGAACCCTGACCTCCTGGTTCATGGGCCGACGACGCTCAACCACTGTGCAACACTGGCCGGGCAACTTCTTCTTCTTTTTTTTTTTAAATGTATGTTTTTATTGTTGATAGTATTACAGATGTCTCCCATTTACCCGGGCAACTTCTAATTTGCCTTTCCAAAACCAGAGTAACTTACTAGTAGGCTCACAGCTCCGATTGTTATGTACACAATGCCAAGCAATAAGCTAAACTCTTTTAGTTTCCAAATTAACTGACACCACCTAACCGCACAATAAAAATGCTTTTCTGGTTATAAAAACAATACATGTTTTACCGAAGAACATTAGAAAAACGTTTTAAAAAGTACAAGTAAAATAAAGATGGGCAATAACCCCTGCCACCCAGAGAATGAGTAACCACTGTAAACATTTCAGTATGCTTCCCTCTGAGTTCTTTTCTCTGGGCATATATACAATTTCTGTTTCCAAAACAGGGTTCACATTGTATACATGGGTTAAACCTCCTTTTTTATTTTTAATAGTAAGGGTATCGCGAGCACTTTCCCATCACATACGCACTTAAGCAGTAAGATGGTATTTAATTCTGATGCCAAACATCTGGATGAAAAGTAAAAAGCCAGTCAATTATCTAGATATTTTCAAATACCCAGATGTT
The DNA here is from genome assembly GCF_027574615.1 of Eptesicus fuscus. Classification (NCBI taxonomy): domain Eukaryota; kingdom Metazoa; phylum Chordata; class Mammalia; order Chiroptera; family Vespertilionidae; genus Eptesicus; species Eptesicus fuscus. The sequence continues at coordinate 38,997,012 of NC_072491.1, forward strand.
TGGCACCATGTCGATGAAACATTAAAATCCTTGACCAAAGTTTGCAGCTTTTGCACAGATGTCTGGCATTATGTAGGCAAACTCTCTCTGAACTGACTGGGCCTTTGGCAACAGAGAGACAAAGCATTTATTACACACTTTAGGTCAAAAGTGTTTCCAACTTTAGCTCATGCACACGGGTAACTTTTTCATTGTTTCATAATAAATCAGCAGCATGAACAATATATATTTGAGGAAGCTTTAATCCACTGTGATAAAAAGTCTACTATCTAGATTTTTGGTCATTTGTCAGCCAGATTTGACTGTTGACCTTGAGAGCTTGGTATAAAGTTGTCATTCCAGCCAAGTCTTGGTCTTCAGGATTTGTACACTGTGGGGGTTTTGTTTCGTCTTTTTGAAATTATTAAGAAAGTTCTTTCTGGATGATAATTTTATTAACAGATTGCTCTGAATATTTAAAAGTCATATTAATATGCCAATATCCTTGACAACAGTCCTGATTAAAATACATTAAGATTTTTTAAACAGATATTTTTATAATTTTCTAATTGTCTTGTTCCTTGGGACTATTTCTCCTTCTAGGTCTGTATGAGTATATATATATATATCTATGTATATATATATATATATATATATAGTTTGCCCTTTTTTGACTCCTGAAGGCATCATTTATAACAGTTCAAAGCAATTCAATGTTAGTCACAATTATACTTCATGCACTTGATTACATATCAATAATTATCTTTGAAATTATTATTCTTAATATTCTTTTTCTTGACACTCTGAAATGGAGTTAGCTTTCATTTTTCATCCTATCTGTTTTTTTGTTGTTGTTTTTTTTTAATATATATATTTTTATTGATTTCAGAGAAGAAAGGAGAGAAAGAGAGAAAAACATCAATGATGAAAGAGAATCATTGATTGGCTGCCTCCTGCATGCCCCCTACTGGGGATCGAGCCCACAACCTGGGCATGTGCCCTTGACTGGAATCGAACCCAGGTACCTTCAGTCCTCAGGCCAATGTTCTATCCACTGAGCCAAACCAGCTAGGGCCTATCTGGTTTTCTTTATGTTAGTGTTACTTTGATTATGTCCATGACATGTCTATTAGGATAAAAATATTTCTATGTCTGTTGCTGAAATAGGAAAGACAAAACAAAACACGAAAATCTATCCAAGTCATGCCAAAGAGAGCACGGTAGCTGAACAGTTCAATGCATGCGTCAATTAGTAATGAACTAAGTTCTCATTTTTCCTCTCACCCACACAGCCCTGTTCGGCTGGTCCTGTGTTCTCCTGGCTCTGTCACCAACTTGCTCAATTGCCACGGGCAGGACATTAGCTGGGGTTTTGCCTCCGGCTCTTCATCCTTCATCCACAAAGAAACCAGACATTCCCACCTTAGTATGTTTCAAGGAATAATTTGTAAAAGTTCTTTGACATCATAAATATGAAATGTTGTTACTGTTGAGCAACTTGATTTATCTGAAGGGACTGCATTGAAAAACCAGGTGGATATAAGTTTTCTGATTTTTACAAAATATATATAAACCACTGCACATTGGAGGGCTGGCTGCTTTGTTTCGTCCAAGGCTCTGGAATCTCCTCACTTTCAGTTTTAGCACCTGGGTCTATGTGTGCTATTTGCTATTATGGATATTTTCTTCAGATTTATTGAGTGTTATGTTATGCTTGGTGCACTTGCCCAACTGCAATTTACTTATGATTTTATATTCTGCATGCTTTTCTGCGGTCTGTACAGGTCTAAGTAAAGCAGTCATTAATGAGGTGGTATGCCACTGCTATTCTGGGATGATATTATCTTCACACAGTTGCTATGTTTTATAATGACAGCAAATTTGGAGTAAAAAATGAAAAGTTATAGCTACTCAGCTGGATACTTGGGAATCTCTAGAGAGTTGCATGGCTAGTTTCACTCAAAGTACCATAGTGCTGGACCATAAAGACCAGTCCCCTTGGACCTCTGACCTGGTGTACTCCAGATGTAACTTTGTACTTGGCAATATAAGTTGTATATATAGATAAGCAGAAAGATAGACCTGTGGACATACATGCAAAAATGGTTGAAATAAATGGCCGAATTAACTCATTTATTTGGCAACTGATGGCTAAATTCAGTCACTAAGTGGTTGCTTGAAGGTTATATAGTTCTTTCACAAACTTCAGCTCTTTTACCGTAGGTTGGGTGCAGCATATCCTCCTGGTGCACATATTCTTATGCAGCTAGATTTTAGTGACGTTTTCTGATGTCTACTAATGGTGAGGAAGGTCAGATTCCTCTGTTTCTCCTACATCCCTCATGCAATCCATTAGCAAGTCCTGTATCACTATCTTCAAATATATTCTGAATCCAACACTTCTCACCATTTCTACAACTCCCACCTTGGCCTAGGCCAGTGATGGCGAACCTATGACACGCGTGTCAGCACTGACACCCGTAGCCATTTCTGATGACACGTGGCCGCTGAGGCGGCCGCATGCCGAGGATGAAACATTTGCTGCTCCTGAGGATGAAACATTTGCGACTCGACTCTAGCTCCAAGACTCTAGTCGCAAATGTTTCATCCTTCCCTATTAGACACTCTGTGCCGGAGGTCTGTAGGCCAAAACAACAGAAGTCCGGCACAGAGTGTCTAGTTCTGGGACTTCCGGTTAAGCCGGGATCTTTGCCCTCACTTCCGCCTGCAGAGCAGGGAGCAGCGGAACGCAGAGGGGGACGCATCTCTGGGGGCCCTGCCGTTACCAGTAACCAAATAACAGTTAACCACAGCAACCATTATCTACTGTTCTGGGGTGTCATGGATTTCTAATCCATCATTACTGAGATAAGTGAGGGGGAGGCTGGGAGAGGCGAGGGTTTGTGGCGTGCTATGGGTGCCGTTTCCCGCCATTAGAAATAGCAGCAGCCATTTTAATTCACATAAGGAACACCATCTTGCTCCATAGTGCAGACTCCATTTCATCACTATTACTGTTTTGCATCCTTATTAACCCCTATTTCTGCCTTATTAACCCTGCCCTTTCCTAAAAGACAGTTATATGCATCATTTTGTGGTTAGTTAGGCTAGTTAACCCCTAATTACCTGCAGGCCTAACAAGCTATCTATAATTCTATCTTCTGTCACTGCCCCCCTGATGGAGAACCCAAAAAATAAAAAACTAAGGTTAAGTAAAGGAAGTGGTAGTAGCAGTGGCCGACCCTTTCAAGAGACATGGACCGAGATGTATGGCTTTATAGAAAAAAATGGCAGATCATTTTGCGTTCTATGTACTGAAACGGTAGTAAGCAGAACGTGGAATATAAATAGACATTTTGAAACTAATCATTCCCAGCTCTTGGAAAAAAGTGAGGATGAAAGGAAGGAATACATTTCCAGGCAGCAACACCTTTATAAGAGCCAATCTAATTTCATCCTTAAATTTATGAAAGGCTCTACAAATTTAACATCTGCAAGTTTGAGCATTGCTCACTCTATAGCTCAGCATGGAAAAGTGCTCAGTGAGGGAGAATTTATTAAAGAAACTCTCCTAAGATGTGCACCAGTTCTATTTCACGATATGCAGAATAAAGATACAATTATTAAGAGAATATCTGAGTTACCACTCTGTAGAAATATCATAAAAGACCTGAATAATGAGACTGAACACAAACATACAACATCAATTAAAGAGAGACATAAGGAAGTGTAAATATTTTTCGAACTCTCTTGATGAAACTACTGATGTCACATCACATGCTCAGTTGGCCATTATTGGTCGATGTTCTGATGGTCTCACAATGAGAGAAGAGTTGATAAAGTTAGTATCAGTGTCAACAAGTAAATCAGGAAGCGAAATATGTAAGGTTGTTATACAAACATTTCGTGACCTAAGCATTGATATCTCTAAAGTTGTGTCAGTGACGACAGATGGGGCACCAAATATGGTGGGGGAAAAAGTCAGATTTGTCAAATTGTTTACAGAAGCTATTGGACATCCGATTGTGCCTTTTCATTGTATTATCCATCAGGAGGCTTTATGTGCCAAGGCAGGATTCACCGACTTAAACTACTTAATGTCAGTTGTTACAAAAATAGTTAATTTAATAGCTGCTCGCCCCCTTCACAAGCGAGAATTTTTGGCACTTTTACTGGAGGTTGATTCTACCTACAGTGGACTGCTGATGTACAATAATGTAAGATGGCTGAGCCGAGGCAAAGTTCTTGAGCGCTTTGTGGAGTGCTTTGAAGAAATTAAGGTATTTCTTGACGATAAGGATCTGGGAAACTTTCCTCAGCTTAATGATGATAAGTGGGTCAACACCCTGATGTTTTTTACAGATCTCTCTGTTCATATTAATGAACTGAACTTAAAGTTACAAGGTTTTGGCCAAAGTATTGACACTATGTTTGGATACATAAAAGCTTTTGAAAGTAAAGTTAAAATTTTCAAGCGAGATGTAGAAACTAAAACTTATAAGTATTTTCCTCGAGTAACAAAGTATTTTGAGAAGGCCAGTGCAGCTGTACAAAATGAAATGGAACTCTTGCATATGAAGTACCAGCATGTTTTAGACTCGTTACTTGACCAGTTTAGTGATAGATTTAGTCAATTTAGAAGTCTAAAACAGACCATGAAAATAATTAAGTATCCTGATGTAGTAGTCTACAGTAGTTTGGAATTAAATGGTTTCCAATGGATGCAAATTGATGATTTGGAGATGCAACTTGCAGAATTTCAAGACAGTATCTGGGCTCAGGTGTTTGTCGACTTGAGGTCAAAGCTTGAGAATCTGGAAAGGTGCCACTTGGAGAATCAAGAGGAGTGCCACTACGAACAGGAAATTTGGAGTGCCTGGAACCGACTACCAGTAAAGCCATTGCTATATTTTTCAGGGTGCTACTTTTAGCACCCTGAAAAATATAGCAATGGCTTTACTCACAATTTTTCCCTCTACATACTTTTGTGAGGCCTTATTCTCAGCGTTAAATAATATCAAAACCAACAAAAGAAACAGATTGACAGATGAAGTTAGTAGTGCTTGCTTGGGCCTGAAGTGTACAAAATACCAACCTTCAATTGAAGATTTAGCCAATGAAATTCAGCAACAAAAAAGTCACTAATAGGCAGGTTAGTTAAAGAATTCCCCCTCCCCCTCACTTATCTTAGTTCACGGCACCCCACACAAGCTAAATAATATCAAGACCAACAAAAGAAACCGACTGATGGATGAACAAAGAAGTCACTAAGCAGGTAAGTTAAATATTTAGTATTTGGTTTATTAAATACAATTATATATAACAATTATACATTTATGTTATTTAAACTATAAATATCGCGAAATAATGTTTTTTCCTCAAAGTGACACACTACCCGAGTTACGTTCAGTTTTTTGGTGAAGTTTGACACACCAAGCTCAAAAGGTTGCCCATCACTGGCCTAGGCTATCGACATCACTTGCCTGGACTATAGCAATAGCCTCCAGACTACACTGCATCTGTCCAGTCTTGTGACCCAAAGAACCTCTTCTGACAGATGTCAGAGTGATCATTCAAAAATGTAGCCTGGCCCAGCTGACGTGGCTCAGTGATTGAGCATCGACCTATGAACCAGGAGGTCACAGTTCGATTCCCGGTCAGAGCACATGCCCAGGTTGTGGGTTGAATCCCCATTGTGAGGCCTGTAGGAGGCAGCCGATCAATAATTCTCTCTAATCATTGATGTTTCTCTCTCTCCCTCTCCCTTTCTCTCTGAAATCAATAAAAATATATATTAAAAAAATAACAAAAATGTAGCCTGGATAGTCCTGGCCAGTGATTCTCAGTGGTTAGAGCATCAGCCCTCGGACTTAAGGATCACGGATTCCATTCTGGTCAAGGGCACATACTTTGGTTGCAGGTTCGATCACTGGCCCCAGTCAGGTTGTGTCAGAGGCAAACAAAGGATGTGGAAAAATATCCTGGGATGCGGATTAACAACAACAACAACAACAAAATCACAAAATAATTAGAGTCTAACATGGAAATATATAGTCATGCCTCACATATCCATGTTTCAGTCAATGATGGACTGCAAAAATGATGGTCCCATAAGATTATAATGGAGCTGAAATCCTATCACCTAGTGATGCTGTAGCTACCATGACTTCGTAGCTGCTGTGAGGTTGTAATGCAACACATTGCTCACATGTTTGTGGTGATGATTGTGTAAACAAACCTACTGAGCTGCCTGTGGTATGAAAGTGTAGCACATACAGTTATGCACAGTACGTGATATTTGATAATGCTGATAAACACTATGGTATTGGTTAATGTATTTACTCTACTGTACTTTCAATCGTTATGTTAGAGGGTATGCTTTGGATTTATAAAAATAGAGTTTGCTATAAAACCCTGGCAGCGGCCTCACACATCTCATGTTTACCCTGTCCCTGGGTTGCAGCATGTTCTTTTGTGGTTGATTTAATCTTGTGTTGTTTTGTACAGTAACATGTTGTACAGGCTTGCAGCCTACAACAGGAGGCCATCCATCTAACCTAGGTGTGTAGTAGGCTGTTCCATCTAGGTTTGTGTACATGCACTCTAGGATGTTCCCACAATGACAAAATCAAATAACAATGCATTTCTCAGAATACGTCCTCGTCATTTAGTGATGCATGACTGTAGTTAAAGGCTAAATTGCTTTGTTGGAATAAATATTACAAATTAAGGGGCAGGCTTGGATTGGATTGGACCTTTCAGAGAAGATTCCAGAAAGAAAGTTAGGGTTGATTCAGAGCTTTGATTTCTCCACTGAATCATTGCTTATCCTATCTAATAAGGAGGGAATATGCTAATTGACTGCCCCGCCCTCAAAGATGGCGGCGCCCACAGCCAATAAGGAGGGAATATACTAATTGACTATCATGCCCTCAAAGATGGCAGCACCCACAGCCACAAGATGGTGATTCTCAGTCCCCTCAGCCCCGCCTGCCTCCAGAGTCCCCCAGTCTCCTTAACCCCCCAGCTGCCCAGGGCCAGCCCAAGGTGCAGGCAAGCCTCAGATGGCAGTTGCCCAGCCACCCAGGGCTGGCCCAAGATGCAGGCAAGCCTCAGATGGTGGCTACCCAGCTGCCCAGGGCTGCCCGAGGCTCAGGTAACCAGGGCCAGCCCAGGCTTGTGCTGCCAGCACTGGCAGCAGCAGAGGTGTGATGGGGCTGTCGCCTTCCCCTGATCACTGGGTCGCCTCCCACCCCTGAGGGCTCCCAGACTGTGAGAATACTAGAGGCCCGGTGCATGAATTTTTATGCACCGGGCCTCTAGTATTAATAAAAGATATATATTTCATGCTCCCAAAGATCTTATAATCTAGTAGGAAAGTTTAAAAAGTAACATTAAAAGCCTGCCCCCACCCCCAAAAAATCCTGGCCAGTGTGGCTCAATGGTTGAACATTGACCTGTGAACTAGGAAGTCATGGTTTGATTCCTGGTCAGGGCACATGCCTGGGTTGTGGGCTCGATTCCCAGTGTGGGGCATGCAGGAGGCAGCCGATCAATGATTTTCTTTCGTCATTGATGTTTCTATCTCTCTCTCCCTCTCTGTTCCTCTCTGAAATACAATGAAAATATGTATATCTTTAAAAAGTAACATTAAAATAAAGATGAATTTGGTACATAATATAAAAATGATAGAAGCAAAACAGAATGAGACACCAGAGGCAAGAGAGAGAGAGCGTCCTGTCTGGGTATTAAGGACAGCTTCCTAGAAACGGGGACACTGACCCTTGTCTTCAAGGATGAGGGGCAGTACCCCAGGCACAAACAATAGTTACTCAACTGGCAGTGACTCAGTGTCAATTTGCTCGCCATTACCAAAACATTTGGAATGTGTAGCTACAACCTAAAGAACTTCCCAGGGAGTAACGCATCTTTTAGGTTTACAATGAGCAATGCTGCTAAAGTGGTCTGTGTCAGAAAGCCACTCCAAAAGGGATTCAAACCTACACACAACCAAGCAAGAGGGGGAAATCACACTCAAAATAGAGGAAATGACTCTGCAAAACTTAACTGACTACTGGTGCTCTGTCAAAACGCTCTTCTCTGCTCCCCAAATCCAATAAAACCATATTCTTTGCTCTCATAAGTACAAAACAGTGCCAGAGAAAATAATCAGAAGGTGATGTTGCTATGTAAATCAATGCAGAATTGATGAAAGGAGAGTATCAGGTAACATGCTCTTTACACTCCAAATCGGCAATTCTCTGTATCAAAGAGGTGTGATTAATCCATTGTGAGATGGCAAAACTGAGGTAAGTCAGATTCCCAGCTCCTAAGCAGCGTCACTACTGGGGTTTGAAATCTTGTCTGCCTGGCTTCACTACAACACCGCGAGCTGCCTTAAAGAAAATAGGTGAGCCCGGCCGGGGCTCAGTGGTTGAACGTTGACCTATGAACCAGGAGGTCATGGTTCAATTCCCTGGTCAGGGCACATGGCCGGGTTGTGGGCTCGATCCCCAGTGTGGGGTGCGCAGGAGGCAGCCAATCAATTATTTTCTCTCATCATTGATGTTTCTCTCTCTCCCTCTCCCTTTCTCTCTGAAATCAATAATTAAAAAAAAATGTTAAAAAAAGAAAAGAAAAGAAAGAAAGCAGGTGAGAAAGCAGGCATGGTAGAAGCTGGAAGCAGCCTGTGGTCATCCACAAGGTGAACAATTATGCTCCCTCGTGATAACTTGCGAGGAGCGCAGGTAGCTGCCATCACTGTCAATTGAGGGCGTATCACCTACAGCCAATCTCCTTTCTCATTTTAACAGCACTTCATCGTCCTTAATAATTACTTGCTTTGGCTTTTCAGTTTTCTATATTTATACTGGTTTTTATGTGAAATTTATACATCAGCAAAGGAAGCACTTTGAATCAACCCCAAACAAAGCACAAACAAAGGCCTCTGAGTCAAGAAAGGTTGGGGAGGCGGAAGTGTGGGCTGCTGGGTCACATCTGTGGGGAGCATGAGCAGTCTTCCCAGGCAGCTCAGGAAGCAGACCTTGGCATAAGGAGGCAAGACGGCTTCCCAGCTCTCTTGAGTTATGCCTCCAATTTAACTGTGTTCAAACTTTGAGATCAAATCTGCCCATATGTAAATATGTCTTCACCAAAGCACATTTCAAAGCCAAATCTAAGTAATGTTTACATCAGCTACCATTTTGCATTACCCAGGCAGTGTTCTCTTCCATTAAGGTTATTAACTGAACATTGGTTAGTGCTTAGAATGCAAACAAAAATATAACATTGCAGGGTTATTGCCTATGACATTTCAAGAGCGAAGTTACACTGGATATGACAATTCAAAGACATTCCAATACAGAACACTACCTCTGCCCCCGGTTTCTCCTGTATCTTCAAACAGAGGTGCCAAATTTTATTTCTCAAATGACTAATTTGTTGGTTCTGGCTCACAGGCCTGGGGATCGGTTGCCCTGGTGGGAGTGGGGGAGCAGGAGAAACAAGACCTGCCATGCTTGTTCGGGAGGGAAAATTGGGGCGACAAAATTGGCAGGCAGAAGGATGGGATGAGGAACCAAGAATGGGCTGAGGCAATGGGTTCAGAACTAATGGTGTCCCTTTTATGTGGCACTTTGGTGACATAAGACCAGGTTCTAGTTCTTAATGTTGGCACCCATCTATTCTACCCATGCAGCAGTGGTAATTGTATTTCTATTATTTTTATTTCTGTTCTGTTCACATATATATAGTATAAATATACTTAAGATAGTTTTTAAGGTATTAGTATTATTACTAGAGGCCCGGTGCATGAAATTCGTGCATGGGGGGGGGGGCCCTCAGCCCAGCCTGCACACTCTCCAAACTGGGACATCCCTCTCACAATCCAAGACTCCTGGCTCCCAACCACTCGCCTGCCTGCCTGCCTGATTGCCCCTAACTGCTTCTGCCTGCCAGCCTCATCACCCCCTAACAACTCCCCTGCCAGCCTGATCGATGCCTAACTGCTCCCCTGCCAGCCCAATTGCCCCTACTGCCCTCCCCTGCCAGCCTGATCACCCCTAACTGTCCTCCCTTGCATACCTGGTCACCCCCAACTGCCCCCCTGCTGGCCTGGTCACCCCTAACTGCCCTCCCTTGCCAGCCTGGTTGCCCCCAACTGCCCTCCCCTGCAGGCCTGGTCACCCCTAACTGCCCTCCCCTGCAGGCCTGGTCAACCCTAACTGTCCTCCCTTGCATACCTGGTCACCCCCAACTGCCCCCCTGCTGGCCTGGACACCCCTAACTGCCCTCCCTTGCCAGCCTGGTTGCCCCCAACTGTCCTCCCCTGAAGGCCCAGTCACCCCTAACTGCCCTCCCCTGTAGGCCTGATTGCCCACAATTGCCCTCCCCTGCTGGCCATCTTGTGGCAGCCATCTTGTGTCCACATGGGGGTGGCCATCTTTGACCACATGGAGGTGGCCATCTTGTGTTGGAGTGATGGTCAATTTGCATATTATCTCTTTATTAGATAGGATAATAATAATCTTTCTGTCTTATCTGAGGCTTCTTCTGCCAGTTCTAACAATCAGTAGAATAAAAACCTTAGGTCCTAAGCCCTAGCTTGTTTGGCTCAATGGATAAGAGTGTTAGCCCTCAGACTGAAGGGTCCCAGATTCAATTCTGGTCAAGGGCATGTACCTCAGTTACAGGCTCAATCCCTGGCCCTGGTTGGGGCACATGCAGGAGGCAACCAATTCATGTGTCTCTCTCACATCGATATTTCTCTTTGTGTCTCCCCACCCTTCCACTCTCTCTAAAAGTCAATGAAAAAATATCCTTGGTTGAGGATTAACAACAACAACAACAATAACAAAAAAGAGCCCTCGCTGGTTTGGCTCAGTGGATAGAGCACTGGCCTGCAGACTCAGGAGTCCCAGGTTCAATTTCAGTCAAGGGCACATGCTCGAGTTGTGGGCTCGATCCCCAGTGTGGGGCGTTCAGGAGGCAGCCAATCAATGATTCTCTCTCTTCACTGATGTTTCTGTCTCTCTCTCCCTCTCCCTTCCTCTCTGAAGTCAATAAAAAAAAATAATAATAATAAGTACCTATTATTTTTTTAAAAAGAGGAGAGAGAAAATAAAAACCTCAGGCCTTAAGATTTACTTTATTTTTTACTATTTTCTCTCATTTATCATTTCAACTCAAAGTCACAAAAGAACACAGAAAAACCTCATTCAAACACAGTAGGAATCTGACAATGAGTAGCACTTCAGGTGTGGATTATATTCAAGTGGAAAGAAAGTGTATCAAATATTATTTTCTCCTAGAAACCGTGCTACAACAGGAGAAAGTTCCCGACCTATGGCCTATGCCAACCTTTACCAAATGCAGGGCTCAATGAACTATAAATGATATATTTCATGTTTCATAGCATAAAGCTTTCTGAAGAATACATAAATCAATTAAGGAGTGCTACAGGTAGTCAATAAACATAAAATCCATTTAATATGATGCAGTCTCTTCGACCACATTTTCCTGCCAAATATTACACTGAAGCCAAATAACTCTACGGAGCAGGTTTATTTGTTTCATGGATTTCAGGATGATTTCCTTGAGGACATTTGACAAGCACATGGGAGGCAAGTGTAGTGCAGTGATTTGATGGTGTTTAGCAAAAGAGAAAACTAACTCAGTTTTCTTCTTGTTCCCTTGCTTTCTTATAGTCATTTTTTCCTGCCACAAAACCTAGGGATTAGAACTAATCACAGCCTGCTAGTGTGCTTGAGGTTGGGATTAATTTCCTCAAAAGGGGAGAGTAACATATGTTCATGTGAGAAACTGCCTGTTTAAGTGTCAGAAGTTACAACACGGGTGTAATTGGCAGAGGGCTGAATGTGTGAATTGCTCTGAGTACAAATCACCATAAGGATTGCTTGCACGATTTTTTCCCTCCCCTCCAGTTCCTCACTGAGTGGAAGAAACATTAACTGCGTGGCTTTGGTTTCAAGGTAAAAATGGGCAGAGCCCGCGAGGAGCTGAGAACCCTGGATTAGACTTTAAAGTCATCCCAATTGTCATCACTTTAGACTACTATTCTCCAGAGAGAAATTGCCACAGATCCTTTTAGAATCCAAGAAGCATCGAGGGAACATGGCTCTCGAATAATTAGTCTCCACATCTTGTAATAAAATCCCGAGTTTTATGTCAAGCCAATCTGTGTGACAAAATACAGTGAACGGTACAATTCGTTCTATTTCATGTAGGGGGGAAAAGAAAACTGTTCATCTAATCTTGTATTACATCAAAATTGATTGAAAAAAGTCACAGATTAGTTCTGTCATTTCTGACAACATGATTTCTGTCAGAGGACTAAAAGCTTTGTTACATTGTGGGGGGAGGATATTTTATTTCAGATCTTATAGGAACGACCCGTGCATCAAAATGGTCCAGCTCTCAAGTGCAGATATCCGTGTTCAGAATAACGCCCCTACAGCCCGTTTATTTTTTGCAGAATGTGCTTTGTCAGTTTCACTTACCTGAAAGGGTCCAGTTATTCCTTCCCTCCATGTGCAACCAACTCCACCAAAGCTGTGCTTACCTCTGCTAGTTTTCTTTTCTTTTCTTTTTTTAATATATATTTTATTGATTTTTTTACAGAGAGGAAGGGAGAAGCATAGAGAGTTAGAAACATCAATCAGCCACCTCCTGCACACCCCCCACTGGGGTACATGCCCTTGACCGGGATCGAACCTGGGACCCTTCAGTCTGCAGGCCGACGCTCTATCCACTGAGCCAAACCGGCCAGGGCTCTGCTAGTTTTCTAATCCAGTGAAACCATGGAGGCAAAATGGTCGGGTACGATTTCCCTTTGAAATGGAAACTGCTGTTTGCCTCGCATGTTGCAAAGCAGAATTCTTGTCTCCTAGAATCACCTAAAACACATTAGGAAGCCAGAAGTTTCTCTTCTAAAAGCTGGTAAACCCAATGTCAGAAACCGGCCCGTCCTGGATAAGGCACTGGTGTCGTTCAGAACTCGTCATTCAGGAGGTAGAACAAGCGACAGCCTCGGGTTCTGAAAGCCGCTGGGCTCTCCTCCCCCAATATATTTATTTTATTTTTAAAGCAGGGTTTTTTAAATTTATTTTAATTTGTTTTTAATCCTCAACCGAGGATACTTTTCCACTGATTTTTAGAGAGAGTGGAAGGGAGGGGCAGAGAGAGAGAGAGAGAGAGAGAGAGAGAGAGAGAGAGAGAGACACATCAATTGATTGCTTCCTGCACATACCAGGGTCAGGGAGAGGTATGTGCCCTTGACCGGAATCGAACCCGAGAGCCTTCAGTTTGCAGGCCAACGTTCTATCCACTGAGCCAAACTGGCTAGGCTAAATATATTTCTTTTTTTAAAAAAAATATTTTTATTGATTTTTTAGACAGTAAGGGAGAGGGATAGAGAGAGAGAGAGAAATATTGATGAGAGAGAAACATCATCGATCATCTGCCTCTTGCACACCCCCTATTGGAGATCTAGCCCCAAACCCGGGCATGTGCCCTGACCAGGAATGCATGGGGACCTCTCAGTTCCTAGGTCAATGCTCAACCACTGAGCTGCACTGGCCGTGCTAGGCTTTTTTAAAATATATATATATTTTTTATTGATTTCAGAGAAGAAGGGAGAGGGAGAGAGAGAGATAGAAACATCAATGATGAGAGAGAATCATTGATTGTCTGCCTCCTGCATGCCCCACACTGGGGATTGAGCCCACAACCTGGGCATGTGCCCTGCTCAGGAATCGAACCGTGACCTCCTGGTTCATAGCTCCATGCTCAACCACTGAGCCATACCACTAGGCTTTAAATACAAAAAAAAAGAAAAAGAAGTGAAGTGGGAATTGGTGATTAGTTTTCCTTCTTTAACAAATCCAGCTTTCTCTGGACTGTTTTCTTTTCTGCCTTCCTCGCAAAGAGTCAATTCCTTCGAAACAAGGAGGCAGTTCTTTCAAAAACACTTTTCTCTCCCTCTGCCCGGGTTTTCTGACCCCCAAATGCACCCATTGTCTGACTTGACAAGTAAGCAAATGAACACAGGAAAATTGTGTAGAAGCTGCAGGTTGGGGAAAAAATAGTGTTGCAAGAAAGAAATACCAGTGTGAATGTTGCCTGAAACCCTGGAATGGCCGGCAAGAGCAAAGATGTGAGGTAAAACCAGCCTTTTCATGGACTGGGCCTCACTCAAATGCAAAACCTGTTTAAATGTCAACACACCTTGGACAAGGAGATAAGTCCTTTAAGAAGAACAGTGAAACTCATTAAGAGGCACTTATATGACTTAAACTGAGAGAACTCTCAGGTGACTTCTTAAGGGGCCGAGTGGCCCTTCATCATCTTGACAGAAAGAGCCTACGCTGCATTAAGGATTATAAAACAATATCCACCATTTAATGGGCTCTCATCTTGTGCCAGATGCTTTACAGATCTCACCTGATTGCATAGCAGCCTATTAATTATTATCATTGCCTCTATTTTACAGATGAGCCTGTGGCTGCCTCCAGGCGCAGCGTCAGTGACCTAGCTGGGATTTGAACCTAGAACTTGATGCTTTTTCTGCAACACAAAGTGGTTTTCCTCCAAAGAAATAATCTGTGAAACTGCTTTGTAAGTATGTATTTTATAGTGAGAGCTTCCGTGTGTATTTTTAAAATATATATATATTTTTTATTGATTTCAGAGAGGAAGGGAGGAGAGATAGAAACATCAATGATGAGAGAGAATAATTGATTGGTTGTCTCCTGCACACCCCCTCGTGGCATGTGCCCTGACCGGAATCCTACCATGGCCTCCTGGTTCATAGGTGGACGCCTGCTCAACCACTGAGCCACGCCAGCCAGGGTTTGGTATGTATTTTATAGCGAGAGCTTCCCTATTCTGCAAACTTGGGCCAAAATTCAAAACAGAATTGTTTTCTGCAAAGTAGCCGAGCCAGGCTTAGCTGTCACTCACTGCCTGAGTTAGACTCACACCACGTTATTTATCTCTGTTGGAACCTTAATTGTTTTCCTTTGTAAAAGGGTGATGATAATCGCACCTTAAAGACGGTTTTGAGGAATAAATGAGATCATATATGTTAAATACTGCCTGGCACACAGTACACTCAGTAAATGTCTCTTTACCCCTTTCCTCATAACTGTTCAAACACAATAAAAGTGTGTTCTCTTCCATTCCTCATCTCTTCAGTCATCGACGCTGTAAACCTTGAAAGAATCACTCATTGATCCATTCAAAAAATACTTTTAACCTTTTGCACTCGGATGTCGAGTGTGACTTGACACAGTTAGCATCGGTAGCAGCTCATATGTCGAGCCACACTCGACACGTAGTTTCACCGCGGGGGGAAGGGGGATTTTTGTCTATTTTTCCAGTATCTTTTCTTGTTTTCATTAGCATGAAAGGACAAGTAAAATGTAAATGCCATCTCAACTGATGCCAAAAAAGAAAAAATGAAAAACCGATAACGCATGTGAAATTTATTAGGAAACTAGTACATGATCTTGTTGGAGAATTCAGAGATGGTACACTAACTTCCAGGGGTAGATTATTATCCACTAACTTAGAGCAACGTTTAGATGGAAAGCTCCATATAATCACACCTCACCCTAACAAAAAACACAAAGATTGTGTTGTTTGTTCTGACAGAAAAATCAAAGGAGGAAGAAGAGAGACGATTTATATTTGCGAAACATGTGAATGTAAACCAGGTCTTCATGTGGGTGAATGTTTCAAAAAATATCACACCATGAAAAATTATAGAGATTAAAATTACTCTTTGAATGTATCAATAATTTGAAATATAAAAAAAATCCAAATAAATAAGTTTGTATGAAAAGAAACTCCAGTTTTTTATTCTACTGCCTTGCTTCGTAAAATCTGGGGTATTTAAAAAATTAAATCCCGAGTAGAATAAAGGAATTGAGAAAAAAGCAAGCGAGTGCAAAGGGTTAAGTCAACTATAACTGAAAAAATAAAATGTAAAAAATAATAATCTAGCCCCACTGGCGTGGCTCAGTGGTTGAGTGTTGACCTATGAACCAGGAGGTCACAGTTGGATTCCCAGTCAGGGTACATGCTGGGGTTGCAGACTCGATCCCCACTGTGGGGCATGCTGGAGGCAGCCAATCAATGATTCTCTCTCATCATTGATGTTTCTTTTTTTTTTTCTCTTAAATATATTTTATTGATTTTTTACAGAGAGGAAGGGAGAGGGGTAGAGAGCTAGAAACATTGATGAGAGAGAAACATCGACCAGCTGCCTCCCGCACACCCCCCACCGGGGATGTGCCTGCAACCAATGCACATGCCCCTGACCGGAATCGAACCTGGGACCCTTCAGTCCGCAGACCGACGCTCTATCCACTGAGCCAAACCGGTTTCGGCTCATCATTGATGTTTCTATCTATCTCTCCCTCTCCCCTCTTCTTTGAAATTAATAACAATATATTTTAAAAATAAAAATAAATTATCCTATATAATAAAAGGCTAATATGCAAATAGACCGAATGGTGGAACAACCGAACAACCACATAACCAGTAGCTATGATGTGTGCTGATCACCAGGGGACGCACACAGAACATGGCAGGCATCGGCAGCAGGCGGCAGAGCGTGCAACATGGCAGGTGTCAGCAGGATGGTGGAGCAGCTGAGCAGGGGCACCACACCAAGGCAGGGCGCCAGTTGCTGTCATTGGGGCAAGCCCCTGGTGGTTACTGAAAATTCTTTGCTCCCGTGTGCCGCGGTCCCGCCTGGCACTCACACCTGCTGCCGGCGTTGGCCTCATTTGCACCCGCTGCTGGTGTCAGAGCTGCCACTCACACTCGCTGCTGGCGCCTGGCACCAGCCCTGATCACTCGGTGCCATCAGCAGGTGTGAGAGGTGGCTGCTGGCCCCGATCGCCCCTCAGGGCTTCTACTCCTCCCCCTGCTCCTGAGGGGCAATCAGGGCAGCAGCCACCGCTCACACCCGCTGCTGGCACCGGCCCCAATTGCTCTGCACCATCAGCGGGTGCAAGCGGGGCTGGCGACTTCAGCTCATAGGAGCAGCGGTAGTGGGAGTGAGGCTTCTGGCAGACAGGGGACCAGGGCCTCAGCAGGAGGGGCCGGGCAGGGGTGCAGAGGATGGGCCGAGAGCCACCCCTGTGCCCACCAGAGCCTCACGGCCCACAGTTCCTTTCAAGGTGCACGAATTCATGCTGGGCCCCTAGTTTTTAAAAATAAAATATAATAATCTAAACAACAACAGCAACTTTTTGAGCACTTGCCTGATGCTATGCAGTGTTCTGGGAACTGGGGATGGAGAAGTGAACAAAACAGGTGAAGATAACTTAAATACTCTTTCCATCTCCCCAACCTCCCATCCAGATAATGACCAAAGTTCTATCCATTGTATGTTAATATGTTAGAAAATGAGACCCCCATCTTACTGGAACACCTTAAATCTGTCTCATCCTATTCTCTTCCTATTGCCACTACCCAAATGGGGCAATGCATTCTCGTAGACGTTGGTTCTCAAACTTTAGCTGACATCAGAATCACCAGGAGGACTTGGTAAACCCAGATTGCTGGGATCCACCCCCGGAGTTCCCAGGTGCTGTTAATGCTGCTGGTCCAGAGACCAAACATTGAAAACCACTGAACTAGATCATTTCGTAGGTTACTTACTGCTCTTTCAATATATATATATATTATTGATTTTTTTACAGAGAGGAAGGGAGAGGGATAGAGAGTTAGAAACATCGATGAGAGAGAAACATCGACCAGCTGCCTCCTGCACACCCCCTACTGGTGATGTGCCCGCAACCAAGGTACATGCCCTTGACCGGAATCGAACCTGGGACCTTTCAGTCCGCAGGCTGACGCTCTATCCACTGAGCCAAACCGGTCAGGGCAACTTACTGCTCTTTCCACCAATTGCTTCACCATCTTCTCCTCCAGGGGGCCAACAAACTCTGGTTCCTCAGCCAAATTCAGCCCACACCTTGCTTTTGTAAATAAAACTTTATTGGAAAACAACCATGTCCATTTGTTCACATTTTCCATGGCTATTTTTGTGCTACAAGACAGACATAAGTACTTGTGACAGAGACCATATGGCCCACAAAGCCTAAAATATTAATGATCTGGAGCTTTATAGAAAAAAGTGCTGACCTCAGCCTTACCATGCTTCAAAAATGGGGTTTCCAAAAATAAGGTCCCTCCTGTCACCTCCTAATTTAAAAGTATCAGCTGGCTCCTCATGGCCTATACAGTTGAATCCAAAGTCTTCCATGATGCAACCAAATGTCCAACCCTAGTTCACCAATCTCTTTGTACCCTATCCAGAGTGATTTTCAACTGGTGTGCCACAAGAATTTTTAAAACATGCAACACCTGACTATTTATTTAGGTGGCACTGACCTCTTTCCCTTTAGATTGTCAAATAAAAAAATGACAACAACCAACACAACAATAGCCATGTGGTGTGAATGCCCTGTCTTGAACCATACATATATAGCTTATATAATAGAGTTGCATTTTATTGGTCATGTCGCATAATAAGATTGTGTCTGATTGGTTAATTCTTGGTATCAGAAATCTGTATATACAAGTATAGGCACCTGATTTTTCAAAAAGTCACTTTGGGGCAAAAAGAGTAGGTTAGGTACTATTCTTATTATTACTAGAGGCCCAATGCACAAATTCATGCACGGGTGGGATACAGCCAGCCCTCCCCCTGGGCCAGCTGGGGGGAGGGGATGTGGGAGGTTGGTCAGCGGCCCTGCCCCCTGATTGGGGTGAGGGGTGGGGGCGATCAGGGCCACAGTGCGCGTCAAAGCAACTGGTCGTTGCGGTCATTCTGGTGTTCTGGTCGCTTGGCTTTTATATATATAGATTATCCAATCAGCAAAAAATATGTCTTTTGGTATGCTGCAGAATTTTAGTAATTAGTTTATATGTGCCATGGGATGAAAAATGTTGAAAATTGCTGCCCTACCCAATAATCTAGCCACCCCAGACCTCTTAGTTTTCTCTGAACATGTCAAGATCCTCTCCCACTTCTGTATCTTCCCACATCTTATTCCTTTATCTACAATATCCTTCTCCCTTTCCTCCACAGGATGAGCAACCACATCATATGTGAGCTTAATTTTTGAGAATTCAACCAAGCACTCTACAAAGAGACAGGAAGAGGACACTTCTGCCTACACATTCTACTTAATGAGTTTCTGTTTCTGAATGAACCTGAATGAGGAGGCTTGAATCTGCTGCTTCCTCAGTCTGCTCGGATCCCCTGTGCCTCTCATATGTTGGTGTGAGTATCTCACCACAGAGGGTGTGATCCTCGTGTTTAAAGATAAGTGTTTTTTATACAACAGAGCCAATAAACACCAGCCAACTCTTCATCTGGTGCTCAGAGAAGAAGTAGCAATCTGTTCCAAAGCTGGAGGAAAATCTGGCTGTGTTGGGCTTACTAGACGCTGGATATCTAGATACTATATATAAGGGTTCACTTTAAACAACAACATTTGGGCCCAGAGCCCTAAATAAGATCTGACTCATTCTTTAAGCCATTTCTTCTCATTTCCTCTGATGTGGAGTTGGCCTTTCTCTCCTATAAATACCTCCTATTCCCTAAGTAATTTGTGCCCATCTGCAGTATAACATTGAATTGCAATTATTTATTTAATTTTCAGGCTCTTTCTCCCCATTAGGCAATGAGCCATCCAAAGACAAAGCCATATTTTAGTTTTCCGGAGTCTTTCCCACTACCTCGCTTAAGTAGAAACAGTGTTTACTGATGAAGTGGTGAAGTCCCACTCCCACTTTAGACCATTCCCTCTTCTCTGAGGGGACCTATGAAGTCCCATTGAACTTTCAGTTAATGCCCCTGGTTTAACTGTTCAATGCATTTTGATTCTTCCAATGTTCATTATCTTTTTTTAATTTGATTTAAGCTTGTTCAGGGCAGAATCTCCATATGTTTACCCCATCATTACAACAAAATATTTGTGAATTGATTGCTAATTTGAGTGTGGTGTGTTAAAAACAGAGATAAACTAATTAAATGGGTTTTTACTTGGTCAGAGTTTTGTTTATGGCTGCTTGTCTAGAGTTATAAAGGCCCTGCTACACAGTAAATATTCGTGACACCCCCAAATGCATATGTTGAAACCAAATCCCCAATGTATTTGGAGGTGATTAGGCCATGAAGGTAGAGCCCTCATGAGTGGGATTAGCACCCTTCTAAAAGAGACCCAGAGAGCTTCCTCCCATCTATTTGTGTGAAGACACAATGAGAAGATGGCCTTCCATGAACCAGAAAGTAGCTTTACCAAACACCAAATCTGCTGGTGCCTTTATCTTGAACTTCCCAGCCTCCAGAACTGTGAGAAATAAATGTGTTGTTTATATGCCACCTAGTCTATGGTATTCTATTATAGCAGCATGAAAAGATTAAGACAGGCCCTAAATATGGTTTTACTTTGTGTGTGTGTGTGTGTGTGTGTGTGTGTGTGTGTGTGTGTGTGTGTTTTTAAATACTTTTATTGATTTCAGAGAGGAAGGGAAAGGGAGAAAGAGATAGGAGAGAGAGATAGAGACATCAGTGATGAGAGAAACATTGATTGGCTGCCTCCTGCATGCCCCCTACTGGGGACTGAGCCCACAACCCAGGGAATGTGCCTTGACCGGAATTGAACCCGGGATTCTTCAGTCCACAGGCCAATGCTCTATCCACTGAGCCAAACCGGCTAGGCCAATATGGCTCCACTTTGAATAGAGGCAGTGTTTTCTGATTTCAACGGAGCCCATATTCAGATACAAATGAGCCACTCTCACCTTGTTATTATTGTTTGTAGTAGCTTAACCTGTGTCCTTTGCCTGGAAAGTTCTTCCTTGCTGGCTGCCTTCTTTCTCACCAGCTGTGCCCAGTGCTGCTCCCTATCTCTCCATAATCCAGTTTATTTTTAATTCGTAGCATTTGTTAACAATGTAGGTGAAAAGTTAGAAATACTTATTTGTCCAGTGAATGTCAAGATGCCACAGGTGTCATTCTAAAGGGGAAAGCAGCTAAGCTGATCTGACCCTGTATTCAATTTTTCTATCTGTGGCAAAAATCTGTAAGGAGGAAATAATAGAGAATTGGTTACTTAAAAGTTAACCAGGAACCAGGATGGCGGCATAGGTAAATACCTGTACTTACTGCCTCTCACAACCACATCAAAATTACAACTAAAAGACAGAACAACTATCATCCAGAACCACGGGAAAGCTGGCTGGGTGGAAGTACTACAACTAGAGAGGTGAAGAAAGTGCATTGAGACTGGTAGGAGGTGTGGAGGCGCGGAATGGGCTGGCACCCAGGTGGGCTACTTTTTTAATTGGGAGGAAGATACAAGCTCCCACTTGCTGTGAACTCCAGTTCCGAGGAGACTCTGGGGGACCCAGACACATATGGGGAGAAACTAGACTGTCTGGCATCAGGGCAGGAACGCCAGAGCAGCTTTCTTTCAGACGGAGGTGCTCGCAGCAGTCATTGTTCCTACACTGGGACCTCTCCAGTGCAGGGCTGACTGGCAGCCATTGCTGTTTGCTCCACCCTGGTGATTCCCAGAGACCCCGCCCTACCCAATTTACAACCCCACCCAAGCTGTGCACAGCAGCTTTTGCATATGAATAGCCTGTCCTTTCTCAGACTAAAACCTGTCAAATAGGCAGCAGCTGGGT
Source organism: Eptesicus fuscus (assembly GCF_027574615.1). Lineage (NCBI taxonomy): Eukaryota > Metazoa > Chordata > Mammalia > Chiroptera > Vespertilionidae > Eptesicus > Eptesicus fuscus. The sequence continues at coordinate 39,018,726 of NC_072491.1, forward strand.
CAGGGAGCCCCAAAGCTATTAAAAGAAGGCCCAAGGCTGGCAGCAGCAGCCAGCCTTGCTTCATAGCTGGGCCTCATCAGGGCACTTCCAAACCCGATACAAAGAGAAGGAATCTGCAGATCTCTCTGTAGCTCCTGCTGGGTGGCCCCAGGCAGTGGCTGACTTTGCACCTCCTTGGAGATCCAAGAACCAGTGTACCCAGTGGTCAGTGTGAGACCATACCAGATTACAACTCTTCACATCTATAAGTGACACACTCAAGGTGCAGACTGAGTGAGCACCAAAGCCCCATTGAAGCAAGTCCTGCCCCATAAGGGTGTCTCCTGCACAGCAGCTCTTTCATTGTAGACACAGCTGGTCCTCACAGCCAATTGGTCTGGAGGTCAATTCCTCCCAGTAATACCAATAGCAATCAAGGTTTCACTACAACAAGGCTGTGCACACAGCCCACAAAGGGGTGCACCAAGACTGTCCACCTCAGATGATTGGGGAAACTGAGCCACTGGGCCCTATAGGACACCTATAACACAAGGCCACTCTATCAACTCAATGAGACTTAGCAGCTACCCAATACATAGAAACAAAACAGGGAAGCAGCCAAAATGCAGAGACAAAGAAACATGTCACAAATGGAAGAAAGTAAACTACTGGATATAGAGTTCAAAACCACAGTAATAAGGTTACTCAAGAATCTTCTAGAAACCTCTGAAAAACTTAGTGAGACCTTCAAGGATCTTAGTGAGAATGTAAAAAAAAAAAAAAAAAAAAATAATAATAATAATAATAAATGGAAAAGGACCAGTCAGAAATTAAGCATACACTGACTGAAATAAAGAATAATATACAGCCAAAACTGGTTTGGCTCAGTGGATAAAGCGTCGGCCTGCGGACTCAAGGGTCCCAGGTTCGATTCCGGTCAAGGGCATGTACCTTGGTTGCGGGCACATCCCCAGTAGGGGGTGTGCAAGAGGCAGCTGATCGATGTTTCTCTCTCATTGATGTTTCTAACTCTCTATCCCTCTCTCTTCCTCTCTGTAAAAAAATCAATGAAATATATTTTTTTAAAAAAGAATAATATACAGAGATTCAACAGTAGACTAGAGGACCCCTAGAATCAAGTCAAAGATTTGAAATATGAGGAAGCAAAAAACACCCAACCGGAAGAGCAAAAAGAAAAAAGAATCCAAAAATATGAAGATAGTGTAAGCAGCCTCTGGGACAACTTCAAGTGTACCAACATCCAAATTATGGAGGTGCCAGAAGAAGAGACAGAGCAAGATATTGAAAACCTACTTGAAGAAATAATGACAGAAAACTTCCCCTACCTGGTGAAAGAAATAGACTTACAAGTCCAGGAAGCGCAGAGAACCCCAAACAAGGGAAATCCAAAGAGGACCACACCAGACACATCATAATTAAAATGCCAAGGGCAAAAGACAAAGAGAGAATCTTAAAAGCAGCAAGAGAAAAACAGTTAGTTACCTACAAGGGAGTAGGTACTCATACGACTGTCAGCTGATTTCTCAACAGAAACTATGCAGGCCAGAAGGGAGTGGCAAGAAATATTCAGTGATGAATAGCAAGAACCTACAACCAAGATTACTCTACCCAGCAAAGCTATCATTTAGAATTGAAGGTCAAATAAAGAGCTTCACAGACAAGAAAAAGCTAAAGGAGTTCATCACCACCAAACCTGTAGTATATGAAATGCTGAAGGGTATTCTTTAAGAAGAAGAAGAAGAAAAAAAGGTAAAGATAAAAAAGTATGAACAACCAAGTGACAACAAATATATATCTATCAACAAGTGAATCTAAAAATCAAGTGAATTAAAAATCTGATGAACAGAATAAACTGGTGAATGTAATAGAATCAGGGGCATAGAAAGGGAACGGACTGACAATTCTCAGGGGGAAGGCAGTGTTGGAAGAGATTGGACAAAGATCTCACATGTATGGATGAAGACAATGTGGGGGTGAGGTCCTGAAGTGGGGTGGGAACTGGGTGGAGGGGAGTCATGGGGGGAAAAAAGAGGAACATCTGTAATAATCTGAACAATAAAGATTTTAAAAAATTTAAAAAAAAAAGTTAACCTAACTTGCCCTAGCAGGTTTGGCTCAGTGGATAGACTGTCTATTCTGGTCAAGGGCACATACCTTGGTTGCAGGCTCCTCCTTGGCCTGGGCCCTGGTCCGGGTGCATGCAGGACGCAACCAATCGATGTGTTTCTCTCTTGTCTTTCCCTCTCTCTTCCATTCTCCCTAAAAAATCAATGGAAAAATAGCCTCGGGTGAGGACTAACAAAAAAAAGTTAAACAAACCTAAAAAGAGCTAGCATGCAAGGTATCAATTATTCTGGAGTCTTCTAAAGGCCTTTGGGTTTTATTTACCAGGAATTTTCTGGAGACCTCAATTTCTTAGAATGCTAAGCAACATTTCTTTTAAAATGAACTGTAACCTGTGACACACTTTTGAAAATGTATTCTTTATAACTCTAAGAAACTTTAGAAAATATTTTACTTTCCCTTTTCCTATACTTTTAAAAGTGAAATAGGAAGTTCACTCAAAATTGTGCTGAAAAGTTTGAGACTAAGAACAAGGAAAGTCCTCTCCTGGTGAGTGTCGCTGTGAGAGGGCTGGGATGCTGGTGTGTGGATGTGTGCTTGTTTGCTAATTTGGGGCCTGAACATTTAAAGTCAAGTCTATTTAGAGATACCAGGGAACCCAGACTTTTGTTTAAAAGTTCAATGGGGCCCTGGCCAGTGTGGCTCAGTGGATAGAGCGTTGGCCTGGGTTCGAGTCCGGTCAAGGGCATGTACCTTGGTTGCGGGCACATCCCCAGTAGGGGGTGTGCAGGAGGCAGCTGATTGATGTTTCTCTCTCATCGATGTTTCTAACTCTCTATTCCTCTCTGTAAAAAAATCAATAAAATATATTTAAAAAAAATAAAATTTCAGTGGGAATGAAGGGAAGGAGATTGAGGACTGAAGTTGGTGGTAGGTTTTCTCCCTCTGTGACCCTCTTTCTCTTTCCTTTGTTCCTTTTATATAGACTTTTGTTCTCTATCCCTTAATCTCTTTCACATTCCCTTTCTGTCTTTTACTCTTTTTTGTTTGTTTGTTTCTATTTTTTCTTTCTTTTTTTTTTAATCCTCATCCAAGGATATGCAGAGAGAGAGAGAGAGATAGAGAGAGAGAGAGAGAGAGAGAGAGAGAGAGAGAGACATTGATCTATTGCTTCAAGGTACAAACCCCAACCAGGTATTGAACCTGAAATCTGGGTATGTGCCCTGACCAGGAATTGAACCCACCTCCTTTTGATGTAACCCATCACCTTTCGGTGTACGGGCCAACACTCCAACCAACTGAGCCACACCAGCCAGCGCTGTTCTAATCCATTTTACAACTCTCTTCTCTCACTCTCTTCCCAACATTTTTCCTTCTTTGTCCCTTCTCAATATTTATGCAGAAAGGAAATTCTCAGCGGTTGGGGAAACCTCTGGTAAGTAACTTGTCGAGGCCGCTGCAGCCCCAACGTGCCTTAAAGCAAAAAGCAGATGACATGAAAAATTCACGGCTCCAGAGATCTGTTCTCTGATGTTCCTTAGACGACCAGGATTTTCTTTCAACCTGTTTGATTTTCATGGTTTTCAGTTTCAAGATGTCTGAGGGAGTAGATTTCTAAGAACCATCGTTCAATGTAACCTCCTTACCTGGACATGTGGTGGCAGTCAGTGACCCTGCACGCGTGGACAGTGTTAAGGCGGTACGCACATTAGCAAAGTAAACTGGAATTGGGACAGTTTTCCGAGGCCTCCACAACGCTTTCCCCTGACCTATTCGTGTTTTCCATGCTTACGCCACCTGGCCCTGACTTATCCTGATCATTCGGCATTGGCATTTGACTTATTCCCAAAGGCGCGGCCCAGGATTCCTCTCTCCAGGATTCCTCTCTGCCCTTTGTCTGTGGCAGAGCTAGGGCCCTGGCTTGGAGAGTGGTAGCAATAGGGTCCGTAGTAGAAGAGAAGCCGTCGTTTTAGAAGGTGCATAGACCTCTAATATCTTCTAATATTGCAACCCCAATGGGAAGTTAGAGGAGTAGAGAGAAGGATGGGGCCTGGCGATTGCACGTGTTATTTGTGGCTCCTGTGTTTGGCCCAGGAGATCTGGGAGACCGCTCGTCCATTCTGTGCCTTGGTTTGCAATAGACAACATGGGCCATGTGATAGTGAAGGTGGGGAGCTGCTTAGTCAAAGGCAAAGGAAAGAATGCCCCAAACACAGCGGCTCACAGGGGTGGGGGAGCTCAGAATGCTTTCCTAGATTTTATCTCTGCCTTGGTGTGTGTCCCTGGGCATTGAGGCTCTTTCTGTGGCCTCCACTTTCTCATGCATAGACAGGTAATAATACTCTGTTCTCTCATTATATGGGCACAGTGAGGACAAACTAGCAAGTTAATGAGATTTAAAATAGGAAGAAAATGTTTTTTCAGAGCCTTTAAAGTACCCTGAGATTTTCAGGGCCTGATTAAATAGAAGGCATCGTTTCAAGAAAAAAAAAAAAATCTGTGCAGTTCCTATCACCTACTTATGGTCTCCTTGAGTGCTGCGTTTATTTGACAATTTCTTCTTCCTTTCTGCATAAATATTGAGGAAAAATAGAGGCAAGTAAAATAATAAGAGCGAGTAAGCCTGAAAATGAAAATATAGCCCGTCACGTTAAGCCATGGACCCACATTCTGAATGGAACCAGCATTCAAACTTCCCTCTGGCCTAGCTGGCGTGGCTCAATGGTTGAGTGTCATCCTATGAACCAGGAGGCCACGGTTCGATTCCCGGTCAGGCCTCATGCCCGAGTTGTGGTCTGGTCTCCATCCCCAGTAGGGGTGTGCAGGGGGCAGTTGATCAATGATTCTCTTTCATCATTGATGTTTCTATCTCGGCCTCCCTCTCCTTTCCTCTCTGAAATCAATAAAAATATTTTTTTAAATATTGAAAATAATTCCCTCTGATAGCTTTGGACAGAGCATTGAACAGGGTGACTGAAATGGCCACCCTGGTACATATGTTTCTCATGTGGAGAAGCAGTGCAGTTTTATCTTACTGAATAGACCCAATACTGAGGACGTTTCCTGGAAAATCCGTGGCCTTCGCCGGGGACAGCTGTATCACACAGAGACGTTTGTGGCTCACATTCACAAGCCATATAAGACCTGAGGCCAGCGAACAAGTTTTGCTCAGCACAATCAGGAACCAGATCGAAAACGTGAGGCATTTTTCCTATTTGCATTTCAGGACAGAGTTTTCCAAGTTTTGCAGGGTTTCTCTTCTACCTCCCTAATGAGCCAACAATCAAAACAGTAAACTACCTCTGAAGAAAGCAAATTTATTTAGTTAATTCAGACTTTTAATGAGTCTCATTCCCCTGTGTGTCTTCCTTTTGTTCTAAAAATACATCTATAAAGAGGGGAAATGGCCAACAAATGTTAACATATTTTCTACTGAACTTTATGTCGCAAATATTTAGCTTAGAGTGTGGAATTTGAAGAAAAAACTGTTCTTTTCTAAATATCACACAACTCTGTTCATTCTGGAAGGGTAAACAAAACTAATAACAATGGCAATTTGCTGTGGAGTAACGGGTCCCAGGAGGGAGAACTCATCTTTTCATGGTTTCTGAGGTTTGCACCAAAATTAACTATTCACCCCCCAATTAAAATACTAATGAAAAAAGTTTACCTATGGGGAAAGAAATTGGTGTGAAGAATGAGGAGTTGGAGTTTGTTTATTTTTTTTTATGGAACCATTCTGATGTACTTGCATTTTTTCCATATGTATGAATAAATGTGTATTCATAATTAAAAAGAACAAAAAACAGGAAAAAAACAAAACAATCACCTGTGTATTCACAACTCCCCAAGTAAGGATGAGCCTCCTGCTATTTCCTTACACGTGTGGTTATCTTTTCCATGTGCCAAAGAGCTACCCCATGGTCGTGGGTTGAAGGGAAAGCTCAAAGTTCATCCTAAAAGTCTAAGCCAGATTTGGAAACAGCCCAAATGCCCATCAGTAGATGAGAGGATAAAAAAGCTGTAGTACATTTACACAATGGAATACTACGTGGCTGTAAAAAAGAAGGAACTCTTACCATTCGCAACAGTATGGATGGACCTGGAGAGCATTATGCTAAGCGAAATAAGCCAGTTAGAGAACGATAAGTATCACATGATCTCACTCATATGTGGAATCTAATGAACAAAATAGATCTAGAGACACAGAAGCATGGAACAGACTGATGAATTTCAGAGGGAAAGCAGGGGTGGGTAAGTGGGTGGGGAGAGATTAACCAGGGAACTTAAATGCATATATGCATAGCCCATGGACACAGACAATAGTGTGGTGAAGGCCTGGGAGGGGCAGGTGCAGGGTAGAAGGGGTCAATGGGAAAAAAAACACATAAAGGGGGCATCTGTAATACTTTCAACAATAAAGATAACAATGGTGGAGGGAAGGAGACTCGTGTAATACTTTAAATAATAAAGAATTAAAAAAAGAGGAGTAAATAAAATTTTTTAAAAAGAAAAAGGAAAAAAGTCCAAGCCAAATGGTGATTATGTAGCTTGCTCTGTACAGACATAGCAGGATCGCACATTTTCTGTGAAAAAGCTACAGATAACTTACAGCAGTCAACAGATCACCCTGTACAGAAACTGTAAAACCATTTTAACACTTACTTCAGATATTATTACATGTGACAAAGTGTTTGAAAAATCAACCAAATAAACTGTTTCTAGGAAATGTGTCCAATAGGGTACTTCTTGAATAGTGTTGCTTTCCTTAGGTCACTGGGAATTGCATTAAGACACTGAAACATAAAATCAAGATGAAAACCTACATTTTCAGCTGAACACTTTTATAGAAGCCTCTAGATATTACAATATTTCTCAATCCCTTTTATTTTTATTTTTTCTGCATGTAGAAAAACTGAAATAGATTGTCTGCTTTGCCTGGCAGGGAATCTATATGTGGATATTGTAATGTGACAGGATTCCAAATGGGACAGTCTATGTCTATAGAACCATGTAGCCATTCATTCATCCTTCAGTCACTTATCTTACTATGTGTAAGGCTCTGAAGATATAGAAATAAATAAGACCCAGTTGGAGGAGGGGAAGCCGATATGACAGGGAAGGGATTATCCTGTAAACACAGGTGTACCCTAGAGTGGGACAGGGAAGAAAGTGACACCTCTCCAGGAGGGTGGTCACGGAGCTTAAAAAGAGCAGGCATGTAAAGCACTTAGCACAAACTGACATGCAAAAAAAGGATTGCGAAGTATTAGATATTATAAAAAATACTAGAGGCCCGGTGCATGAAAATTCATGCACTGGACGGGGGGGTCCCTCAGCCCGGCCTACCCCCTCTCACAGTCCAGGAGCCCTCAGGGGCGGGAGGCAACCAGGCGATCAGGGGAAGGCAATGCCCCCATGACACCTCTGCTGCTGCCACTGCCGGCCGGCCCTGGTTACCTGAGCCTCAGGCGGCCCTGAGCGGCTGGGCAGCTGCCATCAGAGGCTTCCCTGCGCCTCAGGCTGGCCCTGGGTGGCTGGGGGACTGAGGGGACTGGGGGACTCTGGAGGCAGGCGTGTGGAGTGGCCAGGCCCACCTGGGGGCAGGCCCAGCCGTGCCATGCGCCTGCCGTCCCGGCAGGGCTGAGGGAAATAGGCGCCTCCATCTTGTGAGGGCATGACAGTCAATTAGCATATTTCCTCTTTATTAGATAGGATAGCAGTTATAGAGTATTTGCAGAAAGTCTTAGAAGAATATGTAATTTGGCCTGAAAGTAGGAGAGAGGTGGGGGGTGAGGGGAGAGAGAGAGAGAAAGAGAGAAGAGAGAGAGAGAGAGAGAGAGAGAGAGAGAGAGAGATAGGAGGGAGTCAGAGAAAGAAAGAAAGAAAGAAAGAAAGAAAGAAAGAAAGAAAGAAAGAAAGAAAGAAAGAAAACTAAGAAGATGTATTTTAGGGGCTAATAGTTTCTAGAAGAGCATTAAATTTATAAATAACCAATTGATAATTTTAACTCAGAGGAAGGCTGGATTTTTAAAAATATATTTTAAAATATATATATTTTTATTGATTTCAGAGAAGAAGGGAGAGGGAGAGAGAGATAAGAAACATAAATGATGAGAGAGAATCATAGATTGGCTGCCTCCTGCATATCCACACTGGGGTCAAGCCTGAAACCCAGGCATATGCCCTGACCAGAAATTGAACCATGACCTCCTGGTTCATAGGTCAAACCTCAACCACTGAGCCACACCCACCGGGCTGGATTTTCTTATGAACTTGGGTTAAAGCAGGGACACTTCATCTATCACACTAGGATCAAAGGAGACCAAGTCTCCCACCCTTGGCACTACCAACATTTTAGACTGGATAATTCTTTGTTGTGAGGGTATGTGCTGTCTATTGTCAGATGCTGAGCAGCATTCCTTGTCTCTACCCACTCGATGCCAGAAGCAGCCCCCTGGGTGTGACAACCAAAAATGTGTCCAGCCATTGCCAAATGTCCCTTGGGGGGTCAAAATCGCCCCAGTTAAGAACCACTGCCTTAGACTAAGATAATTTCATTAAGTATTATGAAGTTTCATAAGCTATTATGCTGCAAATCGAAAATTAAGGTAGATAGAGAACCAACTTAAATATTTTCCTCTTGTTTCTATTGCTGCTAAATGTGATGAAAACTATCCAATTGACATGTCCAGAGACAGGTTGATTCTCATTTCCATTTGCCAGTCATAACAGGGTCTGAGACATAATTCAGGAAAATGTCTCAAATTTGATGTGGGCACCACTTACTCGGGAATGAGAGCTTATCCTGGTTTCTAAAGACCTTTATGAAGTTAAGCTTTCTGTGCAGAAACTATAGAACAGGGTTTTTTTGTCATCAAGGCCACGGTGACTTTAGACTCAACGTTGCTAACTGTAGTTTTTTGATGGCTCCCACTGGCCTGTTGGCACAAGGTCCTGGACTGGTGACCTTCATCTTTTATCATCTTCCTCTGCACTGGATGGGAAATTGCAAAAAGTGAAGGTGACCCAGAGGCTGCTGGGAGATTTTTGTTTACCTGCTGGGATAATTCCATTCTGCCTCTCACTGTACTTTTTTTTTTCTTTGACACTTTTATTTCATTTTATTTTATTTCTCACTGTACTTCTAACTGCTCAAGCAACTTCTATAGTAAATAGTGATTTACTGGGACTTACTATGTAACAAAAATGAAAAATACTAATTTTTCATTTTTTTAAAGAGAAAAGAAAATCAGAAGAGGCATGTTTATATTTAAAAAAAAAATAAATCAGGGGTAAGGGAACTTTTTCTGCCAAGGGCCATTTGGATATTTATAACTTTATTCACTTAATATAATTCATTAATATAAATATATGTTGCTATGAAAAAAGCACCTAGATCAGTGATGGGCAACCTTTTGAGCTTGGTGTGTCAAACTTCGCCAAAAAACTGAGCATAACTCGGGTAGTGTGTCACTTTGAGGAAAAAACTAACTCCAAGACTCTAGTCACAAATGTTTCATCCTCAGCATGCGGCCGCGTGTCATCAGAAATGGCTACGCGTGTCAGTGCTGACACGCGTGTCATAGGTTCGCCATCACTGGCCTAGATTTATTGAATTTCAAGTCCCGCCTGTGGTTATCTTGGCAGGGCCAGACCAAATGACTTCACGGGCCTTTCATGGCCCGAAGGCCGGGTGTTCCCCACTCCTGAGATAAGGGCTGGGTATGAGCTAATGAGTCAAGGACTTTATTAATGATCAGGTTGATTCTGCTGCCACTACATAAAGGATCAAACTGTTTTTTTCTCGTCAGATGGTTTATGCCATTTTCACTTTCCAAAATGATATCAAGAGTTTTCCTTAAAAACCATATATGCATCTATAAGAATGTATATGTAGGAATGGCCCTTTCTCTTTTTTATAAGTCCAAATTTGAGTATACTCTACACATTTTTCTATGGATTGTTTTTTTTCTGTTTTGTTTTTTTAATCCTCACCTGAAGAAAATTTTCCATTGATTTTTAGAGAGAGTGGAAGAGAGAGGGAAAGACAGAGAGAAATATTGATGTGAGAGAAACACATCGATTGGTTGCCTCCTGCACAAGGCCCGGAAGGAGCCTGCAACCCAGGTACATGTGCCTTTGACTGGAATTGAACCCGGGACCCTTTGGTCTGCAGGCCGATGCTCTATCCACTGAGTCAACTGGCTAGGGCCGAATTGAATGTTTTAATAACATAATGAGTAGGCAATTTTATATCAGTTCAGAGTGTTGGAATTCAGTCTTAAAACAGTTGCATAGCATTCCATTGCATGATGTACCACAATTTATTTAACTAGCTGTTCATTGATAGATATATAGATTATTTCCCATATTTTGTTACTAAAAATATTGTATAAATTGCTTTATTCATATTCTTTGTGATTCGTAGCACAAATTCCTAGAAACAGAGTTGTTGGGTCAAAGGATGTTTGCATTTAAACTTTTTAAAACATTAACAGATTCTTGCCCTTAGAGGCTGTAGCACTTAATTCTCTCACACTGCATGAGAGTGTTTCCCCAAATATCTGCTAGCATAATATATTATACAGCTTTCTGAGGGGTTAAAAATACATGATTGTTTTTTAAATTTGCATGTCAAAATTACAAGTGAAGATGAGTACATTTTCCTATCTTTAAACAAACATGTATGTCTTTTTCTGTGAATAATTTTTTCATGTCTTGTAAAATCTATTTCTTCCTCTTCCCTCTACCTCTTTTCTTCCTTTTGTAGTTATGTCTCTGTCTCTCTCCTTTCTAAGAACGCTTGGAAACTAGCCTTTTTTATCTATCATATATGCTGCAAATACTTTTTTTCTGAGCTTTTTGCCTTTCAATTTTGTTTATGGTAACTTTTCACCTAGAAATATTTAGTTTTTATAGTCAAATGTATTCATCCTCTGGCTTTTGTCTTATGCTTAGGAAGCCCTCTCTTACTTTAATTAAGATTATAAACAAAGTTAATAAACAAAAAAATGCTTCTTTGTTTTCTTCTAGTACTGGCATAGTTTTACTTTTCATCTTTATATCTTTGCACTATCTGGATTTTATTTTTGAATGAATGAGGTAGGAATCCAAGCTTAATTTTTTTTCCATATGGCTAACTAAGTGTCTCAACACAATTTATTTTCCCTCCAAATGGAACCTTTATCTTTTTTTAAAAATATATTTTATTGATTTTTTACAGAGAGGAAGAGAGAGAGATAGAGAGTTAGAAACATCGATCAGTTGCCTCTTGCACAACCCCTACTGGGGATGTGCCCACAACCAAGGTACATGCCCTTGACCAGAATCGAACCTGGGACCTTTCAGTCCACAGGCCAACGCTCTATCCACTGAGCTAAACCGGTTTCGGCTGGAACCTTTATCTTATACTAAGTATTCATATTTAGGACTATCTTAGAAGTCTTAATTCTTTTCCTTTTATCTTTATGTCTTCACATACCAATAACAAACTGCTCATATTTCTTAACATGTACTTTTTGTTTATTAACATTTTATTTTTGTGTATTTATCAATATTTTCTTCTAACTATATATTATTTTTTATTATTAATCCTTCAGGTATAATGACAAAGGTACAGGGTGATAGGATACAACCATTTTTGTAGTGGGAACATTTTGATATTTGTACTATTTTGAGTACAAATGTCAAAATAGTACAAATGGTCCCAAACTTAGACCATTCAATGCTCAGCTGATTTTTATTATCTTTCAAAATCTGAACATTCCCTTAATTCTTAACACCCAGTTTATCTTTGTTTATCACCTTATGTCTCAACTCAAGAGCTTGAAACAAAAGTTAGTTTAATGACTATGGTAGGGTTAAGGAGAGTTGTGACAGGAAGTCCCGGTAGTGACTATAAGGAGATGGAAGCCAGTGAGGTGTCATCCATTGGTAGCAAAGTGGCCATGGGAGCGGCCCAGTACCCCAAGCTTATCAATTATGGGGACCACGGGAACAAAACTGTCAGGTAAAGCGAAGGATTGCTTGATTGTATCAGAAGAAAAAAATCCAGACCTGACAAACAGGATCCTGTATGCAATTCAAACTCAACAGAGCAAGGAGTACTGGGCCCTCAGGCAAGTCCTAGACTTGAGTTAATTTAAAAAAAATCCAATGCAAACTTAGGGAAGGGAAAGGCTGGTTCTCTTAAAGAGGACTGCTACAAAACCTCAACTCTGTGTCATGAGTCTTCCTCCAGTCTTCCCCTAAGAACACTTCCCACTGGTCCCGTGAGTTTAGAGAGGACGTTGTCAATCAGGATACCGTGTGGAACCCATAGGCAATTTGTGTAGGTGGTCCTGGAGATTTTGGGACAAGTCCATGCTCTTGTCCATATGAAAAGCTCCTGATTTGCTCCTAGGCTCACAAAGTGCTCATGGGGAGAGGGTGATCTGCCAGGGCCCACATTTGAGTCACATCAAATGGACTCCAGATCTGCCACTTACTAGCTGTGTCACCATAAACAGGTACGTAATTTCTCTAAGTCTCAGTTTCCGGTTTTGTAGATAAATTTTACAAAATCCATAGGTTTACCTCCAAGGGTTGTAGGGATTAATTGAGCAAAAAGGTATCATGTACCAGTAATTTAAGCATAAACTGGCACATAGTAAGTCCTCAGTAAATGTTAGGGTTTGGTATTATTATTGCAATCATTGTTTCAAGACCAGGATTCCACAGAGTGCACGCAGTAAATAACTTTATTCCCCACCCCCTACTGCCCATTCAAACCCACTCTGTGAGGCGAGCATGTCCCTGCTCTTTTGGTGAAATCTAAGGCAGGTCCTAGGACACCCCCCGTCACTCCTGGTACTAAAAAGCTCTCTGTCATCTGTAGTATCAGAACCATGACATTTCAGTTATTAAAATATCCAGTTCTGTGTAAAAATCTTAACTTGAATTTGATTTTCCCTGTCCTTCATGCCAGCTCGATTCATTAGCGTTATCTCTAGGGGTTAGGGGAGCTGATCCCCACATGTGACTTTTGGCTTCAACCAATGGCAGATGGAAAGCCATGGATCAGAACAGTATTTTCCATCCGCGGTTGATTATAAGCAGTTGGGAATGCAAAAACCTTGTTTTCCATCTCTGCTTGGTTGACTAGGCAGATGCCAAGGGCGGGAGGTAAAGTTTAGCCGTGTGGGGATCAGTGTCCCTAACCCCACATTGCTTAAGGTTTAAATGTATGTAAGTCTGCAACGGGCAAAGGGGTGAGCTCGGCCTGCACTTGCTCACTTCGTCCTCCACTTCCCACCCTCGCCACCAGAGTAGATTTTCCTTGACTGACGCTGGTTTTGAAGTTCTCTGGAGATAACACCGACTTTCTCTCATGGGATGTCTTTGGTCCCTTGGAGACCCTCATTTGGGGACATACTAGCAACACCTCTGATGTGGGCATGGGCAAGGTCTCTCTTGGGGCTGGTCACTTACAAGCCCTGCTGACCCCCACCCCAAGTTCCTGCTTAAAGTCCTGTGTTTCTGGTGTCAGGTCCCCTTTAAATGACTGTCAGGCCTGCCCCTCCCACATGTCCATCCTGTCCATGGAAATCACATACCTCTGTCTTGCTGACCCTGCAGGTCAACCTGCTCCCAGGGAGGGCAGGTCTCTGCTTTGCCCACAGGCTGAAAGTCCCAGGCCTTTAGGTGAGATGTCATGCATCAGATACCAGACCCTTGTGATCCCAGGGGACAAAAGGCTAACTCTCCTCAATGCCCCTCTCATTAGTGTGGGGTCAGGGAAATAAATACTCCTGTCCTCTTCCCTTTCCAATGCCCTTCCAAAGATGCCCACGCTCCTTGCCTCTTGAACCTAGGGGGCAAAACTTGTCCTTAACCACCTCCTTTGCAAACCCTGCAGAAGTCAGTTAACAACTCACTTTGGAATGTGGGAATTCTTGCTAATATTGTTTTGTTCTCAGCTGAAACTCAGGCAGAAAAACTTCCTTTTAAACATCCTGTTGTGTTATTTGTGTCATCATCGTAGGGTTGTTATGGGATTTAAATGAAAAACAAAAGCATGTAAAATGGTGTCTGGCACATAAGTGCTCGATTAATATTATTCAACAAACATTTACATGGCATTAATTAGGTAATATACGTATTTTATAAGTAATAACTCATTTAATCTTCAAAGCAACCCTATCATCCTCATTTTATAAATTTAAATAACTGAGGCACAGAGAGGTTACATATCTTGCCCAATATTAAATAGCTGGTAAATGATGAAGCTGGGATTCGAATTCAGACAGTCTGGCTCCAGGAGTCATGCTGTTAACCACTATGCTATTTCCAATTCCTAATAATAGCTATTGTTATCATCATCATAATGATTATTTGATATGCATGGGAGCAGGCTTGGGTAAGCTGCAAGGCCAAATAATTTTCACGAGCAAGCTGCTCGAATGTAAAGTTTGACTTCATCTAATTAACGTGCTGACACTCTCTAGGCCAGAGCCAATGCTAGCAACGAAGTATTGACAGAGAATGAGTACACATGGATCTGATTAATAGATAGCTGTGTTCAGTATTAACAGCACTGTATTCCAGAAATTGATTTCAGCTTTATGGATCCTGAACGATACTGGATATCAACGAACAACAGTGAGGATGAGGACTTCTCCTTCACATTCCCCTCGTCGTGAGAGGAGAGTTGGCCTGGATCAGGATTGGCAGACACTTCAGTTGGCCTGATGAACAGAAACTTGGAAAGAGCAAGTTTCTTTAAAAGAAGAGACATATAGATTCTGTCAATGAATTAATTATAGCAGAAATAGGAGCTCAACCATCTTCGTGGTGGAGCACAGGAGTAAAGAACAAGGGACGCCTGCCATCAGTCATTAGACATGTTCCTTTGTCCTGAACAGCATCCCACTCGGTGTGGCTGACTCCTCTCCTCTTGACTTCCTGTGTATCTTCATAATCAATTAATATAACTAATGTAACTTGAACATGATCTTCTGTCTTGCAATCTAAAGAACTTAATACAATCATATTACCCTAAAATATGATAATTTAATGTTTCTCATTTCTGTTTCTTGTCTTAAGGCATTAGCCAGAAATTTCAGAATATGATTAAATAATGGTGGTAATAGTAAGAGTCCTTTTCTTGTTCCTGATATTAATGGTGATGCCTCTAGAGTATTTTTAGTATACTCTATCCCTTTAAGAATTTGATAAAAAGCTAACTCTAGAAAAATACACAGGCCCACAAAATTTGTTTAAAGTTTTAGGAAGCTCAAGAAACATGGACCACATAGAAGTTTTTGTGAATCCCATGAAGTATGAGGTTGGCTGTTAGTTTAAGGTAATTTTTTCCCATATTAATAAAGATTCCTGACCTGGTTTGGTTCAGTAGATAGAACATCGGCCTCCAGACCAAAGGGTCCTGGGTTCAATTCTAGTCAAGGGCATATGCCAGGGCTTTGGGCTGGATCCCCTGGAGGAGGCATTCAGGAGGCAGCTGATCAATGATTCTCTCTCATCATTGCTGTTTCTAACTCTCTCCCTCTCCCTTCCTCTCTGAAATCAATAAAAATATATTTTAAAAAATATGAATTTCATAAAATATTTTATAATCAATATATTTATATACTTTCTCTCTTTATTCTTACCAATGCTGAGTTATATTAATGTGCTTACCACTATCAAACTATCCTTGCATTTCTGGAATAAATTTTACTTGGTTTTAATATATGACTGTTTTACTATTCTATAAGATTTAATTTACTGGGGTTATATTTATGACTTGGCATTTGAATTTGCTAAAAGAATTATAATGCATGCTAGAAATATTTTTTAATACAAAGAATTGTAAGGAAAATTACTTGTTAGTTAAACCTCAGTTGGCAAGAAAATACTATTAATCAAAGAATCTGTTTTCTAAGTATTCTGATAAAGATTAAGGATTCGAAAGTGAAGAAAGTTACAGAGCTGAAAGGAGGAGCTGATCAAACCCACTCATTGTATAGATTAGGAAGGCAGTTGCCCAGAGGGGTTAAGTGACTGGTGGAAAATAACACTGTTCAATAGTGACAGGATTGGTGCTGTAAAGCAAGTTGGATAAGCCAGTTGTTGAGGCTGAAAGAGAAAATCAGGGGGGAGACTTGTCACATTTCCAGTGGAACATAACTAATTCTGTAAGAGTGGAAGGAGCGACTACATTTGTTTCTGAAACAGTGAAAGTTTCACAAAGAAATGATGTAAGTATTTTAGTAAAGACATTATTGTCATCTTAAAGGGATTGAAAACATTACTTGGCTTGATTTCCCCATATAGTTTCATTCCAACTGTCTCACTTTCTCTCTACGTATAGAGACATACATACAGTTCTCCTCAGCTCACACCAGGGAAGCCTTCCTGCCAAGAACGGGCTATCAGCCTTACCAGTAGGGATGGAAGAGACACAGAACAAAGGAAAGGGGCTTTGTGGACATATATTTCAGAAAGTTGTCAACTTTTAAAGCTGTCTGGAGCTATACCAACACATATGGAGGACCCAGAAGAAGGAGGGGCTTCCTTTGCGTGCTGTTGGAGCAAGTTCAAGCTGCTCATCTCTTAAGGCCTCACACAGGTCCCCTCCCTTTAACCTCGTTAGCACAGAGGCCCTGGAGTCTTGCAGAGCAGGCAGCGTGGTGCCTGGTGCCCAGCCATGTACCCGACTTCACGTGTGGCAAAGGGCTGACCTTCAGGGGCTGTGACAATAGGACTGAAACATCTGCCCTGTTTGGATTAGTCAGTGAGAAACTCAGCCAAACTGGTTGTTTGGTGTCACATAGCAAAACAATCAGCTAGATGTCCGATGTTTTTCTCCCAATTGCTGTGCTGACGCTGTCTCATATTCTAATCTGATGGCACATTTTATTGAAGCCTTGCTACAAAGAGCACCCTTTAAAAAAAAAATTAACCATTTAAGGGGCTGTTATATTTACTATTTATATGACTCCAAACACTCCGGTAGTGGACAGAGCAGCCAATATTATCCTAATTTAATAAAAGATAAAACTGAAGCCCACAATGCAACACTGCCCTGCCTAATTATTAGTATTTCTTTTCTACAAATGAGTACTTTCTAGACAGAAAGTTGTAAATGTTAGGGTTTAACATTTTTAAATGCTTCCAAGTTAGGGAAGTATTTTTAAATACTTCCAATAAACTCCAAGTTAGGGAGTACAGGAGCATTCAATAAATAAGTGTTTTGTAAGTTGTAAATATAGTTTGATGAGGAAATTTATTTTAAAATATATTTTTATTGATTTCAGAAGAAGAGGGGGGGGGCGAGAGAGAGAGAAACATCAATGATGAGAGAGAATCATTGATTGGCTGCCTCCTGCATGCCCCCTACTGGGGATCGAGTTTGCAACCCAGGCATGTGCCCTGACCCGGAATCAAACCATGCTCTCCTGGTTCATAGGTCAATGCTCAACCACAGCCATGCTGGCCAGGCTTTAAAAGATTCTTTTTATCAAATTAAGAACATATCCTTCTGTTTCTAGTTTGCTAAACTTTCTTTTGCCATGAGTGGGTTTAGAAGGAAACTTTTCATCTATCTCCTCCATTTCGAGTCTAGAGCACACACAAACTACTCTGCAGTTGAGATGACATTATTAAGACAAAAAAAACAAAACAAAACAAAACAAAAAACATTCTCATGGGAGGTCTGATATATTCTATTTTCTCCACTCGGTTTCCTGCAAAATGGGGATGATGAGAATCGTACCTACCGCAGGTGAAAATAAGTTATATAAACTATTTTAGCAGTGCTTGATGGAAATAAGCATTTTATGTTAGCTATTATTACTTTTTTTTTTTTCAGGCGCAGAAAACAAGGCAGGGAAAGAGTGAGTGACTGCCAGTGATGAACTTGATACTGGAAACCAGATCTCTTGACTCTCACCTCCTGGCTCCTTTCCTTACATCATTTTGCCTCAAGAGAGGATTCAGTCACTTTTTAGTAGTTCTCCATCAGTAAGTCTCTTCATCACACTACAGGTTTTCAAAAGATTATAAAACAATGCTTACAAAGTGTTTTGACTAGAAAGGCTCTTCTATAGATAATTCTAAGTAGTCAGTGTTTTTAGTGTGCGTGCTTCCTTAAGTATGTCTCAGAATAATAGAATTATTTGAGGAAGGATTTTTTGCCAAGTTTTTTTCTTAGCTAGATCCTTCTTACAAGTTAAGACAACCACTTCACTCATGATTGCCATGCAAAGAATCTTGTCTTCAATCAGCTCATTAAGGTAACTTTGCAAAGATAGTGTTTTTATAAAAGGCACTTTGCCAGCTCCCTCAAACATAACTTTGCAAATGGACAGCAAGAAAAACATGGCAAATCACTTCCATATGGCTCAAGGCAATGAGAAATTCTTTTGATTAACAACACATTCAGTACAATAAAATAACTTCCAAAATCTGCTAGAGAGACACTAACTTATCTGCTACATCTATTTTCCGTTTGATTTTGCATTGTTTTGACTCTCCAAAAAGCCTCCTAAACTCCCAATTGGTTCATTTTTAAATAGTAATAGCCCCTTCCAAGACAATCACCTGTTCCTATTTGTCAGCCCCATCAAGCAAATAGCTGCCCTTAAACTTATTTTAGAACCAGCTGCTTTAAACATATGCTTCAAAATTTCAAGGGATGGTTTTCACAGATTCATCAGTTGATAAAATCGTTAACATGTCATCTGCATATGCAAGCACTAGTTTAAACATCCAAACTATTTCCTTCCACACCTGTCTAAAGAGTAAACCAAGCAAGTTAGTGCACATCATAAATTCTCATCAAAGGGCTTTTAATTAATACGTAAAGGACAAAATGGGCACCCTGGCCTTGATGTTTTCATTATCTGGATCCCTTCATTCCTCCCAGACAGAAACTAATCACAGCATTTCGCACTCTTGACAAATTGAAAAGGTATGACATAAGCCTGTACAACTCTAAGCAACATGTCCTCACCCATCAAGAGCTATTTTTTTCTTTACACGTAAAAATCCAACTGTCTTTTACTCTGTGTGTTTTACAGTTTCTCTTGGTCTAACTAAACCATCTGCCACCTCTGTCCCTAACGCCTGGAATGAGTCAAATCATCTTCCTTGCACACATTGTTAATCTCACAGTAATCCCTGCTAATCACTTTGTAATCAGCACTCCGAGGGGCTGAAGGTCTTTGATTTTTAATCACGATATTTTAATCATCATTCTTGTGAGATGGCAGTTGGTAATCCCTGAATCTTGGGTTTATTTCTTCTCAACTTCCTAATTATTCCCTAGGACAAAGAACAGAAGCTCTCTAAATATAACAGGCTAGATCTCTCTGGCTAGAGCTGGTTGTGGGGGACATGCCAGTCCTAGGGTGGTGCTTTGAGGACTGCTTCACCATTATTTTCAATTTGGGATACTGAAGACAGCTCCTTATTTTTGTTTTACTTCCTTATTTTCCTTTGTTTTCTTTTACTTCCTTATTCTTTTCCTTAATCTCTTCTGTTTTTTACTTCAGCAAATTTTTTCATGAGTAACAATTTACATTTCCTCTCTGCATCCTTAAGAGGTTTTGGTTTCTGATTTGCATAATTTCCTTTTTATTCTTTCTCAATTGGGGAAATTCACCTATATTCATAGTTTGCTGAGAGCTTCTATCATGTATGGGTAGTGAAATTGGTCTAAAGCTTTTCCTGCATCTATCAGTATGATCATATGTTTTTTTTGCATGGATTCCATAAATTGATTTTTGTCTTTTTTTGTAATAGTCTTACTCTTTTACATAACTTTACAATTTTTTTCGTTTTTTCCCCCTGAAAGAGATGGAGGGAACTCATATTATACCTCAGAGGCTTGCTGTCTTGTTAAATAATTGAATATTCCTTTCTTTTCATTCTTAATTTTTTTACCATCACCAGTTTAAGATAATGTGTTATTTTTTCATCTCACAATGTCTTTCTTGGCCATTTATCATAAAGTCTATTTTTATTCTTAATTTTCATTCATTTGAATTTCTAAAATTTTTGAGGACTACTATGTGCTAGGCATGAAAACTCATTCACCATTTAGTCTGAGGCTCTACATCAGCAAAATACCTCTGGCCCAGGATCAGAGTTTAAATTCTTTTTTTACATATATATATATTTTTTATTGATTTCAGAGAGGAAGGGAGAGGGAGTGAGAGACAGAAACATCAATGATGAGAGAGAATCATTGACTGGCTGCCTCCTGCATGCCCCCAACTGGGGATCAAGCCTGCAACCTGGGCATGTGCCCTGGCCAGGAGTTGAACAGTGACCTCTGGGTTCAAAGGCTGATGCTCAACCACTGAGCCAAGCTGGCTGGGCTAAATTTTTTTTGTTTTTCTTCTAAATCGTCACCCAAGAATATTTTTTTACTGATGTTTAGAGAGAGTGGAAAGGAGGGAGGAAGAGAAGAGAGAGATAAACATTGATGTGAGAGAGACACATCAATTGGTTGCCTTCCTTACATACCCCGACCAGGGCCAGGGATCGAGCCTACAACCGAGGTATGTACCCTTGACCAGGAATCAGACCTGAGACCCTTCAGTCCATGGGCCGACACTCTAACCAGTCTTGGGTTCTACTGTTCCCACCAGCCCCTACTAATAGGCAACTTGTCCGGAGGATATCCCACTTCTTGCCTTTACCTATGCTTCTCATGTACTTGTATATCTCACCAGTCAGGCCGCCTTCCCTCCCGAAGACATCTCAAGTCTACTTATACCTTGGAACCTTTTCTTGACTCCCCTGTTCAATTAGTTTAGATGTTCTTGCAATTTTCAAACCAACTTCCCCTAATAGCCATTTAAAAAATTTCTATTGATCTCCACAGTGTAGGACTTATTGAAAAGTCTTCATAATAGGCTTCTGTAATTAATTAATTTCAAAAGGCATCTTAATGAGAAAAGCCTCATTCCAGTTAAATTGGGACCTGTTAGTTACTTTGGTAATGACACATAACTATCAAATGCCATATGGAATCTACTGCGAACAGTATTTCTCTGTGAGTTCTTTTTTTTTTTTTTAATGTCAGAATAATTAAAAAGAATTTTTGCTTGAGGAACCCATTATGAATGACTTCTCTGTGTTTCACCATATTTCTGAGGAAAATTTGTCTTAAAAAATTGATTCAGTACTGGGGGAGGTTCTGCATGCCTTTTTGCTGACTTTCCACATCTCAAAATAATGATCTTCACAGTGGGGAATAGCAAAGACTCTAATGGCAGAGTTACAATGGCAATAGTTTTCTAAAAAGCATTTCTTCTTCCAATATCTAAAATGAAGTTTTTCAATATTTTAAAGCTGAGGTATAATTTTTAAAGAAACTGTATTGCCTTAGTAAATATAGTTTTTATATATAATATTGCTTTTCAAGTACATACAAAGATTATATTTTCTTAATATAGTTTTGAAATGTTTATAAGGGAAAAAGAATTACATGAAAAATGCTCAACACCCTTTCTATTTTGCCTTTTAGTTTTTAAATGATCCTCACCCGAGGCTATTTTTCCATTGATTTTTTTTAGAGAGAGTGGAGGGGAAAGGGAGAGACACATCGATTGGTTGCCTCCCCCAGTCCCCTGGCCAGGGCCTGCAACCTAGATACATGCCTTTGACTAGAATCAAACCCGGGACCCTTCAGTCCACAGGCCGACACTCTATCCATTGAGCCAAACTGGCTAGGGCTGTTTTGCCTTATTTTGATGGGTGAGTTAAAATTTGTGACAATGTGAGTGTTGTGCCAACACTGCTAATGTACACCTGTTTCCTAAATTTTATTAAAATAAAATTTTCAGTGAGGAATGAATAAAGAAGGAAACTCTTTAAGATAAAATGATCAACAAATATATAGATCTATATACTATGTAAATGTAAATGTTGTGACTAGTCATAACTTCAGCTGATTTCAATAATATCACCAATTTTATCCCAAGATTAGCCAGGGAGGTATCTTGGTATTGCCTGCAGCATTATTTATAATAATAAAAGTGTAATATGCTAATTAGGCTGGACAGCCGAAGTCATTCAGGTTGTCTTTCCTGACAAAGCCGCCATGGCAGGGGCCAAGACAGAGGCGGTTAGGGGTGATCGGGCAGGCAGGCAAGTGGTTAGGGGTGATCAGGCAGGCAAGCAAGTGGTTAGGGGTGATCAGGCAGGCAGGCAGAGTGGTTAGGGGCAATCAGGCAGGCAGGCAAGCAGTTAGGGGCATCAGGCAGGCAGGCAGAGGCGATTAGGACGATCAGGCAGGCAGGCGAGCAGTTAGGAGCCAGTGTGAGAGGGATTGTCCTGGTTGTGAGAGGGATGTCCGACTGCCGGTTTAGGCCTGATCCCACAGGGGTCCTGGATTGTGAGAGGGTGCAGGCCGGGCTGAGAGCCCCCCACCCCCATGCATGAATTTCATGCAGCGAGCCTCTAGTTTTCAATTAAAAATAATAATAGCTACATTTACTTTTTGTCAGCAACTGTGTCCTAAGCATGACTCCAGGCACCTATAATATCACCTAACTCACAACAAACCAGCAAGAAAGCTATTTATATTAGGATGAGTTTCAATTGTGAGTTAACAGAAACCTAAAATAACAATGTCTTAAACAAGAGAGAATTTATTTCTCTCACGTAAAAGACCAGAGGTAGGCAGTCTAAGGCGGGTTTCATAGTTCTGCTTCATGAAGTCCTTAGGGACCCAAGCTCTTTCTCCCTTATAATCGGCCTCTAACTGCAATGCCTCCAGAGAGAAACAGGATGAAGAAAAGGGGGCCAGAGGAAACGTGCCAGCTTCCTTAGGAAGATTTCTACTACATGAAATTTGACTTAGAGCTCATTGTCCAGAATTTAGTCACATAAACACATCTGGGTGGATGGCCATGTGCCCAGCTAAAAATCTGGGGACCTAAAACATGGAGAAAGGAATACAAGATATTGGGGGATAACTAGCTACCTTCTCTGCCATACTATTATTAGCTCTATTTTATAGATAAGGAATGTGGGCCTCAGAACTATTAATTAATTTACCCAAAGTCACCTGATTAATTAGTGTTTTAGAGAAGATTTAAACCCAGGTCTGCCCATCTCGAAGTTGTGTGCTTTGGGAGCAGAAGCACAGGGGGTGGGCGAGGTGGTAGTAATTTTTTTTACAAGCCTAGTGACATTACCTTTACATTGTCTCAGTTAGTTCTTGCCATGTAACAAACCACGCCAACATTAAACAATAAGCATTTATTTAGCACAGGAACCTCTGGGCTGGCTTAGCAGTTCTGCCGACCTGAGGCAGCCCTGGCTTCGAGGTTGGCAGGGAGCCGATCTAGAACTGACTTGGCTGTGACAACCTGACATTGCTTCACACAACCTCTCATCCTCCAGCGGGCTAGCCTGGGCTCACTCTTGTGGCATGGCAGAAGTTTAAGAACAGAAACATACAAGGCTTTCTGAAGCATAGGTTCAAAATTGGCTCAGTGTCATTTCCCCTCCATTCTATTAGTCTAAGTAAATAATAAGACCAGCCTAGATTCAATGGGTGGGGGTCAAGACTCCATCTCGTGATGAACTACAAGTCACATTGCAAAGAGCGTGGACACAACACCACTGATTGGGGGCAGGGGGATTGAACCTGCAACCCAGGTACATGCCTTTGACTGGGAATCGAACCCACGCCCCTCCAGCGTGCAGGCCAAAGCTCTAACCACTGAGCAAGCAACTGTCAGAAAGCTTAAGTGTCAAGCCAGAGAGGGTCTTTGCCCTGACAGTTTTAATGGAAGAAATTCCATTTGTGAAGTGTGTGTGTGTGTGTGTGTGTGTGTGTGTGTGTGTGTGTGTGAGAGAGAGAGAGAGAGAGAGACAGAGAGAGAGAGAGACAGAGAGAGAGAGACAGAGAGAGAGAGAGACAGAGAGAGAAGCAGGGAGCTGGCTGTGGTGGCTCATTCCTATAGCTGAGCTGTTGGCTGGGCTGGTTTTGCTTTAACTTTGACTGACATTTGACTCTGTTGCCTCTTCAGAATAAGGTCTTTTATAATTTCCTCCCTTTCCCCTGCATGATTTCTGACCATCATTGGGTAAAGCAGAATTATTCCTAATGGGTTTTTGATTTTCTTTGGAGCCCCCATTTTTAGCAAGCACACAAAAAAACTATTCATTCACATCGCTACCTTGCACTAAACGTTCTTTGTCAAGTTAAATTCTACAGGCGGGGCAGCATAAACATTCAAGAAAAAAAAATTCATTGTGCCGCCAGTTCTGAGAATCTGGCACCAAGCAGTCCTCCAAGGTTTGTTTAAATAAGTAATGTATTAAAAGAGAGACGTTTTTCACAGTGACGATGGCCTTGGCCACAGAAGTCACACAGTTGAGTCCTGGTCATTGCAGGAATAGTGAGGAGCCTGTGAGCGAAGCTTTCCTCCAGGGAACAGCCAATGGGAGGTTGCCCACTGTGGAAGTTCTGCATCTTTTAGTTTTCCTAAGCATAGCTTCAGCCTTTTCAGGCTTAGCACATGTCCCTACTTGAGGAGAGAGTCAGAAAAAAAGCAGCTGGAAGTGAAAATAATTTGCTTTAAAGACTCAAACGGTTCTGTGAAATCATGCTGTTCAGTGACTTTCAATCAAGTTGATCTTCATTTTCTAGCCGCTTCGCTTCTAACTCATGAAGGACTGCCCTGGGCAGAGTGGGGCCAGGAGGTGGTTTCCCTGCGTCGCACAGCCAGTGCTTTTGTCCGTCTTCCTTTCCCATCTTAGCTGCTATCCTGAGCAAGGGAGCATCCCCGAAGGGAGTCACTCACACATGTCTGTGTCGTTCCACAATGACAGGCTTATTAGGGAAGACCTTCCCAACGCAGGTTACACCCAGAGATGCTGGGGAGCTTATTCGATAGAAGCCAGCAGAGCGAGCATCTGGTGCCAAGTCCCAGTCCCTGGCGGCGTCCGCAGATGGAGAGGCGAGTGTTGGTCCCGAGCTAGGCAGTGGCGGCCCCCGTCCAATGGAGTGGAAGTCCAGCAGGTCTCCGAGTGTGACCCGTGGTACAGAGGTCACTCCTTATCCGAGTGTCCAGACTTGTGATTTGGGGTGTTCTGGGCCTCTCCCAAGGGTGCTCCCATTATACACCACGACTTCAGTCTTGACCTGGCACTTGACATAACGGTCATGGCTGACCGTGACTCCATACTGGATTGTCAGGGACATATTGGACAGAAAGTTTGCTCTGCCCTTGCTCTAAACAGGTGCCCACTCCCAGCTTCTTCCTCTCCTGCTCACACCTCTGTTCATTCCCACCTTGCTGCAAGTCATTGCTCAGGTGTTGATGTAATCATAGACTTTATGATTATACTTCATATTTTGTTCTGAAGCATTCATAGACTTATAGGATGATCAGTGCTAAAAGGGTAATTGATTCATTCATTCATTTGTTCATATATTATTCATATATTTGTGCTTTGTGTCAAGCATCACTCCAGGCCCTCAGTAGCTTTCAATGTATTTTTGGGGCGGGGGGGCGGTTATGGGGTTTATATGCAGAGAAGTCATTATAACCCAATCGAATAAATTCTATCAATGGAAGTGGAAGCAGAGTACAGTGGAAGCGTAGAATAGGTCGTCACTCTGTTGGGAAGGAGACTGAAGGCTTCCCAAAGCGGGCAGTGGGCAGATCATAATTCAGAAAACAGGGGTAGGAATAATGCTTCCATTGGAGAACCATGTGTGCAAAGACAGGGAGAAGCTGATAGACCACCAGTAGCTAAGTAGAGGGTGGTCTATATTATATTGTGAGCAGGGAAGCCACTGCCAAGGGCTCTGAAATGGTGGGATAACATCTTGACAGACCTTGAATGCCTTGCAAGGCAATTTAAATGTTAAATTAGTGGCAATGAAAACAAATCATGGAAGACGGTTAGCGGGTATTTTATGTTGGAATGGTCTGGAACTAAGGTGTACAAACGGGGAGGGGGGGAAGCCGTGAGATTCAAGTCAAGGAAATCTACAAAGAGGCGAATCCAAGAGCCCAGGCAACAATAATAAGGTCTGGGCCAGGACAGTGACTCTGGGCAAAAGGTGAAGAGATGTTTAGGACTGAAAGATAAACTGGGTGGGGAGAGGGAAGAATCCAAAGTGAAACCAGATTTCTCTGGCTTTATTGATTGGATGGATGGTTATAACTTTCACGTGGGAAATCTGCATATGTACAGAGAGCATTTTAGGGCTGAAGGAAACAATGAGCTCAGTTTTGGACCGGGAGATATGGAGGACAACTGAAGTGGAAGAAGGTCAAGGACAGAGTTGTGGGTAGTCCACATTTAAGAATATTTTTAGAGCTTATCTCCTCAACTATGCATAGATTTTAGGTCCTGCCCTAGGTGGTTTAGAAGATCTGGGTGAGGCCCATGAATCTGTTTTTAAAAAGCTCCTCAGGAAATTCAGATAAGCAGCTACAGCTAAGAACCACAGATTAAGTCCCACCTGATTCCTAGGCCTAGCTGGGGCCTGAGGTCCAGGGTGGGGGTGGGATGAGGTGCCAAGACTTTCCCAAGGTCACAGGGCTCCCTGAAAGCTGTAAAGCTCAGATTCCAAACCCACTGTCCTTTTTCCTCTGCTGTGCTCAACTTCATGAGATCCCTTTGTCTTGTTGAGACTTTAAAACCACTGGGATGGTCTGCACTTCTTTCTTCTGTTTGTAACATGCCATCAGTTATAACAGCATAACTGACTGAGCAGTGGGTCTGGGAGGCTGAGGGAGAGATGTCATTCATAAGTTCAGGCCACTGGTTTTCTAACAATTCTATCTTATATAGTAACCTCATCAGCAAGCAAAAACTTATTATCAATAGGTCAGTGTTATTATTCCACCAGCAGCTTTTTGTAGAATCTGGTCTTTGACCTATTATCTTATACTAAAGGACCGGTGCACAAATTCATGCATCGGTGGGGTCCCAAAACCTGCTCTCCAACATCCCCCAAGAGGTCCCAGATTGCAAGAGGGTGAAGGTCAGGCCGAGGGACCCCACCAGTGCACAATCAGGGCTGGGGAGGGATGTGGGAGGTTGGCCAGCCAGGGAGGGACTGTGGGAGGGCTCCAGGGTGTGTCCGGCCCATCTTGCATCTCGCTCAGTCCTGATCGGCCAGACCCCAGCAGCAAGCTAACGTACCGGTCAGAGCGTCTGCCCCCTGGTTGTCAGTGCACATCATAGTGACTAGTCAACCGGTCCAACTGTCTGCCCCCCTAGTGGTCAGTTCAAGTCATAGTGAGCGGTTGAGCAGCCTTAGCATATCATTAGCATATTATGCTTTGATTGGTTGAATGGCCGACTGGACAACTGGACACTTAGCATATTAGGCTTTTATTATATAGGATAATCTGGACTACGGATTAGAAAGCTGCTTCTATTTTTGTGGGGGAGGCTCAATTGGAGAAAAATAGGCCCTGAATCTACAAGTTTTCTTACAAGAATTTATGACTGCCCAACTGGTGTTGAACAGTGGTTGAACATCAACCTATAACCAGGAGGTCACGATTGGATTCCCAGTCAGGGCATGTGCACAGGTTAGAGAATACAGACTTCTTTGTTCTCCCTGCTTTGTGCCCCTGACCCCACAAACCCTGAGCCTTATACTGAGATGGCAGTGTCACAAGATAGTGGACTTCTGCCAACCTGCACCTCGGCATGACTGTTGTGGTCGCAGCCCCACTGCTGAACGGTGTAGAAAATGCAGTGCAAATAAGGAAAGAAAATCCAAAACTATGTTCTTAATCCTAATCAGAAGGAAACATGTTTGGTGCCTCTTGTAAGGACACTTAAAGAAATACATACTAATAAAGACAACCAACATTCTGCTTCTACTTTAAAAAAAATGTTTTTACTGATTTTTTAGAGAGAGAGGAAGGGAGAGGGATAGAGAAATAGAAACATTGATTGGCTGCCTCCTGTATGTCCCCAACTGGGGATCGAGCCCACAACCCAGGCATGTGCCCTGACCAGGAATCAAACCAGTGACCTCTTGGTTCATGGGCTAACACTCAACCACTGAGCCACACCAGCCGGGTTTGCTTCTGCTTTTCTTAGCATTTATTGGATACTGAATTTACTTCGGGCCATGAATTTTTGTTTCTTCTGCACTAGCTTTTTCTTCTGTGCAACCTCTGCTGCTGCTTTAGGAACAATCTTTTCTTTCATTTTTTGGAACAATCTCTTCACTTTCACTAAGGTCATTTCAGTGTGCAGGCAGCCCTCAGGTATGGGTTCATCTGCCCATGAGCCCTGTAAGTTCTGCACTGCTTTTAGGAGCTTTGTTCACCTGGATGTGCTCAATGACTAGAGAATCTACATCAACACCATTAAGTCCAGCATTATTGTCTGCATTTTGAAGCACGGGCAGCAAAAATTCAGCACTCTTTTTGGGTCACCCATCCTGCATCCATCCCCATTGTTTGGCCTGGGCACACCTACCAACTCCACCGCTGTAATGAGGGAATGGCACGCATTGCTTCTGGAAAGTGACGTCCTTAGGGTACTTGGTGGCTTTTAGGATACGCATACCCTTGATGGCCTGGGTAGGTTCATGAGTGTTTGTAAAGTGAACATGAAGATTTGAACCTCTTGATTTGCATGTTTGTGGGGTTTTCTGGGTCAAGTGAATAGCAAACCATTTTCAGAGGTCGCCTCAGGTGGCTTACGGGAAGAGCAGAAAACCCAAAACTGTTGTTGTAAGCCACTGGGATTAAGGGTGATTTGTTTACAGCAGCATCATTTAGCTTCATCTGACTAATGGACTGATCAATAGGAAATATGCACCGAGAGCAGGCATCTCCTTACACAAACCCTGAGGTGTCACTAAAGGGAAAGATCTCTGCAGGCTCGAGGATTCATAGGAGGCAGCTCTGGTCAACTGGAATAACAGGACGTGGACTGGATGGAGTTCAGCAGAGAAACAGGGTCACGCACTAGGAGTTGAAAAGTGAGCATATTCGAAGGCAAGGTGCCAACCACTCAAAGGCAGTTGGCTGGAAAATCGGAAATATAGCTTTAGTGGATAGCCAGCTGACTGAGAGGAATTGCCACAACTCTGCAGTTCTGTTGATTAAAAAAAAAAAAAAATGCAAGAGGGAACTGTGGCAAATGAAAAGCATGTCTAGATCATGAGGTAATTGCTACACTGCTCTGCACTGATCCGAGCTGAAACCGAGGGGCCGGCTCTGGTCTCCATAGTTCAATGGGATTGAGAGAATGTGGAGAGTTCAGAGCAAAAGCCACCTCGTCATGCAGTAACCAGCCAAGAAGGGCAGCCAGACCTGGGATGATTTGCCCTCAAAGGGAAAAGCTTTGGGGTGACTTAAGAAGCATCTGCCTTGGACTTCAGAAGAGACTCTGCATGGAGGATGATGGCTGCTTTTATTCTGTCGCCAAGAGCACCAAAAAAAAAAAAAAAAAAAAGGGGGGGGTTTATTAAAGTTAAACAGCCGAAACCAGTTTGGCTCAGTGGATGGAGCGTCGGCCTGCAGACTGGGGGGTCCTGGGTTCGGTTCCGGTCAAGGGCATGTACCTTGTTTGCGGGCACATCCCCAGTGGGGAGTGTGCAGGAGGCAGCTGATCGGTGTTTCTCTCTCATCGATGTTTCTGACTCTCTGTCCTCCCTTCCTCTCTGTAAAAAAAATAAAAATAAAAAAAAAAAAAAAGTTAAACAAAAGGAAGGGTTTGACACCGAATAGGGTTAGAGATTTCTCTCTGGGGGACTCTACAAAGGTCAGTGTCCTTTTCTATATAATGGACTCACTGGGTCCTTCCTGAAGTTAGGGGTGGAAGGTTCTCAGTCTCCTTCCTGCCCTGACCTTGATGATGGGTGATGACCACTCTGGACACACTCCATGGCATGCTGTCATTTTGCATAACTCCCAGCATCCTCCTGGCTGCTGTATGCCTTTCTTTCCTCTCAACAAAACAGATCAGAAAACAAGGGACCAGCAAAGAAGGGCTAACCTCAGATCAGGATAACCTCAAATCCTCTTTTAAAAACAAGGTAAATGTTTTGTAAATGTCAATATTTTAGCCGTTCTTTGTAAAAAAACAGCTCGTGGTGTGATCATTCAACATTTAATTAACATGTAATTATTGAGTGAGGGATGTGTGGGTGTATTGGGGGTGTCTAGAGCTAAATCAACATGCAGTTCCAATTCAGTGTGATAAATGCTATCGTATGGGACATGTGCTAGCTGTGAGACGAGCAAGAGAGCTGATGGGCTCGTGCT
Source organism: Eptesicus fuscus (assembly GCF_027574615.1). NCBI lineage: Eukaryota > Metazoa > Chordata > Mammalia > Chiroptera > Vespertilionidae > Eptesicus > Eptesicus fuscus. The sequence continues at coordinate 39,049,055 of NC_072491.1, forward strand.
ACTTGGAGGCTCAGGGCAGGCACGTGCAAGTTGAGCTCCAGAGGGTGAGCAGAAGACAGCCGGCCGGCAGAGCGGGGGAGACCAGAGGCAGGCGGGGTGTGTGGGTGAAGGCTGTGGAAGCTGGAAGCAAACGCAGGAATAAAGAAATGGGGAGATGTTCGAATACAGCCTGGGGGCCGAGATGAACGGGTGGTGGCGGGGGATGAGGTTGGGATGCGGGAGGAAGGACACTCGGCTCTCAGCAGTCATGTTAGAAGCTTGAGTTGAGCCCCAGGAGCACAGCAGGGCCAGGGACCTGCTTATGCAGGGACAGGGCATCTGAGGTGGATATTTCAGGAAGATCACTCTGCTGCGTTGTAGAAAACTAGTGAGAGGGGCTTCGAAATTCATCTGGCCTGGACTTGCATCTATGTCCTGAATTATTAGCGATAAGATTTTCGGCAAATTAATTTCCCTAAATCTCCGTTTCTTCATCTGTAAAACAGACATACTGATGTCCACCTGGCAGGGTGGCTCTGAGGACAAATAGAAATATTGTATGTCAAAGGCCTGCAAAGTGTCTGATACCCTCCTGATCAGGGGTGCGACAAATCATGGGTCCCTTCTTTAGGAATTCATAGTCAACTAGCAACAATAAATGCACTTGACACAGTACAGAGTCAAGTCCTTTTTTTCATTTGAGAGTGATTATCACATGGGTAGTTTCTACAATCCTCTTAAAACTATGGAGACCAGACTAGATTTTCCTTCTATCCTTTAATCATCTTTGTGGTTCTTTGTAGAGCCCTCTCCAATTTTTCAAAATTCCTCTTCAATTGTGGAGGCCGCAGCTAGATTAGTCACCGCAGAGAATTCATTATAATTAGATCAACACGGTGCAGTCGCTTGGGCGGCTGGCTGAGCCATGTAAACCCGGTCAGCTGGTCCTGTCGACAAATGGGTTGTATTCCAGGCGTTCATTATGAAGTTGGTTGTTTGGAACACAGAGAGCCTTTCCCCATAGAAACAGAATTATAGATGGTGGCTTGTTTCCCAGGCCCGTGCACAAAAATCTATTTAATGCACATGCAGCTGAACAGGGCCTGGCAACAATAGTCCCTCAAGCCCATGACTTGCCTAAGCCGGTCCCGAGGAGCCCTGAGGACCTCTGAGCACCAGGCATCCACCCTCCACCACCAGAGGGAGGTGAGGAGCGGGCTGAGCTTCTAGCGTGAGGACCATTTGCAGCCTGACCGTGAAGAACACTTACTTCTTTGAATCTGGCCTTTACTTGTAACTGTGCTTACCATGATATAAGTCTACAGTCAAGAGCTACCTTATGAAAAATACACCTCTCCGATGCTGGGTACTTGACCTAAATCTACCTAAATGGTCTTCCATCCTCATGAAAATCCTGTAGGAAAGTTCTTCTCATTCTGCCTATGTTGCTGGTGTCTGAAGGAGACTGCGAGGCCGGGGCGGCAGGCACATAGAAGCTGGCAGAACTGAAGTGAGCTGGCCTTCTGGCTCACAAAGCCGAGAGCTTTTTCACTGCACAACACTGCCTCCCAGTGGACTGTGCTCCACGTACAACGCGGCGTCACTAAATCAGCTACGTATAGTGAAGTAACAAGTCCCTCATTCATCCATCCAACAAAGAATCTTTGAGTGCTTCCAATGAGCTAGGCCTTGGGAACGCAAAATCAAATTAGACTTGGTGCTCTCACACAGTATTTGGGAAAAGGAACAAGTCAATCAAATATTGAAACCAAGGAGACAAGAATATGATCAAATTTTTAAAAAATATTGGACCGAACCCAGAAGAGAGACAGATTAACCGGGCCAGGGTGGCTGTCCCGGTAGACAAGGGAGGCTTCCTGCAGGAGGTGAGGTGAGCCGAGCCTTGAAGGAAGAACTGGAGTTAGATGTCACAGAGTGGAAGGGAATTCTGTGCAGAAGGAACAGCAGGTTTAAATGCATAGGAACAAACGCAAAGCACATCAAAAATACGTCAAGCATTTCTTTGACCCATCTGCTTTTATGCGAAGAGTAGCTGATAGACAAGGCAAAAGTAGTATTTAGCCCGGCCAGCAAGTGGGTGAGAGTCGGCCTAAGAACCTGGAAGTCATGGTTCGATTCCTGGTCAGGGCCCATGCCCGGTTGCGAGCTCAATTCCCAGTGTGGGGTGTGCAGGAGGCAGCCCACCAATGATTCTCTTTCATTATTGATGTTTCTACCTCTCTTCCCCTCTCCCTTCCTCTCTGAAATCAAATAGTATACTAAATACTATATATATATGTATATATATACACACACACATATATATAGTATTTAGTATATCTTTAATTTGCCTTTCTTTGATAGTGACATTTTAAAATTCTTTATATATTTAAAATACATATTTGTATTTTTTTCTGTGATCTGTTTATTGTTGATTTTTCTTTTGGGTGTTAATCACTTAACTTTTAAGGAAATAAAAACTTGAAAATATACCTGCACTCCCATGTTCATTGCAGCATTATTTACAATAGCTAAGGCATGGAAAGAACATGCCATTTGATGAAGAATGGATAAAGAAAGTGTGATTTTATATATATGATATTTACATATTGGAATATTACCCAGCCATTTAAAAATGAAGGAAATCTTGCCATTTGCAAGATCTATTCACAATAGCATTTTATTTTATTTTTTTTAAATATATTTTATTGATTTTTTTACGGAGAGGAAAGGAGAGGGAGAGAGAGTCAGAAACATCAATGAGAGAGAAACATCGATCAGCTGCCTCCTGCACACCCCCTACTGGAGATGTGCCCGCAACCAAGGTACATGCCCTTGACCGGAATCGAACCTGGGACCCTTCAGTCCGCAGGCCGATGCTCTAACCACTGAGCCAAACCGGTTAGGGCCACAATAGCATTTTATTAAGTGAAATGTCAGACAGAAAAAGACAAATATGATCTCATTTATATGTGGAATCTTAAAAAACAAGGAAACCAAGCTCTCCAATACAGAGAACAGATTGGTGGTTGCCAGGGAGGGCAGAGATTGGGTGAAATAAGTAAAGATGATCAAAAGGTACAAACTTCTAGTTATAAAATAAGTAAGTTCTGGGCTGTAATGTATAGCATGATGAGTATAGTTAATATAGTTCTGTATATCTGAAAGTTGCTATAGGGTAAATCTTGTAAGTTCTCATCATAAGAAAAAACACCTTATAACTAAGTATAGTGATGGATGTTAACTAGACTTACTGTGGTTATTTCGCAGTATTGACAAATACCTAATCACTATGCTATACACCTGAAACTAGTATGTGTCACGGATACCTCAATTAACAATGTTTTGTAAGAGTTCTTAACTCATTATATGAAAACGTATCTTTTGATAAGAACAATTTATTCGAAAGACCTTCCCCAGCGCCGATTACTTTTTAAAAATTAGGTTCTCTTTTTACCTTATGATCGCGGGTTCAGCTGAAATTCATCCCCATCCGTGCGAGGAGCAGGGAGGTGCTGGGCGAACCGGGGGCGGAGATGGGCTCCGCCAGCGGGAAAGGGCTCTCGCACAGCCGGGCCGTGACGGGCCCAGCTGGTCTGAAGGTGGCACCCACGCTGATGGAATGCAGCCTGAGCGGCACCAGAACCAACTCCGAGCGGCCGGTGCCCTTCCCTGCCCCCCCCCCCCCCGTCTCTGTTAATGAGAAAACACCTGGTTGTGCACCAGAGGGCTCTGGGAGTCCGGATCCAGGCCACAACACCCCCTTCTGCGAGTGAGCTCGGAAGGAAATAACAAGGCAAACCGCACACTCACCCCACAACACAACACAACAAACAAAACAAATGCTACAAACCAAATCTGAAAGCGCATGAAGACAACTGACATTAAGAAAACCAACAAACTAAACAGGAGTTAATTGAACTGCTAATAAGAAACCGCTGGCAGCCTCCCCACCAGTATCTCTTTTGAGTCAATCAGTACTAATCGCCTTATGCCTTCGTTCCTACTCAGTCACTCCAGGGAGCCCCAAATGCCCAGCCATCCTCCTCTCCTGCCCCCTAATCTCTATTCTGTCCTCTTCTTCCCATCCCCTCCAATCCCTGAAACCAGTCCCATCCACTCTCAGGCATTAGCAAACCCCCCCCACCCTCTACCTCTTCCTGAATGTTCTCCTCAGCTTCCTGCACTGAACAAAACTAGGATCTCCCCTGAGGTCACTGCTTCCCATTTGTCCTCTTCCCATCACCCTACCGCATGGTCACTGGGCCTAGGGGTGTCCTCCTTCCTCCTCTTCAACACTTCCAGCTCATTCCCAATAATCCTCCCAAATTCACCGATTTGATCTCATGTCCTGGAACTATATCATCCACTCTCTACAATACCTTACTTGTGCATCATCCATCACCTGACCCCAGGGTTCCTCCCTACCTGCCTTAATAATTGTCATTTCCAGCTCACGGTAAGTCTCTCCAACACCACTCCTGTCTTAATCCTTGGTGGTTTTAACATACACATTGATAACCGCTTTAACACCCAGGTCTCTCAGTGCCTTGACCTCTCCTTGTCATATGCCCTTTCTCAGTTGCTAATCTCAGTGGTCATTCTCTGGAACTTGTCACCACCAACCACTGCAAACCCTCCTAATCTCCAGTCTAGGGACCACTCTCTGAGCAAGATCTCCTGTCTCTCAGCTCCTTTTGCTGGTAACCCTGCCCCAGGCTCAACACTGCCCCTGGCCACCCTCTGGTCCTCTTTTCTTACCCAAATGAAATTCCATGGTAAGATATTGTAATCAACCCCTTGCACGTACCCTCAATTTTCTTCTCCTTTCTCAATTTATACTACACATTTAATCACACATTATATACATTTTTGTGTCTGGCTTCTTTGCTCAACATGTGTTTCTGAGGTTTCTCTTTTTTGTTGAGTGTAGGTAGCAGTTTATTTATTACTAGAGGCCCGATGCACAGATTCGTGCACGTTGAAAGGAAGTTAATTAGAAGAAATAGTTTAGAGGCCAGCGAGGGATCACAGGACGGCTGCAGGGCATGTCCAGCCTGACTTGCCCAGACCTGATCAGCCGGACCCAAGCAGCAAGCTAACCTATGGGTCAGAGCGTCTGCCCCCTGGTGGTCAGTGCGTGTCATAGTGACTGGTCGAACGGTAGGACACTTAGCATATTAGGCTTTTATTACGTAGGATTGTTGTATACTGCCCTGTAGTATGAATACCCCACCATTTATTTCTCCATTGCACTGTTGATGGGCGTTTGGGTTGTTTCAAGCTTTTTGCTATTGCTCTGTAGACATTCTTGCACCTCTCCTCTGTGCGTGCATTTTGTGTGTGTGTGTGTGTGTGTGTGTGTGTGTGTGTGTATGCATTTTTGTTTGGCTGGAATTGCTGAGTCACAAGGCATACATTTCTTCAGCTGCAATAGGTAATGCTAAACTGCTTCACAGTGATTGTACCAATTTATCATCCCACCTGCCAACTACGAAAGTTCCAGTTGCTAACATCCTTTCTCACATTCGTATTGCCAGTCTTTACATTTTAGCTATCTGATGAGATAGCAACTGTATAACAATGGGATTTTAATTTTCATTTCTCTGATGATTAAGGAGGTAAAGCCTCTATATATCTATTTATTGGCCACTTGGAAAACATTTTTGTGAAGTGTCTTGCCCATTTTGCTACTGGGTTGTCTGTGTTAATTCCCATGAGTTCTTTGGTTCACTGATGTATATTCCTAGTGCTTAGAATAACTCATGATGCAAAGAAGACACCCAATGATTGTTGTGTCAATGAATGAACTGTAAGTATGCACCCAAAGCCTACTTCCTTGAGGAATAAAGACAAAATACAGGAGGCATCAGTGGCTTCCAGGTGATAAATTTCCTCTCCATTGAATCTTATCACCACTTTCCTGTCCTTCTCTCAGAGGACTTGGCTCCTCGCCCGCCCAGCCTCCTCGATTGGAAGACTCACCCCAGACGTGGCAGCCATTGTTCCCACTCCTCCAGCTTCACCTTGCCCTTTCCTGTGGTCACCTCTGTGCCTCTGGCTCAGCAGTGAAACCGGAACTGCTCTCAGCCCATTTGCACAAAAGTCTGCTTTGTGAAAAGGACATTTAGCCCCCAAAGCCACTTTAATTTACAAATATTCTGGGAATGAAACTCCTTTATACTGAAGTCAGTCTTACGGTTGGGTTCCGTGTGAAAGAGAGCGAAGGCAAGTGTGGGTCAGGAAAGAGAGTATGCACGCCGGCCTCAGCAAATCTGTTGGTTTGGTTGTGCTGATCAGTGAAAGAAAGAATGAATGGTAACACACTCTTAGAATCAGGCTCTGTGGGTCAAAACTAGATTCTAACCAACCTCTGGACACGGAGGGCATGGAGAGAGTTCTGGCTTTTCAGCTCTGCCTTGGGGTTTGATGGTGGGGGAGGGGTGGTCTTGAAGGTCACTGGCTCTTCAAGGTCACTGGCACCTCAAGGTCAGGTTGGAGCTAGTTGGCCTGAGGGGATTATTGTGCCCCAGAGTGTGCGTGTGGGAAGGGTGAGTTGGTTGCCTATATCTTTAGTTGGAGTCAAGGAGTGGCACACAGCAGACTTTGACTTGGGTTCCAGTTTACTCATTACCCCATCCCGTCTGTGAGCGCCCCCACAAAGCTAGCCATTGGAGCCCAGCAGTCTTGGAGGAAGAGCAAAAACTCCCACCCAAAGCAGTTAGCCTCCATCTGCCCCCACAGATCGCATCCACACGGACCATTGCCTTTTAGAAATAAGTACACAATGTATTTTAGGATCTTGTTACAACCTCTTCCACTTTGGGTCTGCTTCTGAATTCCCAGCTGGGTACACAGTGTCTGAGATGTTAGGGAACTGTAGCCTTTTCTTTCTTTCTTAAATATATTTGTATTGATTTCAGAGAGGAAGAGATAGAAACATCAATGATGTGAGAGAATCATTGATCAGCTGCCTCCTGCACACCCCGCACTGGGGATAGAGCCCCCAACCTGGGCACGTGCCCCTGACTGGGATGGAAACGTGACCTCCTGGTTCATAGGTTGATGCTCAGCCACTGAGCCACACTGGCTGGGTGGGAACTGTAGCTTTTTCCAAGAAAAGAGAAAGTGCTCCTGACACAGGGGCAAGGTTAAGGCTCAGGTGTAATCTAGACCCATCATGGTCTATGTTGTTGGATTGCCTTTGTTCTTCAGTTCTTGCTGCAAATGGTCAGAGAGCTAGGAGTGTCAAATTGTTGTAGGAGGTGAATGGAGAAAGTTTATGGACGACTTAGTGTAACATCATATAACTCTCCTCGGCATCCTCTGCACCCTCTCCAACACATGGGAACAAGAAACATGTCACTCACTGCACAGGTAACTGGGCCTCGTTTTAAACAAAATGCAGGAGTTAAACAATATGTTCCCTTTCAGAGTTGGCTCTTAATTTTGTTCTAGCTCTCTTTGTCTCTGTTCTTCCCTTTCTGGTTTGTATGTTTTTTGTTTTTAATGTATTTATAGAAGAGAAAGAGAGAGAGAGAAGAGAAAGAAAAAGGACATCGATTTGTTGCTCCATCCATTTATGCATTCACCACTTGACTCCCGTATGTGCCCTGACCGGGGATCGAACCCACAACCTTGGTGCATGTAGCCCAATATAGCCTATATGATCCTACAGGTAATGGAGTTCTGGCTTTAGAATGACTTGTTTCATCAAATCCTGCACACTAATATGGAATTATTCTACAAGCTTCTGCCAAGAGTAAATTTACCAAAATTATGCTACAAAAAGTATTTCCCAGAAAACCAAACAAAGGAAGTAGGAAAGAACAGGCAACGTTCTTTTCTTTCTTTTTCTCCCTAATGTTGCCTAATTCTCAGCTTTCCTAAGGTCATCTGAAAAGGGGCAAGATCCTGGTACGTGGGCCTCTGCTTATTGGATCATGTTTTTTGCTCACTCTTTATTTCGGCTTGTACTCACTTATTATACGGGCAGTAATGTGACCAAATGGCATTACAGTGGCTTCACCAAATATTTTTTTTCTGGAACAGGTTGTAACAAGATTCTAAAACACAACTTGTAACTCTCAATTAAGTAGTGTCGATGCAGTGGTACTTGGGGGAGGTTGAACATTACTATATTTGAAGAGTTTGGAGTTTTTCCTCAAAGAAATGGTTGGCTTTTTTTTAAGCAAGGTTTAAGGCAGTCAGAGGTAATGAGCAACAATGGAACCCTTATTCAAAACACACTGCGGGTCACTCCCCACCCCGCAGCCAAACCAGTTCCCCCCTGTTCTCTATGAGAAGGGAAGTGAGTTTGGCTAAGCAAAGATGGGGGCAGGGTGGGTGGATGTAGACAGAAGGAGACAAAGGGATGATGTGGGAGGAGGGGAAGGAAATTTCTATGTCCTAGGTGCTGCCAACTCACCAAATGGACCTTGTGTCTACCACAGACCAGGCTGTACCCCCGTTGGCTCTCTCTTCCTTGGCCTTGCCCCCCTCACTCCCTCCAGGCTCCCTCATAGCTGGTCCCTTGCCCACCGGATGTTGAGGCTGAGTTTCACTACTCCAAGAATGAGCACATCCAGCTTCCATTTGAGCCTTTCTGCGTAATTTTCAAGAAACCCAAGAAGAGATGAAAAAAGGAAATGTAAACCAAATGCTTTGGGTTTTAGTTTCTTAATTCCCCTTCAATAGTTCTCATCAGTGGAGGCTTCCTCAAATGGTGAAGAGACAGATTTTTGCCCAGGGGAAGTAGATATTGGCATGCATTTGCCCAGTTTTCTGGGTGGGCCCGATCCCTGAGCACATGGGATCCAAATTACCTACGTTTCTTTTTGTTCTTTCATTTCCAATGTTTTGCACCGAATTCATGGAGCTTTGTGTGAAACAGTACACCCGCAGGGAAAATAAAAGCACTTTGAAAGTGGGGGAAAAAAGGAACCTGCTGTTTGATTTACAACATTTTATTAATGGGTTAGTCAACATTTACTCAGAGCCCACCGGGTACAGAATGTAATAGACATGTGGGGAGATTGCAAAAGACATCGGGAAGGTATTTTTTTTCTGCTTGCAAAAATCCAACTCACTGAGTCCAATGGAAGACACCAACTAAAGACACACGAGCACCGCTGAGAATACAAATAATGGGACCCTGGCGGTGCCCACTCAGGACATGTGCGTGTCAGTTGCCCATGAGTGCAGATGGGCTGGCTTCGTGACAGGGTCCCCAGAAGCAGCTCACTTGGGGATGCTATGGTCTCTCCCTGGCCCAAATCAGCCCGGCAGCAGACCTCATCCTCTTCGTCACGAGGGGAGTACCCGCAGGTAAAGGTGGTGACTTGGCAAGGCTGGTTTCCTACCCAAAATTCCTGATTTTAGCTCATTGACAATGTCATTGTGGCCACACGGCGATTTATGCTACAGGTTTTATGACCATATCAGTTCAGGACTCCTCTGTCTGCGTAAAGTTGGGAGAAGCAGCAGTGACACTTGGCTCAGAGGGCAGCACTGGTAACTCTCAGCTCCGGGTGCCTCCATCGGGCCGGCTCCTGTGGATTTCATGAGACATGAAGCAGCCACTCCAGATAAACTTGACTTTCAAGGGGGGAGTGGACTCTACTTTCCAGAAGCCTCCTTATCTGTGCTTCCTGCTGGCAGAAATCTGGAAAGCTGCCAAGAATCTGGCCAAGAACCTGTTTTGAATCTGAACATCAACAGCGTGGCTCCAAGCTCCCTTCTGACGTGCTGCCAGCGTTTCTGGGTCTTTGGGGGGACGGTCAGGTTTCGCTGCTTGTGCTTTTGAGTGGAGTGACTTTGAGGTCCCTGTAGCGACTCACAACCATGTGCCTCAGCACACCTGTGGGGAAGGCCCGATTTTTGTCTTAAATCCATCATGTACCAATATTGGTAAAAATAACAACAAGAGGAACTACTAGAAGGAATCAATTCAGACACCCTCCAATGACAAACAAAACACAAGCTCAACTTTTATTTTTAGTTTTGAGTCAACGGACAGAAAGCTATGTCACATTGCCATAAAAGTTCTGCATGCTCCCTCTGTGTCTGTACTCATCTCCAGACTGCGTTACACACAGTTTGCAGAATGGGACAGACGCTGGGCCCTGGGTCGCAGTTTGAGTAGCGCTGACTTCAAAGATGACGGGGCTGTAGATTCTTTCCGGAGGAGGAGTCTTTCAACTACTTGTTAGAGAGCCAGAGAGAAGACCCCTTCCAAAGATTCCATGTAGCTTTTTTTTTTTTTTTTTTCCAGAGAGGAAGGGAGGAGGGAGAGAGAGATAGAAACATCGGTGATGAGAGAGAATCATTGACTGGCTGCTTCCTGCACGCCCCCCACTGCAGATCAAGCCCACAACCCGGGCATGTGCCCTGGCTGGGAATTGAGCCGTGACCTCCTGGTTCATAGGTCGATGCTCAACCACTGAGCCACACCGGCCAGGCTCCATGTAGCTTTTTTTTTTTTTAGTGTGTATGGGATTGTGCTACTGTTTTTTTTCATTGTGTTTTCGAAGGAGAAAACATCGTCTGTTTACCAAATAGCTCTTGAAAGATACAAGGAGTTCGGATACTATAAAACAGCAAACTCCAGTCGCGAGACACCATGCACATCGTGGGAAAGCAACAGTTCTGATCGCCAGCTTAGGAAAACTAGAGTTAAGAAGTCACCGCGCAGAAAAGGCCCAAGTTTCCAGTGTGGCAAAACTTGCATGCAGTTACAGGAAACGTTGAGTAAATTGAATTTCCACCCCCAATGTGTACACAAATGACAAGACTCAATCCGTGCCTGGCAATTTCAATCTCACTCTGCAGCAACACACAGACACCTGGCACACTGCACCTGTTGGTATGGCCATCTTTTCCCCGTAGGCGGTGGAGAAAGGGCAGGGTGACTGTGCAGAGCGAAGCCATGGGGAGTTATATTTTGTCCCGGTCGTCATAGAGCATGGCGGGAAGAAATCCTCCATGAATGCCTAGCTTAAGGGGAAGACTGTGCTTCAACTTTGGAAAATTAATTTGGAAGGCTAGGGGGAGAGTTTAAGTAATTGCAGTTTAACATGGAAATGGACACGTGATAGAATGGAGCACAATGGAGGATTCATAAAACAGGCGCAAACAGAAACATGGTAGGTTTGCTTTGCCTGAATTAAGAAAGAATGAGCTTACCAACATCTGGCATCCCTCAGAGTTTATGAAGATAGATGTTCTGCTGCTTAATTATGAGGAATTCTTTTCTTTAAAGAAAAGAGTTCCTACCGTGTAGCTTTTCGTTCTGACCTACATCAGAGCTTGAACATTTGAGATCAGCCATGTTTCTCCCTAAAAGCCCATTGCTGTCTCTCTGCCTCTTAGCTGAGAGGCAAGCTCTCGGGCCCACTTACCCAGAACTACTCACTGGGTTGTCTTATCGCTTACTAACCTGCAGGTCTCCTTCAACAGTGCTCAGTAAATGCAGGGAAGGGGAATGAAATAAAATGATACTAGTCACAAGAGCTAGAAACTAAGAAGGCACTTCACCCATCAGATTTACAAATATTGCTGAGAGTGTCCCAGGAAATTTGACTTTCACCAGCGTCTTCACAGCAGAAAGACTTTCTTTGGAAAACAAGAGGGGGCGGGGGGGAGGGTGAGAGAGGTGTTGAATAGACTCCTTCAGTCCACCTGGCCCAGTAGACGCCTGCAGGCCACACTTCTCCATGGAAATGCCGGGTGAGGATGAAATGAGATATTCTGGTGCCAAAGAAAGGAGCTGGACCTGGAATCACCTTGGAGACCCTGCCCTGGAGACCCTGCCCTGCTTGCCACCCCACCCCCCGCCCCCATGTCACCTTTGTCCTGGGTGGGCTGTTCTGACAACCCTCCCTCAGCTTTCGGTCTCAGTTGCTACTCATCCTGAGCTTCTCAGCTGACAGGTCAATCTCTCATGGAGGACTCGCCTCCTCTCCCTTGGCCCTTGATAGCACTTGCAATTGCTGTATGTTACTTGTCTTCACGTCGATATGTTGCTCCACTTACTCATGCACTCACTGGTTGGTTCTTGTGTGTGCACTGAAAGGGGATCGAACCCCCAATGTTAGCGTATGGAATGATGCTCTAACAAACGGAGCGACTCGGCTAGGGCTTGTGGGAGTACTATTTTAGATGGAAGTTCAGACCCTGCATAAAGAAACAGCTGAAATAATCAAGGAAAAAAAAAATCACAAGTCAAAAGTGCTTCCTTTAGTAGATTTGTGACATTAGGTTAAAAAAAAAAAAAAAAAGGAACCAATGTCAAGGATGGCTGGGCTAATGAGTACAGCGAGTACAGCTGCTCTTACTTCTGGAGACTAGAGCGCTGACGTGGAAGGAGCATGCGTGGAAGATGAGGGTGGTGATTGCTGTAGCCCCTAACCAGCACTTACCCACACGGAGGCGTAATGGGGGGTGATTGGCACTGCCTGCCAAACAAGAGATGCTGGACTGCAATTAAGAATGTTGGCGCTCATCAAAAGACAGCAAAGCAGGAGAGAGAGAGAGAGCAGTGATTACTTAAACCTGAAGCTACATTCCGCAAGATGGCTTTGCTTTTTAAATTCTTTATTCTGTTTTAGTGATCATTAGGAACAACAGCAACAACAACAAACCCTAAAACCACAGGCTGCGCACAATTAAGATGCTATGTAATCGAGTACATGGAATGAGCCTGAGCTTTCTGTATAATGATCAGCATTTAGAGATGTTTTATTATTTCAGTGGAAATTGCTGCAGAGTAGTTCTCTTCAGAAACAGATTTGTTTTTTTGCTAAATGGTTATCACCTGATCTTATTTCTCTGTACCACTGTTTCTGCTTTGAGACAGAGTTGACCCACCATCCCCTAATATCCACAGAGAAATGACTTCCAGGTTTGAACTGGGGCTTTCTATTCAGTGAGAATAATAGTGCAGTAATGGAAGTTCTCTTTGAAGATAAAGTTGGACCAAGCCTTGCATACTTTCTTTTGAATTTTTTAAAGCTTCCTATGTGTATTAGGGTTTAGGTAAATCACCAAACTTCTAACATATTCCCGGTAGTTCTCTAGGCCTTGATCTACAACATTGAATTCACATTTTAACAACCACACTTGATTTTTCATTTTTCATATACTTAGTATATACAGTCTAGAAATTTTCCCCTTCTGATCTAAGTTAGAAATAATTCGTGTCTTAGTTTTGTTTATTGTGAATGAAATCAGCAAGAAATAGAAAAGGACTACCCTACTTGGTCAGGAGAGGTCACTAATAACCTAGTTTGGTAAAATTGCACTTTTGAAAAGTTAATCTCTAATTGTTCTCATAAGGAACATTATTAAAGGTTTTCACATTTGATAGAGGAAAAATGGGGTTCATCCAGAAGTCAATCAGCAAGTATACAAATGAGTAACAATCCTAGCCTTCAGATTTCAGTGTGTTTCATGCATTATCCACACTGACGTATATGTTCCACACACACTGTCACATCCAGGCCTTCCAGTCCACTTGCAGAGTTGTAATTTCTAGAACATTTTATGAGATCGGTTCAAATTTCTTGATAAATATCCTATATAATAAAAGGCTAATATGCAAATCGACCAAACAGTGGAATGACCAGTCGCTATGATGCTCACTGAGCACCAAGGGGCAGATGCTCAATGCAGGAGCTGCCCCCTGGTGGTCAATGCGCTCCCACAGGGGGAGCACCACTCAGCCAGAAGCCTGGCTCACGGCTGGCGAGCACAGTGGCAGGAGCCTGTCCCACCTCCGCAGCAGCACTAAAGCCGTCAGTCGGACATCCCCTGAAGGCTCCCAGACTGTGAGAGGGTGCAGGCTGGGCTGAGGGACGCCCCCTCCCCACAGTGCACGAATTTCATGCACTGGGTCTCTAGTTATCTTATAATACACCATTTTCCTGTCCCTGGTAAATATTCCCATTTACTTGATGGAGTTTGATTCTTTCCATTATAGAGGGCAAGGCAACTCCAAACAGTTAAAAATTCTCTAGAAGTTGTACACACCATCTAAATGAAACTCTAGTTTCCTAAGTCATAGGTATCTAGTTTTTAAACTATAGTCCTTCAGAAACTAAGCTTACCATTTGCTTTTTCTCAAGTGTAAATGATTCAGTTCAGACTTGGACGTTTGTGAACTTCTGTGCTGGGTGAACATTCCAAAGATTAAATGGCAGTAATGTTGGCTTGAACATCTCCCACTACTTTATGGTCCACCTGCTCCAGGGAAGTTTCCATAGAGCACAGTGCTTGCATCAGAGAGTGTGAGTGCTCAAGAACCTTCCATATGGTGTCTTACAGAGAAAAGCAGCAACTAAAAGGACTTAATACCGTTTAGCCGTTCCCTGTGCTATTTGTCACAACCTTATGAGGTAACTTTTAATCCTAGGTTCGATTTCTCAGTTCTCAGAACTATCTTGTGGGGTAGGTGCTAATACTTTTCTCAGGAAACTGAAGCACAGACATTAGATTACCCAGAGCTGATTAATGGGAGTCAGGATTTGAACTCTGATCTGCTAGTCTGTGTACCTATTTATATTAATTGAAATCAACAAGGCTATTTATCACCTGAATTGGCTGAAGTTTGGATCTTCAAAATAGAAAGTTCTTTTCCCTCTTCAGTCAACTTAAGGTCCGTTAAGTTACTAGTAGTCATGAATTAGACCTAAGCCTCTGGATTTTTTTCCGATTTGCTTGTTTTCAGGACACCCCAAATGTTTGATTTCAGCCTTAAACAAATACATAACCTTTTTTATGAAAAAGTCAAGCTAGGCAAATTGGCCTAGCCTTTGTCCATATGGTATTGGATAAAGCAATGCAGGGCATAGATTCCTAGGGCAGCGTTGTGAAAAGCACATCATGCTTAGGTAAATGCAGGGCCGGTGTGTACTTTAATTATTGGGCCCTGCTGTCTTCATTAGGTAGAACTGAGCCATGGAGGTGTGTTGCCTTCTGTAAAAGGCTAATAGCTTTTAAAGAGTGTTCAGTAACCAGATTAACAAAGTCCCAGTATTCTGAGTTTGACTGCTGCCCCTCATTTCATCCTAGTGCATTGGGCTGTACACCCAGCGCTTCCAAAAACACCTAGACTCAGTCCAACCCCTGCACTCCCTTCAAGCTCTGTACTAGCCTAATTCTTCCTCCTGATACCTGCTAATGTCTACTTTGAAATTCCCAAACTTGTCCTGTGTTGGTTTTATAATGACTCTTAACTTAATCACCTATCACACCCAGGGTGGACTTCGAGGGAAAAACATTATTACCTAGAATTTTGTTCCAGTTACTTTTAAAGCAACTCTTAAAAATGGAAACAGGTGATCAATATCATCACTTCTTGAAAAGTTTCTATTATTAACTATAGGTAGACAAGTAGCAATACTAGTTGTTTTAAAATTTATTTCAGAGAGAAGGGAGAGGGAAACATTTTTTTTGTTCCACTTATTTATGCATCCATTGGTTGATTCTTGCATGTGTCCTGACTAGGGATCAAACCCACAACCTTGGCGTATCGAGACGATTCTCTAAGCAACTGAGCTACCCGTCCAGGGGGGCAGTCCTAGTTTTCAGTGAGAAGACTTGGCAACACCTTGGAGATAGAGGGTGTAGTTGACTATTGCTAACAACATCTTCGCAAAATATCTCTCCCCTTTCCTCATCTACACAAGCTTTGCTCCAGAATTAGTTCTGAATTTATGGACTGTGGTGGATTACTTAATTTTAGTGAATGCAGTTAATTTGTTTGTTCCATTCAACAACTATATTCTAAAATGCAGGCAAGAAGGTCACTCAATGAGTCTAGGACAGCTGTCCGGGTTCAGGGTGCAACCCTAATGCTTCCCACCAGGTTTTAATGTTTGACCTGAGGCCAGGCGACAGTGGCAGCCTCTGCTGGATCTGGAGACCAGGAAAGACAGACTTTGCTCAGAGCATTTGGGTGAAGAAGTATGATTTACAGTTACACTTATGTATTTTAGTGTCTTGTAAAGTTTTAACTATGAATCAAGGGCTTTTTTTCTTCTTCCCCTAAACCCACAGCATATGCTGTAGAACACAAGTGCTAAAAGTAATTCCATGGAAAGAAGTTTCCACAATTAAATGAGTTGGAAAACTGCATTTTATATCTATTGCCAACATTCTTGGTGCATCAGAAAACACACCTGCATATAAAGGACTGAAGAGTCCTGTAGTAAAGAAACATCTTAAGTTTATTTAACCCAGTACTCAGGCCCTTAATTTGTTTGGTTATGAAGCATTTCCCCCCACAGTAGCCTCTAATCATGTTTTATATTATAGAACAATTTTTTGAGAAAGGGTCTTCTAAATGTTTATCAAGAATGCATTCTGTAAATGTGGTACATTTTAAAAAGTTTATATTCTAAAATAGCATGAAAACTTGCTAACAATGATGAAAACATCCAGGATATAGGTTGTAAAAGTAAAAA
The DNA here is from genome assembly GCF_027574615.1 of Eptesicus fuscus. NCBI lineage: Eukaryota > Metazoa > Chordata > Mammalia > Chiroptera > Vespertilionidae > Eptesicus > Eptesicus fuscus. The sequence goes on from NC_072491.1 coordinate 39,065,497, forward strand.
TTTTTATTTTGATTGATTTCTCAATGAATGGTTCAATATAATGCCAGTTTTTAATGGCAAAAATTTGGTTCCAAACTCCATGATGCTACAGAGAGCTACTACTTTTCCCAGGAAGTAGGTAAACAGCTGGAAACAGAAAGCACGACTTCCTAACAGCATGGCAACTTCTTACCTGCAGACCCAATAGCCTGCACCTTCTATACTTTTAAACGGCACAAAGATGAGCTAGTGACAAAAGTGAGAAGTGGGGAACAAGATATGAACACAGAAAGGAGCAATACATGTACGTAAAGACAACAAAAATGCAAATACTCTAAGGATTTTAAAGGATAATTATAGAAAAGAGAACCAAATATTTTACTCAAATGTTTTTAGAGACTTTCTGTAGAGATACAAATATATATCTTTTTTTTTATCCAAAAATATGTTTTATACAGATAAATGCTTCTCAATTAAAGATGGGACCAAAGCTATATTTGTAACATAAAGCACTATTTCCTTTTAAGACTATTTAGCCACCTGAATTTTCAATTTTTTTAAGGTTAATGTATTAAATGTTTTCCAAATAGAATTACCTGACATTCTTTTTATAGATATAAATCAAATAGGCATTATTTTTAGAAAGGGTCTGCAGGTTAAACAATGTTCTTCTAAGATGCTGTGCATATTGAACTTATGACAAGCCCCATTAAGAATCATTATTAATAAACATATCAAAAAGGGCTATGTCAGATTTTCTTCTTTGTAGTAAATATTTAATTTTCTGATTTCCCATTTACAAGTGTTGAAAATGCACAAGAAAGATTTTACTTCACAAGTACTTTTATGTTAATAAAAGATATTTTGATTCAACAAATATGGCAAAAATATCCATACTGTAACCAATAGTATGTTTTTTTCTTTAAAAAAAAAAAAAAAGATGTAACACTAACAACCACTATCTAAAAAATAAAGCACACTATTATTTTGGCGAATTTACAAATTTTTTTTCCCTGGTGTAAAGGCTACAAAAATTCCTACAAATTAGAGAACACTGAAAACATATTAAAGTTTGACATCCAACTTTATATTATTTCCATTTTACTCTGAAAGATAACTTAAAAAATATGACCTGGCTGGAAGAGGCCATCTTGCTAATATAAAAAATCAGTGAGACCAAGAAACTGTATCATTGATATGTAGAATTTTTGCAAATAGTTATCTCTCCAAATCATTAGAAAATGCTCAAAGATAAAAAATAAAGTAAAATATGGTGGTGGTCCCTAAACTATTTTAAAGGCAAGTAGCTTAGTCTAAGCTAAAATATTTTTCTCACTCATAGTAATTATCCTCCCCTCAACTGCCCTTTAAAAATACATGAAACAGTACAATAGCGAGAATCAAAGAGCACAAACTGCATTTTCAAGAACAGGAAAAAAAAAAAAATCTCTAGTGCTGAAAGATATAGTACAAAGCAGATTTCTTTGGGGACATTAATCAACTGGATTGTAATTCATTATGAAGATTTCTCTTTTCTATTACGAGGAGAGTCTGCTCCATTTGAAGTTACTGTTCCATTTACACCATTTTCTAAAAAGAAAAAAAGAATCAGTGTTACTCTATTTTATGAAGAAACACAAATATCTTTATACATAAAGGAACCTTCAGAGAAGAAAATTTTAAATCCAATATATACTTTGATGCCCTTAGATAAAACATATTCACCAGTGCGTAATCTTTACTAGCATTTAACCAATCATAAAACCTGATTTAAACACTGAATTGAAAGAAGCAAATTAAAGGGAAAGTAACTATAATGTTATTAGATCTCAATAATAAAAAAAAGTCACTACTATTGAAAGCAGAAAAAAGTGACTAAAGATAAACTCTAAAAAACAATTATAAGAATTTTTGAGTAGTCTTAAGAGCAGTGCTTTTGGTAGAAATAAAAACCCTTTCACATTTGGTAGCAGACGAAGATCTTGGGATTATGTTTCCTTATAACATACTAAAAGTTGGCATTTAGGATATCTCTTATGTTTAAGAGTGTATCATGACCTGGCCTGCATGGCTCAGTGATTGAGTGTCGATCTATGAACCAGGAGGTCACGGTTCGATTCCCGGTCAGAGCACATGCCTAGGTTGTGGGCTCGATTTCCCACGAGGGGTGTGCAGGAGGCAGCCAATCAATGATTCGCTCTCATCACTGACTAGAGGCCCAGTGCACAAAATTCGTGCACGGGTAGGGTCCCTAGGCCTGGCCAGCGATAAGGGCTGATCGAGGCCTTCCAGCTGCTGGCCAGTGCCTTCCTTCCGGCTGCCGGCTGGGGCCTTCTTCGTTCTGCACCACCCTCTGGTGGTCAGCGCACATCATAGTGAGCAATCGAGCTCCCGGTCGAACTCCCGTGGGGACAATTTGCATAGAGAGAGAGAGAGAGAGAGAGAGAGAGAGAGAGAGAGAGAGAGAGAGAGAGGTTAATCTCTTTCTCCCTCTCTGAAAAAAAACACACAACACTCTAGGTAATGAAAGGAGACGTGACTTGGGGTAGTGAACACACAATACAATAATAGATGATGTGGTATAGAATTGTACACTGAAACCTATGCAATTTTATTACCCGAGGTCACCTCAATAAATTCAATAAAAAAAGTAAAAATATAAAAATAAAGATCACTCTGGATCAGACAGCTTTACTGGTGAATCCTTCCAAACATTTAAAAATAATGCTAATGTTACACAAAGGACAAATTGCCCAAGATTTTCTGTAAAGCTAGGGTAACCCTGATACCAAAATCTGACAAGACTATTTTACCAGAAGAAAAAAAAAGAGAGAGAATTACAGGCCAATCTTTTACATGAACACAAATATAAAAATCCTAATAAAATATTGAAAGAAATCAATCTAGCAAAAATGATGTTATCATCATCAACTTGGGTTTATGCCAGGAATGCAAGATTGGATTTATATTTGATAATTAATACATTAAAAAATACACATCATTATCCTTTATGGATACAGATGTGAAAATGCTAAAAAAAAAAAAAAAAATACTAGAAAACCAAATCAAGCAACATCTTAAGAGTATTATATATCATGACCAAGTGAGATTTATCCCAGGAATGCACTGACTTAACATTCAAAAATCAATTAGTATAATCTATGACATCAATAGAATAAAAGACAAAAATCTTTTGATTATCCCAGTAGATGAAGAAAATGCAAGTGATAAAATCTAAAAGCCTTTCATAATAAAAAATATAATCGCATAGAAGGGAACTTTCTCAACCCGATAAAGACCTTCAGGAAAAACCCACAGGTAACGTACGTAATGGTAAAAGACTGGATGCTTTCCCCTTAACAGCAAGAACAAGGGGGAAAAGTTTGTCTTCTCTTGCCACTTCTATTTAAAAAATTTCTGGAGGTTCGAGCCAGGGTATTTGGTGAAAAAATTAAATAAAATGCATCCAGATTAGACAAGAAATAGTAAAACATCCTTTATTTGTAGATGACATGATCCTGTATACTAAAAATGCAAAAACTACTAAAATAATAAAATAATCTAGTAAGTTCAGCAATGTTGCAGGATATAAGATCAATATGCAAAAATCAATTGCATTTCTACATACTGGCAATGAAAAATCCAAGACTGATATTAAAAAGATAGTTCTAGTTGCAATAGCATAAAAAAAGAATAAAATGCTTAGAATAAATTTAACAGAAGCACAAGACAAACAATTAGAACTACAAAATTTAGCTGAAAGAAATTAAAGATCCCTCCCAACCCCCAAATGGAAGATATCTGGTTCATATTCCCCAAGGCAGTCTACAGATGCAAGGTAGTCCACATCAAAAGCTCAGTTAGCTTGTTTGCAGAAATTGACAAGGTGATCATAAAATTCATATGGAAATGCAAACATAAAAACCAATAAAAGTGGATGACTCACATTTCCTAATTTCAATACTTACTATAAAGCTACAGTAATTAACACAGTGTGGTACTGGTCCAAGAATAGACATACAGATTAAGGAAATAGAATTGAGAATCCAGAAATAAACTCTTATTTTTATTTTATTTTATTTTTTTAAATATATATTTTATTGATTTTTTACAGAGAGGAAGGGAGGATAGAGAGTTAGAAACATCGATGAGAGAGAAACATCGATCAGCTGCCTCCTGCACACCCCCTACTGGGAATATGCCCGCAACCAAGGTACATGCCCTTGACCAGAATCGAACCTGGGACCTTTCAGTCCGCAGGCCGACGCTCTATCCACTGAGCAAAACCAGTTAGGGCTAAACTCTTACTTTTAAAATCAACTGATTTTCTACAAGAGCATCAAGACAATTCAATAGATTAGTCTTTTTAATAAAAGGTGGATATGCAACACAATGATCCTAAAATGGTGCAGCCACTTTGAAAAACAGTTTAGCAGGCCCCCCAAATGGTAAATCTGTATTTACCATATGACCCAGCAATTACACTCATAGGTATATATCCAAGAGAATGAAAAACAGGTCATCAAACAATAATATGTACACAACGTTTACTGCATTACTCATAATAGCCAAAAAGTGGGAATAATGCAGATATTCATTAACTAATATATAAACAAAACATTGTATATCTATACAATGAAATATCCTATCTCAGTGGTTGGCAAACTCATTAGTCAACAGAGTGGCAAACCGCGGATGCGGCTCATGAGCCGCAGTTTGCCGACCACTGTCCTATCTAATAAAGAGGGAATATGCTAATTGACCATCACTCCGTCACAAAGATGGCTGCACCCATAGCTGAGGCCAAGTTCCCATAAGGAGCCTTAAGAAGCAATCAGCAGGGACCTGAGGCTATGCCCTCCCCCACCCGGTGGGGCTTGACAGGGGACCTCAGGCTGGGCCCCCACCCGGTGGGGCTTGACAGGGGACCTCAAGGTGCGCTTCCCGTCCTGGTGCTGGGCTAGGGGACCTCAGGCTGCTCCCCCCGCCCCAGCGTCAGGCCGGGGGACCTCAGGCTGCGCCCCCCACCCAGCGGGGCTTGATGGGGGACCTCAAGGTGCACCCCCCGAGTGCTGGGTCGGGGGAACTCAGGCCACACCCCCGCCCAGCAGGGCTTGACAAGGGTAAGACTGGCTGGGTCTGGACCTAGCCCAATGTGGGAGGGGGGGGGGCAGCCGGGTCTGGGTCTCATGCAATTTTGAGGTGCATGTGGGTGGGCAGGAACTTGACTCTGGGTCCTGTGGTGAGCCCCAGACTCTGACAGGAGGAAGGTTTTCATATACATTTTACTAATTTTCTTTCATCTCTGACACTTCTATTATAGAGAAAGGGCAAATAGCAATATTAAATTATTTCCTCTAATTAATCCCCTTTTAATGTGCACAAATTTTGTGCACCGGGTCACTAGTTTGGCCATAAAAAGGAATGAGTAGCAGTACATGCTAAAACGTGAATGAACCTTAAAAAACATACTAACTGAAAGAAACCAGTTGCAAAAGATCACATATTGTATGATTCAATTTATATGAAATGTCCAGGACAGGATCAAGCAATCAGATGTTATTAAATAAGACACACACAAACTATTCCACTTGGAACGCAAGGGCAGACAGGAAAGAGCTGAAAAGAGGTTTTGTTTTTTAAATATGAGTAAGAAAGCACAAACTATCACTGAAACTGCCCATATACATTGGCCTATAGTGGTTTGAAATAATCAAGTGGGGAAAGCTTGCGAGAGAGAAACTGAGTAGACAGCTTTTGAGAGAAATAACTGACCGTAGGAAACCACCAAACTGTAGAATGGGGCAAGATTACCTTGCCTCTAATTTTGCTTAAAAGTAGAATACAATTTTCTCTATAGGATTTTAAATCTTAGTAACAAAGCCAAAACTTTTTTTTTTTAGTGTTTTCTACTCCAGGTTTTTCATTGCTTACTGAATACAAACCTGTTCCTTTTCTAGATCTGCCCTTTGTCACTGTTGGCTTCTTCTTCACAGTTGGTGCCTGAAAAGTAGAATGTTCTCTCCACCTGCGAAGCTGAAAATTAATGAACTTCCACATCATGAATGCTTGGGTAATGCAAATCGATGCCAGAACAGCAATTCTGAGAATATGAAAAAATAAACAAAATATCAGAGTGCATCAAAACAATGCTACTTTAAAAAGTGGTCTATTTTGTTTTGATAGTATTAATTTATTGCTGAATTCCCAAATAATTATTCCACTAATAATTAATCCCAGAAGTTAAATAATTGTTTTGGCATTTAAATTTAGACATATAATACAGGTATGAAATGAGTATTTTCCCTAACCTCCATATTTTTTAGGTATTTCATGGCATAAACTGATAATACATACTATACAGGTGTACAAAGTGAGAAAGATGTTAAATGGACTGTACCTTACGCCCAACACATTGAAGTTTCCAGTACTGAAATCCAGCTTCTGGTTCTCTGCTCTTGCAAGGCCAAAGCCAACAGTTAGTACTGAAAGAATTAAAGTCAGAAGTCTTCCCAAAACAAACAGAACTGCCCACAGAGAAAAGCTGGAAGAAAAAGGTCATAAGTCAAATTCAAAATTGCAGCAATAAGAAAATATTCTAGTAGGAATCAGATTCTATTAAGTAAATGCATATTAAAACATTTGTTATTTTCCTGCAAAAATAATTCTGCAAGTAAAATGTTTGGAAGATGCTGCATCATATCACACCCTCAGAGGTAACACATTAGATTAGTTAAGGTTCCAGGAGGTCCAGTAAAGAAACGTTTTTTTTTTGTTCGGCTAATCCTCTTTTACTCCATAGAATAACCTTCACAACTACTGGCATATATAGTAATTTGGAAAACTGCTGGAGAAAACACAACAAAGGCTGTGCTGTAAATAGGACCCCAGTTCTCCTTTAAGAATCCTAGTTCTACTTTTCTTTAAAGACTTTACACTCTTTACAATACTGCTTCAATTCTGTTTCCAGTTCAATTTTCCCATCAAAATATTTTAATATTTTTAAGGTTATATAATTTATTATTTCATTTTCTTCTGAAAGTTCACTTTCCTATAATCCCTTGTCCAATAGAAAAATATGCATTAAGCAAGATTGGAGAAGTTAGAAAAGTAAACTCAAAAAGCCTTCAGGATTACAAGTTCCCACATAATATTTCTCTAGCTAAAAAAAGACTCCATTTAGAGAAAATACCCACCTGAGTTGCTAGTAGCTTCATTTTATTTAAAGCTGCTACTAACAACGTATAAAGTAATATAACTGCCCACAGTGTGGGCCTTAGCAACTGGCTTTAATTACAGCAGAAATAGAATGGCTAACCAACTTACCCTTTCTGATACTTTTCATCAGTGAAATAAAACAGGCGGGAAATGTGGAAAAGAAATTCAACAAAATAATGTGGCACCAAAAGAACAAGTCCTAGATGATTCAAGCTGTTAAAAGAACAAATTAAAAATGTAAAGGTTACTTATCAACTAAGACAGATTAGCATACTATCTGTGCAGTCCATATACACACCCAAGAAAAATCCTAACTTACTTCAAAAGATAAGCTCCGGCAATGTGAAAGAGGTAAAGACCTATGTAGACAAGCTGCCGAGGAATATCCTCCTGTAAACAGAAAACTGCATTGTAGGTGAAACGTGCTGACATATTTGTTCCCTAGGAGCACTGTGGTAGGGTGAAAAATGTACAGAGGACCCGAGGGTATTCTGCCACTGCACCCTACCCCAACTGCTCATCCCAACCAGCAGCATGGCTTTAGCAAGTCATTTAATTTCGTTTGGCCTCCGCTACCTCATCTGTAATGTGTGACTAATACTTGGGTTTGCCTGAGTCAGATGAACTCAAAATCCCTTGCATGCTAAGATCTATAGTTCTTTTGATTATAAACATTAGATGACACACTATTAATGCCCATGATAATGTCCTTCTAATATTAACCCTTTGCACTCGTTTTTTTCTCGATTCCTTTATTCTACTCGGGATTTAATTTTTTAAATACCCCAGATTTTACAAAGTGCAGCAGTAGAATAAAAAACTGGAGTTTCTTTTCATACCAACTTATTTGGATTTTTTTATATTTCAAATTATTGATACATTCAAAGAGTATAAAAAGAGCTGCTACCGATGCTAACCCTGTCAAGTCACACTCGACATCCGAGTGCAAAAGGTTAAAATTGCTATGGTTAGAGGTAGAGAGGCTTTTGTTTTACCTAAAACAGTATTTACATTTTTTAGGTCATGCTTTTAATTCCTTTCACTATCAGTTATAGTCACTAAAACCAAAGGTTAAAATTTTTTCTTCTCACGATACCATCTAATTGTTTATTCTTCCTTCTTTTCTTAATAACCCTCTAAGCCATGTATCCACATTTTAGTTCTACTTCTCTTTTATTCTCCCCTAGTCCCTAGAAGCCTAGTTATCTTAGAAAGTGTTTTTTAAAAATCTAAGTCTAACTCTAGCAGGTCTGGCTCAGTGGATAGGGCGCCAGCCTGCAGATTGAAGGGTCCCAGGTTCAATTCCAGTCAAGGACCCATGCCCAGGTTGCATGCTCAGTTTGAGTGGGGGCATGCAGGAGGTAGCCGATCAATGATTCTCTCATCATTGATGTTTCCATCTCTCTCCCCCTCTCCCTTCCTCTCTGAAATCAATAAAATATAAATAAATAAAAATGTAAGACATACTAGTGGATCATATAATTAATTTAGGGAGTCACACTAACCTCTTTTAAAATATGAAACAGAGCCCTAGCTGGTTTGGCTCAGTGGATAGAGCATCAGCCTGCAGACTGAAGGGTCCTGGGTTCGATTCTGGTCAAGGGCACATGCCCGGGTTGCAGGCTCGATCCCCAGAGGGGGATGGGCAGGAGGCAGCTGATCAATAATTCTTTCTCATCATTGATGTTTCTATCTCTCTCTCCCTCTCTGAAATCAATAAAAAATATTAAAAAAAGAACAAATGATTTTAAAAAAAACCCTATAAGAATTTAAATAAAAAGGAATAGACTAGAAAATGCTAGAGTGTAGAGTAAGCACACTGTATTGTTTCATGAAAAATTTATTCCAGATTGTATGCGCACACACACACACACACACACACATATACACACACAGAATCATGACGTAAAATCTAGTATTCATTTTGGGTTGCAGTAAGAAATATTTGCAAAATACAGTGATGGGCCCAATAAATACTTGTTAATTTATGAAATACCTGTACCTTGAATTTCTACTCTCTTGATTTTGGCAGTTTTCCGTATACAGGTATCCCTCAGCATTTCCAAAGTTCACTTACACCACTTGGAGTTTATGGAAGCCCTACATTAACATCTGCTTTTATAACTGAAAGAAATCCCAACAGGATTGTATAAAAAACTAGTAGCCCATTTGCAGGAAGAATCCTGCAAGTGGCCGCTGTGGCCGCGTGCGCTGCCGCTGCCGTTTCAGCCACCGAGCCTGCACCCGCAGGCTGCTGCTGCCCGCCCCACCCCGCCCCCCTCCACCCCGCTCCACCCTGCCCCGCCCCGCCCGGGCTTTCCCTCTGGCAGCCACCTTGCTTTCCACTTTTCCTCCCTCTTCCTTCTAAGTTGTCTTCAGTCTTCACTCCTCCCTCCCTCCGCATATGCAAATTAGCCACCATCTTTGTTGGGTAATTTGCATACTCTCCCTGATTGGCAGGTGGGCATGGCTTTGGATGGTGGGCATGGCTTGGGCGTAGCGAAAGTGCGGTCAATTTGCATATTACTATTTTATTAGGTAGGATGGCCACAAGTGAAGAGCACTTAGCATGTCTGGCAGTGAGCCTTAGAGAAGAGCAGGTAGCCCCCCAAGCTCCTTCCCCAGGAACTACATCCAGCATCGCAGCATGGAGCCACCATGGCTTTCAACTGTGTCTAAGAGCATCTGTGCTTTATCTTGAGTTACTTTGTGCAGCCATTAGCAAGGTAATTGCTTCTTTGCTTTACTGCATTTCTTTTTATGAAAGAAATGGAGCACTCTATTTTTGGATAGCGGGGGAAATCTGTGTGTGTGTGTGTGTGTGTGTATGGCTATATTAGTCATTTCAGTAGAGTTACTTCATCGAGTCTTCTGAGAAAGAGTAGAAGTGTAGTTTTGAACTTGAAAACTCTCCTCTAGTAAGAATGGTACAAAGATCAAGTGTTAAATGTGGAACATAAGACAGTCTAATGGTCCTATAGACATAACTATGTTTGGGGACTTTCAGGGAAAATTCCCAGACATAATACCAGGTTTACAGTGGTTTGTACAACTGGAGAGAGAAGTATCTTTAAGAATAAGCAGTCTTAAGGTCCTTTCCAAATAATTTTCAAACTTCTGATAATATTTCTCCTTACCAAAGGAGAGAGGACAGCCTCTTTCTTCTGCCATAATCACTTCAGAACAGCTCAGTTATAGTGTTATAAATGTAATTTGATATGCTATGTACATGCTTGATACATGATATGCTATATATGATTTTGTTATGTAAATAAACTTTTCCTATCAGGAATCAGAAATGAGGTTTTACTTGTTTGTTTGTTGAGAGATTAACAAACATTTGTGCCCTAGTTGAATGGCTCAGGTGATTCGAGTATTGTCCCATACACCAAAAAGGTTGTGGGTTCAATTTCCGGTCAGAGCATATACATAGGTTGTGGGTTCGATCCCAGGTTGGGACGAGTACAACAAAGTAACCAATCGATGTTCCTCTCTCTCTAAAAAATCAACAAACACATCCTTGGGTGAAGATAAAAAGAAAAAAAAATTAAACTTTTTTATACTCAAATGGAAAAATATATAATGAAAATGAGTTAGAAAAGCTTTGCGAATTGTTTATATATTCTTAACGCTAATGGTCATGTAGTTTACATAAGAATGAAATAATGAAATGATGACTTAAAGTTCTGATTCTAATTTTTCAAGGAAAATCTAATAAATACAGAACATTAAGTCAAACCAAATTCTAAAATTATAAGTAACTTTAAGTGACATTTTTGGTTGTTATTCTAACAACTTTTTATTAAAAAGATCAGCCATATACTTTAGTAAATTTCTATTTTTCTAAAAAATTGCTTTTCTTAACGATACCATACTACAAAACAAACTTTAAACTGAGCATTAGATATATGCCCAAATATAAGGCAAAGCTCTCTCCTTAAACCATAGATGGAGCCAGCTCATATTTAATTCTTTCCAAAGCTCTCACAGTATAGTAATCTATACTGATAATAGTCTTAAAAACCTTAGTCAAGCCCTAGCCAGTCTGGCTCAGTGGATAGAGCGTCGGCCTGCGGACTGAAGGGTCCCAGGTTCAATTCCGGGCAAGGGCACATGCCTTGGTTGTGGGCTCGATCCCCAGTGTGGGGCATACAGGAGGTAGCCAATCAATGATTTTCTCTTATCATTGATGTTTCTATCTCTCTCCCTCTACCTTCCTCTCTGAAATCAATAAAGACATTTTTTAAAAAACAAAACAAAACCTTAGTCAATATAATTTCTAAATGCTTATAGAGGTTTAATGGAGGAATCACTAAGACAGAAGTAAAGATAATATAGTTTGAAACACTGAACTAGATGATTCAAAAAGTGGCTCTAATGGTGAATGACATATTAACAAGTTTGCATTTGAAAAGTGTGAATATAATTTTCATGAAGTAGGAATGGGGAAAAAAGCATTATTCTAATTTAATATACTTTCTATTATACACAATTATGTATAATTAAATTAGATAAACTAAATATCATAAATAAAAACATTTGGTTATTTCATCCATACTTCCCTGAAACTTCATATATTCAATTTGGCTAAGAAATTACATTTTGGCCTGGCTATTGTGGCTCAGTGTTTGAGCATCAACCTATGAACCAGGAGGTCATGGTTGGATTCCTGGTCAGGGCTCATTTTCCAGGTTTCAGGCTCAATCCCCGGTAGGGGGCATGCAGGAGGCAGCCAATCAATGATTCTCTCTCATTGATGTTTCTATCTCCCTCTCCCTTCCGGTCTGAAATAAATAAAAATATATTTTAAAAAAGGAAATTATATTTTGAATCTTCTCATAGGCAAAATGGAGGATTGTTGTTTATATTGAAGCACATATATTATATGTAATTAAAATATTCTCCTTAAGACAAACTGAGTTATTCATGACTAACACACCTCTTGAACTGTTATCAACAGTGTTCCGTTCTTTCTTCACTTCTCTGTAGGATCGTTCCAAAACTATCACTATGCCAGTTTCTTCCAGTAAAGATTTTTTCCAAAAATAATTTTGAGTAAATTTTAAGAAACTGTTTAACACATATACAGCTGTTACTTTCAAATTATGTTAATTACTTGAAACAGTTACTTTTGACTGTAATATGTAGGTGTTAAAAATAGTTTCGGTTAAGTTCTAAGTTATGCAAATTATTCCATAAAAATTAGATTGCATTTCTGGAAAAATGCCATCTGGCAGGAACTGATAAGAACTAAAATGAACAATTACTTTGAAAGATCCCTCTTTACTTACATGATCAATGAACAAACTATAAAATATGGATTAATAGTAAAACCCAGAGGTATTATGTCTGTATTATGTCCATGGGTATAAAAGTATATGAAGAAAGCTTTCAATATTTGAGCCCTGGTATAAGACATCAAGAAACTATGCTATTCCCAGCAGCGCTGTCGTAAAGCACTTTCTGCAAGGATGGAAACGCGCTCCATCTCTTCTATCCAAAATGGCAGTGTAGCCACTGCAGCTAATGAGAACCTGAGATAGGCCTCGTGTGACCAAGAAAGTGAATTTTGTTTTTATTACATTTTAATTAATTTAAATGGGGCCAGTAGTTACTGTTTGGACAGTGTAGCTATAGGGTATCCATGGTTCACACTGAGAGCTTACTGAATATGGAAGGGCTACTGGAAATTAGGAGTCTACAAATTTTATCTTCAGACAATTCGAGATCAAAGGTTTTATGGGTCATCATCCTAATCCTTACAATCAACTTAACTAGAGAACATTCTACTTTATAAATCAACATAAGACTCTAATGTGGTGCTGTTTTTTCATCGTAGCAGACACATTAATATGACAAACATAGAACACACACAAAAAAAACACAAACACAAAACAGTAGTAAATCAAGACACTATACTCAAGAACTATTTGTAGCACATATAGAAAGAAGTGACTGTGGTGATTGAGAAGGCAGAGATAAACTGGTCATTGGAAGGGTTGTTACATTTCTATTTGGGAAAGCTTCTTAAAGACAATTAAAAAATGTTTTAAAAGTGGAAAACGTATATATACGTATATATAAAACAAATAGGGGGTTAAATGAATCCCCACGTAACCATAACCCAGCTTCAATAGTTGTTAACTCATGAGCAAACTTGCTTCATCCTTATCTTCATCCATGTACAATTTCATATATGGGAATTTTAAAATAATCTCTCCCCACAAAGGGAAAAAAGTGCTTCATTAATTTATCAATGGAAAAAGGTATTCCAGGAAAAAGAAGTGATGTGCTGGGGTTATAAAATTAGAGATTAATGGGAATGAGCACAGGAGAGAGCAGAAGAGAAAGGGACCAGGGGGGGGGGGGGGAAGCCCAGAGGAGGGACCCTTAGGGCACAGGTCAGTAGCTCTATTTTAGTTTAAAGTAACAGGGAGCTAGCATAGATTTTAGAGGAGAAAGCATTCAATAAAGGAAATCAAGTTGCTTTGTAATATCACGAAGTCTGACTTCAGAAGTACTGAGGGTAAAGCTAGAAAAAAGAAAACTGCAGTGCCCAGGAGTTTATTTGTCCAGATAAAACAAACACCTCTCCCACATGCTAAAAAGGGAATGCTCCACCCAGGTCAGGAAAAGCCTCACTGGTGAATATTTAACTATGGTTTACTTGTTTCAATCCTGAACTTTTCTTTGGGAATTACACACAGAACCGTTAGTTGTGGTAAATCTGATTAATCCTTGTATCAATAATATGAAATTAATATTACATTTCAAAATTTAATTTATTTTAAATTACTAGTAACAATTTTAAAACAAGCAATTAGCATGTCTAATGTAAAAGATCCCCCTCTAAGTTAAAACTAACCCCCCCACTCCCCCACCCAGCAATAAATACTTAAGGATACCTAGTCTTTGTGGAAAGACGGGAGCTGGGAGAAGAATGGGGGAAGACTTGAGGTAAGAGGGAGGTTAATGACATGAAAGGAAAAAAATGACAGATAATTTTAAAATCACAAAATCCCAGCTTACTTTTTTGGTTTTCTGGAAGTAGAGCTCAGGAAAAGCATGAAACCAGTAAGCCAACTGTAATATGTAGAAAAACTTCACCTGAAATCTGTGTAACACAAGGAAGTAAAAAATACATTTTAAAGCCTGGTATTTTTAAAGACTAAAGTTAAAAATGAACACTGGAACTGAGGATATACTAAGTAGTTACGTTTGCAGTATCATTTCAGGTGCCTTACAATTAATACTCTGTGCACCTTTCAACAACTCTCCCTCAGCCACTTCCCCTGTCTCCCTGGGATATTTCCACCACCAGTCAATTCCTCTGGATTAAGCAGCAGAAGCAAACACATCATCTGAAGAACCCTGTAAACATGCAAGCTAGCTGGAAGGAACCAGAGCCCTGAGTCTGTTAGATAATTAATACTGATTCGTGTGTCATGTTAGCTACTGAACACATATGGATCATGACTGAGGGACTCAAACCACAGATCTAGAAAGTTTCATCAAAAGGGAAGCGGGAGCGGGCCAGCATGGCTCAGTGGTTGAGCGGCGACCTATGAACCAGGAGGTCATGGCTCAGATTCCTAGTTAGGACACACTTGCCTGAGTTGTGGGCTCAATCCCCAGTAGGAGGCATGTAGGAGGCAGCCAATCAATGATTCTCTCTTATCATTGATGTTTCTATTTCTCCCTCCCTCCCTCTTCCTTCCTCTCTGAAATGAATAAAATTAAAAGGGAAGCGGGAAAGGCACAAGACTGACATAAAAGCAAAGGCACACAGATTAAAAATTACCTGAAACTGGAATAATCCCAATTTTAAATACCCCCTGGCTTTTTTCTTAGTGAAATATGGTAACTCTACCTGGATGGAACACTGAGAGCCCCAATAAATGGAGGCCAACCAGGGTTAAAGAGAGTAATAAGGCAAAAAGGTTCCCCAAGAGATATATCCTAATCAGTCTAGAATCACTGGTCTCCTCTTTACATTGTACCCTCCAGTCCTTCTGCTCTCTTATTCTCCCTTCTCCTCCTCCTCCAGAGTCTAAAATAGAAACCTCAAAGCCAATGTGAAATCATTTCCAGGGAGAGGGGAGGGAAGAAATACAGTCCTACATAAATATGATGTTTATAACCCATTCTATAAAAGTTCATTGAATTGATATAACTTTAAAAAGATACAATGATTCAGCAGAGTGGACATTACTGCTGGCCTTGAAGACATGAAGACATGCATGGCCACGGCACTCCCTTCACATCTTTTCTCCAATGTCTAGGTCAGTGGTCGGCAAACTGCGGCTCACGAGCCACATGCGGCTCGCGAGCCGCGGTTTGCCGCTCTGTTGACTAATGAGTTTGCTGACCACTGGTCGAGGTGATAAGCACCTACAGGCCGGCATGACAGAGGATATAGAGTAAACAGAGTTTCTACTGCTGTCAAGGCACATAGTCTTGCTGGGCATGAGCACAATATAAGACTTACATAAATGACACAACAATATATGGATACTACATAAAAGATTATACAGCACATGACAAATTCAGAAAAGCAAAAAATAATACAGGCTAAGTACGAGAAAAATCTGGAATAGTTGTACTAGAGCTCAGCTTGAAGAATGAATAATATAGTTGAATGCTTTTGTAGCCAATAAGCTTCTTACAACAGCGTATAGAAACCTTGGGGGCTAGAAAGAAACAATTCCCACCCTCAAACTTATAGTGTAAGAGAATAAAAGAGTGAAAGAGTAAAGAGTCTGAGGCAAAGAAAAAGAGCAAACCTATGGAGAAGGAGGAGCAGGAAAGAGGAGAAAGGATGGGGGAGAAGAAAGGGACACAACTACTAAATTAGAGATTGTTATAATCAGAATTCTCAAGCTAACAAACATTCTGAAAAGATTACATTCATGAAAAAAGCACACAGGAATTTTGTTCCTATGGCAGCAGGCCTGCCAAAAATATACTATTGTATGCATTTGCCTAAAGTTTTAAAGAGATTAAGAATGAATTCTGCTTAAAAGTGACATGACCATGGTCCTTAACTAAGAAAAGCCTGCCAGAAATAACTTACGTCATCAGGTTAGGGGGATAAGCCCTCCACAAGATAGTTGGGTCTGAGATGTAGTTTTCCTAAGAAAGAAGATATAAAAATTAGTCTATTAGTATAATGCAAACTTCTTGGAAAATAAAGACGGTATTTTCATTTCTTGCACATTTACAACTCCCTACATCAAGTTCCAAAGAGCCCCCAAAGTCAAACTCTTCAGTTGTTTTAGTTATTGTCAACTCAGCTGAATTGCTTACTTTAGTGAAGTGAAAATCAATGGATGTTCGAAGTCAAATAAGACATAATTCCTGGCCTTGTAAATTCTTTCAGTCTAGTAGAGTAAAAGATACAAGTATGCAAACAAACATCAACGAACCAAAAAAATAGAAATGCTCCATAACAGAGGTACAATAGCTGCAGGAGAGATGGATTATATCTTGGGTAATCAGAGGGAGCCAGGAGATGGAAGATCAAGGTGCTGCCAAGTTTTACCGATTATGTCCACATAGCCACCAATCTTTTTCTTAGATAACCATATCTACTCAGTGAGAATTCTTGCATAAGGAAAAAAAATCTAAAGTGACCCATCTTTAATAAGAATATTTTCCCAATGAAATATAACACTTTTTTTTTTAACACTTTTAGTTTTTAAAACAAATCTTTAAGATAAAATTCACTTTGCCTATTTATTCATCTCTAACATGGTAGTTAAAAAAATTATATGTCCTGACAAACTAAAAAATATGTTAACTCTGGAGTACTAATACTAAGGTTGATACTGCCTTCCCCCTCATTATAGAATGATACATTTAAAGGTTTAGATTGCCTTAACTGCAAAGTTAATCAACATTTTAAGTTGCTTGGAAAATATCTGAACTTGTTTTTAAAGGGGGAAATGGCTAGAAACATTACAACTCATGTAACCTAGCATAGGTATCACTGACATCTTACCCTCTGTGCTAATACAGAGATGCCTGAAAATGACTGCAAGATATAAAATAACATTCAACTGACTACAAATAAGGCTTTCTCAAGCATTAAACATAGTTTAAAATTTTTACTGTATAAAAACTAAGGGAGACTTATCCATGAAACTTGCTTTATAGTAGTTCACTAGTAGAATACCTAATCTTATATAGCAATAGAAGAGGGATTTTCTAAGGTTCAGGGTTTGCTTACATTAAAAAATAGAATAGGATTTCATTTTCTGTTCTGGGTATATAATGTAAATACTTTAAGAAATGAAAATTTAAGCATAGTATATACTTACAGAAACTAGAATGAATGTGCCCCAAATACAAGAAAATAGGTAGAATGCACTAAGCTGACCAGATTCATTAAACTTGCTGTGTTTCGTTTTGGAGAAGTGCATACGCCTGTTAATTTTCTAAAAATAAAAACAATCAATAATTAAAATTATAAAATGTATTTAATATGACAATCATAGTATGGAGAGCTAGTATTTTACAAAGTATAGATTTCTAAGATTGTATACTTACATCCAACACATACTCTTGAATTATGGCATGAACAATTATCGCCACTAGCATGTAGAAGAAAATTGTAGCCAAATCTTTGATACCATAGTAATAAAAAGATGCTGATTCAGTAGCTTGTTCTTCTGAAGGCCAAAAAGGACAGGACACACATACACAAAAATATACATGAGATTATAAAAACAGCACTAAGTACAACATAGTTATGGAAACAAACAAAGATGACTAACCTAATAAATAAGTATTACAGAAACATCATGGTAATTTGCTTTTGGACATCTTGAGTCATGGCAACAATGAAAACTGAGGAGACTATCTAGGAATTGAAAGCTCCAGAAATTACTTACAAAGACTTGACACATGTTATGTTAGTCACAGCCATCAAAAACCAAAAAACAGGAGGGGGGTGGCCACAATTTAATGTAATTGTAAAATTGACATTATTCCAGGCATTACACTTAGCCCACTTGCCTGTATTTTTAAAGAACTTTAGAAATTTTCTACTTTCTACCTCTACTTTCCAACTAGACATCTCATTATGATTCTGAAGGAAAAGGAGATTAACCTGTATTTGATTTAGTTTTGATCACTGTAGAGATAAAGGCAACTGCTTCTTAAAATTATTTTTAATCCTTGAAATTGCTGTAATTGTTTAGAACAAAGCTTAATCAAATACTTAGGAGTTGGTTAAGTGCTTCATTTTTCTCTGGCATATTCAAATTTCAAAACAACTTTATGGTTCTCAGTTATTAAATCAAATATTTACAAAACTATATATAATGGGGAAAATCCAACTCAATGTTACATAATTCATCTTACATTTTAAATAGAGAAATCCAGGGCAAGTTTACTGCCTGAATATGTTAATATTTTTTTTTATTTATATATTTTATTGATTTTTTACAGAGAGGAAGGGAGAGGTCTAGATAGAGAGTTAGAAACATCGATGAGAGAGATTCATCGATCAGCTGCCTCCTGCCCACCCCCTACTGGGGATGTGCCCGCAACCAAGGTACATGCCCTTGACCGGAATCGAACCTGGGACCTTCCAGTCCGCAGGCCGATGCTCTATCCACTGAGCCAAACCGGTTTTGGCTGAATATGTTAATATTTTATGAAGTGAATACCCCATTCCTCCCCTGTGCTAGTTAATTATATTACTGTATTCAACTACAATCAACTTCCTGTAACAACTTGATTTTCACATAGCATAATTTAGAAAACCTTTTTGAAATGAAACCTAAAAGTATAGTTTGGGTGCTATTACCAAATTACCCCTAGAGTTTACTGACATCTTAATTGAAATAATGCCATAGGTAGAGCACAACAAAAAACCTGAAACTAAAATAGGCTTAAAAGGACTGTTATTATAGGTCTAAATCATAACTCACTGGTTGGAAAAACCGAACCTAAACATTGTGCCTTCAGAAACCTTGGTTGAACAATGATACCTTAAACAAATGTAAAATAACTATGCTAAAGGGAAGAGAAGGCAAAAAAAAAAAAAAGTTCTTTGACAGAATTTCAAGCTCATTTACAAAAATGTACAACAAACACTAAACACATAAAAACTGATTTCCATATAATACATAGGGTGAAGTCAACCAAAAACATCAGATCTTACATTACAAAAATATCAAAATAACATTCAGTCTAATCATGAATGAGATTTGTGAAAAATTAATGAAGAACCTACTGTTCACGGAAATTTCCCAGTTTGTCCATGTGAACCTTTCCACTTAAATAGACAATTCTAAAAGAAAACTACTTACCTGTTGCAGGGAGGGTAACATTGTACTGAAGAGTAACAAAAATGATAGACGCTTTTGCTGATATCTAGAAAGGAAAAAAAAAAAGATCAAGTCAATTTGTGACCTACCAATAGTTGATCAGAGGGAAAATATTACAGCTTCTGTCCCCAAGTCTAAGAACCAAGGGCACCCTAGTTCCTGCGGCACCCTGACAGGCACAAATGAAATTCTTGATCACCAAGGAACTGAGGATGGGAGTTCACGTAAGAGCATTCTGTTCACATGAGATTGTATAATTCACTCCTAATTTAAAGATTTCAAAAGAAATACTCTCTGCAGCTCCACTAAATGGTGATTTGAAAGATAGTTTCTCTACTCTAGACTAATGAACACACAGGTCCTAGTGAGAAAAAAAAAGTTAATGTAAATTAAAAGAAATGGGAACACAGTAGCCATGACAAAGGGTCTGTAGTGTATGTGTGATCTCCCACACACCTGGCATAGCTAAGTGGTCAATAAACATTTAACTGACCCAACTACTGGTAAAAGTAAAGTGGGCAGAAGAGAAATATTGAATGCTTCCTGAATATTTATAGGTACCAGACAAGAAAATAGAACAAAGGTGAATGATACAATCCTTGATGACTACGAGTTTAGTTGGGCCAGGAAGACAAAATTATTATAATACTATAGAATCAGTGCCAATGGGTATTCAGGATAAACAAACTGTTTTGTTTTTTTGTTTTTTTTCTTGGGTGGGGAATGAGGCATGTTCTGGAAAGACTTCTGAGAGGATGTGGTGAGGGAGTTGTCTCGTTGAAAAATAAGTTGACGAGGGGGATGAAGAGGGCAGTGTAGGCTGCAGAGACAGAAAGTGCAAAAGTGAAATAGCAATAAACACAGGCCTGGCATGGGCACACATCAGAAGTGGCAGGAAAACCTAGACAAGCTACTGGTGCTAGAAAGGACCTTGCTTCTTCTTCTTTTTTTTTTTAATTTAATAAACCTTTGTTGTTCAGATTATTACAATTGTTCCTCTTTTTTCCCCCCATAGCTCCCCTCCACCCGGTTCCCACCCCACCCTCTGCTCTTACCCCTCCCCCCACACTGTCCTCATCCATAGGTGTACTATTAGGACCTTGTTTCTTTTTCTTTTTTTTTTCTTTTTTTAATATATTTTATTGATTTTTCACGGAGAGGAAGGGAGAAGGATAGAGTTAGAAACATCGATGAGAGAGAAACATCGATCAGCTGCCTCCTGCACACCCCCTACTGGGGATGTGCCCGCAGCCAAGGTACATGCCCTTGAACGGAATCGAACCCGGGACCCTTCAGTCCGCAGGCCGACGCTCTATCCACTGAGCCAAACCGGTTTTGGCAGGACCTTGTTTCTTGATCTAAGTAAGTTTAGATTTTATTTCACACCAGAGAATTTTGAGGAGAGGGAAGTTCATATGTGCTTTTTAGTAGCGGGCTGTGGCTTACTAAGTGGTTTCTCAAGTCTCCTCAGACCCAGACTCCACACTACAACCAGAATCATCTTCTGATCACATTAACACATCTCCCCATGCGCACCCTCTGCCCAAAAATCCTTTGTTAGGTTCCTGTTCTTTCTCAGATGAAGAACAAAATCTCCAATATGCCCCAAACAACAATCCATGGTCTGACCCCTCCCCTTGGCCTTCATCCAGCCTCATCCCTGAGCATTTCCTCCTATTCTCTTGCCTGGGCATTCCTCCTATCCCAGGGTCTGTGCAGCTCTACCTAAAACTGCTAGGAAACCTTCAGCCTTCAGATCCTAGTTCAGTCACACCTTTTCAAGTAAGCCTGTCCTGTCCCTTAGAGCAGGTCATTTCCTTTGTTAGACTATCTCAGAGAATGTCTTCCTTTCAAAACACATACTCTTGGTGTGATTTTATTAACAGTTTCTGTCTCACTCATTAGAAAGTAAGCCCTGTAAGAGCGGGGACCATGCCTGTTTCTGCTCATCAACATATGCTAGAGACTAGCATGAGGCCTGGCACATATTAGGTGATGGCTCAATATTACTGAACTAGAGGCCCGGTGCACCCGTGCACCTCAGCCTGGCCTGCAGGGATCAGGCCGAAACTAGCTCTCCGACACACCCCACCCCCAGGGGTCCCAGATTGTGAGAGGGCAGTTCTTGGGTGATGCACCCCAGAATCAAGCTCCCTCCTCTCTGGTTCTGGGTGCATCACCTGAGAACCGCAGCTGCCAAGTCACCGCAGCTCAGCAGCTCCTGTGTTGAGCATCTGCCCCCTGGTGGTCAGTGTGTGTCATCGCTACCTGTCAGAACGTCTGCCCCCTAGTGGTCAGTGCATGTCATAGCTACCGGTCGGATGGTCGAATGGTCACTTAGGCTTTTATATATAGATAGATAAATACTAGATAAAATATAAATCTGGAGTAAGTATGCAAGTCAAGTATAAAACTTCTGCAAGAGAGCACATGAAAGATAATAAGGCTGGAACTAAGACAGTCGTAGTGGGATAGAAGTGGGACTTTCGAGGCAGAATAAGGCTTGGTAAGCAAGAGTCAATGATTATGTATTGATGCTTATAGCCTAAGTGAAAAGTAACGTTATTAATAAAAATGTGGAATACAGAAGGAACAGCAGGTTTGAGGAAAAAAAGAAGAAACTGAGTTCTAGATACTTAGATTTCTGTAGGTAGCTAAAGCCTAAGCCTGGAACTCTGCAGGGAGACGCTAGCTTAAAGACTTGGGCATCTCTATTTATAGGTAGTAACTGAAGTTGTTGAAAGTACATAAATCATCTATGGAAAGGGTACAGTATCCGTAGACAAATAGGACATCAGACTGTGGAGTGGGCACAGAAAAAGCTGGTGGCAAAATAAGAAATGATCAGAGACGCAGAAAGAGAATGAAGAGAGCTTGATACCACCAAAGCCAAGGGGGAAACATTTCAAAAAGGCGTGGTTAATAAAGTCAAAGTTTCAAAGAACACGTGGCGGGAAAAGAGTGCAATGGAACGGACAATCTTAGAAGTCGTGGTCACGGCTTGAGTTGTTTCAACAAAGTAATGAGAGTGAAAGCCAATCACAATGGACTGAGGAACCGAAGAGGAACAAAGTGGTACCTAGTGACAGATGCCAGGTCAGGATTTATGTTGTTTTTATGATGGGAGAGACTGAGCTTGTGTGGGGGCCACATTGAGTATATGCCTTCCTCTGGCAATTTTTAGCAATCCACAAATGGGGCGGCACAGGAAAGGCAGGTGGCAGGCTGGGAAGATGGCTGGCTATTGGCAGGATGAATGGGGAGAAAGACCAAGAGGGAAACAAAGCTGAGGGAGAGTGTGGATAAGTAGTTTAAGTCTGCAGAGAAAGCAAAGCAATGAGGGGGCTAACACACTGGAGTAAGGGAAAGGGGGCCAAGGGACCATGAAAGCTTGGACTAGCTGGGGAGCAGGCAAATGAGAAGTAGGATGAAGGTGAACAGGTAAGTTGTAGCTGAGCCTCTGCTACACTAGAATTCAGGACCTGGAAACAAGCAGGTCTGTGTGATAAAGCCCAGGATATGACACTAAAGTGAGTCACTTAACTCTGGTAGATATATAAAGGTCACTTGAATAGAAAAAGCCAGTAAGGCTTGTTATAATTTGAATCATTCACATGGATGCATTAGAGCAGAATGATGGTATGAATTTCCTGGGTAACACTGCTTTCATGCAATTCTTTTTAATAAAGTTAATTGATTACTAAACTTCATTTTTTAATATCTTTGTTTAGACTTTATATATATAAACATAAACACATATAACACACACTCACACCCTCGTTTCTAGTTTAGCATATGAGGTCACGGCTACATAGACAACTTTTTAAGAGCCCCTTACAAATGACAAGTGAACTTCTTCAAAGATTAATTGAATATCAAATACCAAAAGCAAAAACAAATTAGATTATCCTTTTATGCTAGGCTTCCAAATGAAATTAAAGTCTGGCCTAGTTTATCATGTGACATTAAGAAGAAGCCTGGCCAGTGTGGCTCAGTGGTTGAGTGTCAATCTATGAACCAGGAGGTTACGGTTTACTCCTGGTCAGGGCACATGCCTGGTTGAGGGCTTTATTCCCAGTGGGGGCCAATCAATAATTCTCTCTCATCATTGATGTTTCTCTCTCTCTCTCTCCCTCTCCCTTCCTCTCTAAAATCAATATATACATATATATATATATATATGTGTATATATATATATATATATATATATGTTTACAAATACTTATATATTTAAAGTAGAATAAGAGAAAAAATACAAACTACATACCCCCAAAAAGTTTCTAGAAAATTAAACCAGTCATCACATTCTGAACCATTTCTAGGCCCCCTAAGCCACACAGTACAGCCAGCAATTCTTTAAACTAATTTTACAATTAATTAATAGTAAGACAAATTAGCCTGGAATAAAACATACTACAGAAATATATAATGCATTAAAAAGTAAAATTACTGCATTTATGGCAGTTCTGGACATTTACAGCACCGTTCTCCATTTACAAGAAAAAATGACTTATTCAGACACATCTTAAATAGGTTACCACAAACTCTAATGAACTGTTTAATTCCATGTTGGATGCAACATCAACACTATCATACATTTAAGTAGCTGCCAGTGGAGCTTAGTATTTTTTTCTTTTTGTTATACACAGGAGTTAGTATTCTGTGCTTGTTAGAGGTTGGTGTGACTATTACATTGACCAGGTGCCTGAAAGATAAAAGGACAATTTCTGAATACCAAATTCCACTTTCCCACCAGTTTATATAAAATTAGGTTCTTAAAAAAAAAAGGGAAGAAAATGTTGGTATTAAGACAAGTCATGCTTAAAAACAAACCTCCAAAAACTATTCCAAAGTGGTTGTAATTGTAAATGTCCCTCAAACCTGCACAGCCCACACAACCTAGACTCCTGAATACCTGGGAAGTAACTCCCTTCCAGAAGAAAATATTCCTCTTGGAAACCCACAACTCCTCTCTAGCTTCACTTTCAGAAAGCTTCCCAAGTATCCTTCCATTTTTCGACTGTTCAAACTTTCCCAACTCAAATACAAAGCCACTAATTATAGACCATAATTTGCATTATGTGAACAGATGCTGACTATAATAAAAACATGATTTCAAATTTCATAAGCAATTTTTGATATCACCAAGTTTCCTGGAAATTAAAGTCTTACATTTCCCCCAAACATACTACTACTTCATCAATCTTTTCAGTATACACAGGGTGGGGCAAAAGTAGGTTTGCAGTTGTGAGACATAAAACACAGTTTATTCTTGTATTATTTTCCATATGAACAACTGTAAACCTACTTTTGCCCCACCCTGCATAATCTCTTTAAATACTAATGGTTGGACCCTTCTCTCACATAAAAATGCTGTCTTGTATTTTCCCACTTTTATAAATCTAAGGAACATTAACAGCTACCTCTTATGGCATATCTCTTGTATGCCACTGAACTAGATAGGCATTATATTATATTCTCTGAGTTTGTCAATGAGTCCCATTTTACAGAGAAGGAAATAATTCTGAGAAGTTAAACGACATGCCTTAGGTCATCCAGTTTGCAAGCTGTAAAGCTCTAACTTGAACATGGAACCCTTAAGCTCTAGCATCTATGCTTCAATGGTATTTCTATATCGATTCTTCATTTTGGTTAGTAATATAGTATCTATTATTGCTTTGTCAACTTCACCATAAATCCTGACATGTCCTCAATATAGTCACACAAAAGGCTTAGCTCTACTGCAAAAACATTGACTTTTCTATTATTCTAGCACAATTACTGTCATTCTATAATTATGTTAACTTTGAGATTTATCTGCAGTTACTTTACTTATTTTCAATTTATTGATTTTAGAAAGAGGGAGAGGGAAAGGGAGAGAGGAAGAGAAACATTATGCATTCATTGGTTTCTCCTTGTATATGTATATGTGCCCTAATCAGGGATGGAACCAAAACCTTGATGGATGGGACAATGCCAACTGAGCTACCTGGCCAGGGCTACAAGCAATTATTTTAAAATAGCAAAACTAACCTGGTCAATTTTTCCCTGTATGTAGATAACATGCTTTCAAATCCCAAAACTTTAACATATGGTAAGAAAAATGTACAACTTGCAAACTTCCCTTTCCAGGATACTACTTTAATGTTCTTTTGAACTGACCCTAAAAACTTTTTAGATCGTTGTTATATCTATTCAGCTTTACAAATTTTACATGTTTACATAAAGGCAAAAATGCACTCGCTGTTAAAAAAAATCATTAACACATGAGACAAGGTACAGATGGTGAATTTCCCTAGAATTGTGATAAGACAATGTGAAATATCTTACATAAAAGCAAAGTTAGCCTTTCTGAGGGTCAGTATTCCTGATTTATATTCCGTTTAATTCAAAGCATTGTAACAGTACTCCTAAATTCTATCTTTAAAGTTACGAATTCTTACCATATGGAGATGGATTATGACAAATTTATACAAAGTATTATTTCTTTTTTTGAAAAATATTTCTATTTATTGATTTTAGGAGAGAGTGGAAGAGAGTGAGAGAGAGAGAGAGAGAGAGAGAGAGAGAGAGAAATATCGATTTGTTGTTGCATTTATTTATACATTCCTTGGTTGATTCTTGTATGTGCCCTGACGGGATCATATTGGCAACCTTGGTGTTTTGGGACAACGCTATAACCAACTGAGCTACCCAGCCAGACCACAAAAGTATTACTTCTAATAACAAAGCAGAAAGTATAAACAAACAGAAAATTCAGAAAGGGGTACAAATGTTTAGCACTGCCCTTTTAATAATATCCTACATTCACACGGTGCTCACATGGCGCCTTCACACCATATTACCGGGTCCTTTGCATGTCCTGCTGTGAGAACAGCACAGGTGATGTTATCTCCTTGCTCGGAGCAAAAACCCGAGGCTGAGCTTTCAGTCAGGAGCAGGTAAGCAGCACAGGCCCGGCCTCAAGTGAAGTGAGTTCCCACAATTAGTTCCCTTCTACCTTTCCTTCCTCTGCACCTGCTCCCTCCTTCACAACAGACTACGTGGAAATAAATGACATTACCAGGAATTAAAAAAAATCTACATTTAGACTTAGAATAGCCCATTCGAAGAAAAGCAAAAATAAATTAAAATACGTATGAAGCTACCTGATCACATTAAAAAGCCTATAAGGACTCCATTTAAAAATGTCACTCATCCTTTGGTCATTGGCAGTCTCATTCCGCTAGTTTTTTTCCCCCCCAAGAATTGGTAACGTCCCTCCTTCAACAAAGAGGAGTTAAGCAGCTCCTACACTCAGGCACGAATCTAGGCACTGGGAATGCGAGTATTACAGACCGTCTGCCCTCACATTCCAGCAGGGGGGAAAGGCGGTAAATAAGTAAAATAAGTACATTGGACAGGGCGAAGGGGCTTTCGAGAAAAATGAAAAAAAGGGGAAAGAAGGTAAGGATTGGGCATGTACAGTGGGGAGCGAGGGAAAGAAAACCGCAGGATGTCACCTCGCGAAGTTCATCACCCACATTCAACAGCTGTTAAGCAAGCCACCCAGACCCTGGAAACGGGGGAGGAGAATGGACACACGCCTGACATTCCCAGCCTTTCCCACTTCCAGGAACAATAACAGAAACCGCTCGACTCCCGGGCACGGCTGCTCAGAACCTCGCCGTAGGCATCCGCTCTTGTTTCTTTAAGGAAAGAGCAAGCGTCAGGGCAAAAAGTTGGGGAACCGGCTGGGGACACCGCCAGCCTGGGAGTCGAGAACGGAAACAATCGGCGTGGCCCCGTGTGCCCAGCCCGGGCGCTCCTCGCTGCCCCGCGGCCGCCGACCAGCCGGCGGGCAGCACACGCCAAGGCTCCGTTTGTTCTCCTTCACCCCCAAACTCGGGGCTGCGGGGACCCCCACCGGCACACCCGCGGTCTCCGGGCCCCCCTGGCCTGGCCTCCACGTCACCCCAGCCCTCGCCCGGGACGCGCCCGCCGCCAGGCCGGCCATCCCCGAGCCCGCCCCCCTGCCCCCCGCCCCCCGCCGCAGCCAGCTCGGCAGCGCAGGGCCGCCCCCGCCGCCTCGGCCCCTCGCCGGCTGCCACGTAACCCTCCGCGGGAACCAGGAACTGCGCGGCGCGGGAGGGGGCGGCGGCGGCTGGAGGGGAGGGAGGGCAGCGCGTCCGCGGCGGGGGGCGACGCGGCGGTCCCCGGCCAGGCCCCGCGGCCCCAGGCCCGCACCTCGGGGGGCCGGCACCTCCCCCCGACCCCAGGCGCCCGGGGCGCGGGGCGGGCTCACCTCGAACATGAGCCCCAGCAGGAAGACCATCGCCACACAGGAGACGATGTCCGCGTGATTCTGCAGGATGAATTCGTGGCTCAGGATCGGGGGGCTCTTGGTGCTCTTCCTGCGAATCGCCATGGTGAAGCCGCCGCCCGCGCTGCAGGTGCTCCGCCCGGCTCCTGTCTTCCCGCTGCTCACCAACCAGCCGCCGCCGCCGCCGCCTCCCCCTGGCTGCTCCTCACAGCCCCGCCGCCGCCGCTCGCTGGGGCTTCACTTCCCATCCCACAGCCAGTACGCAGCCGCCGGGGCCGCCCGGAAAAAAAAAAAAAAAAAAAAAAAGCGAGCCCACGGCGGGACGAGCATGCGCAGCAGGGAGGCGGCGCTCTCTTGTGCCGCGGTCGCCCTGGCAGCCCACAGCGCCGCCTGGCGACCGGAGGCCGACAGTACCGGCCGGCGAGGGCAGAAGCCTGAGCCAAGCAACGTGCCCCCTGCTCCGCGCCAGGCCAAGGGTTGAGGCACAAACTTCCTGAGCGGAGTTAACAGGCTAAATCCCCAGCGCGGTCGCTGACCGCCACGTGTTGTAGCGTGCAGGGCCACAAGTATGCTTTCCCATCCTCCTGGCTACCTTGGGCTGGGTGTCAGTGCCTGCTTCCTTGTTGAGTATCACTTCTTTAAAAAAAGAATTATTTTTATTTATTTATGTATGTATTTATTTATGTATTTATTTATTTATTATTTCAGAGAGAGGGAATCACCGCTACAACCAGGGCATGTGCCCTGACTGGGAATCCAACAGTGACCTCCTCCTGGTTCATAGGTTGGCCCTCAACCACTGGGCCACATTGGCTGGGCAAAGAATGCGGGGTTTTGAATCAGAATTCTGCCACTTATTATCTGTGTGATCATGAACAAGTTACTTAAACTCTGTGTGTCTTGACTGACTCATTCATTTGTGTATTCATTTATTCAAAGAATATTTATTGGGTCGCTAGGCACTGGGGATACAGAACTGAATGAAAAATACAAATTAACCCATTCTGTTGGGCTTTCAGTCTAGCGGTGGGGAATCTTTAACCCTTTGCACTCGCTTGCTTTTTTCATCGAGCTGCTACCGATGCTAACCCTGTCGAGTCACACTCGACATCCGAGTGCAAAAGGTTAAACAAGATTTAAAAAGTGTTAAACTGAGATGAGGGTCCCAGAGAAAAATAAAGCAAGGGAATAGGGACAGTTTTGGGAAGTTGCATTTGCCTGAAGACCTCAAGGAGGGGAGGGAGCAAGCCACCTGGATATCATCTATAAAAATATTACTGTAAGTACCTACTTTAGCAACTGAATAGATGACTCAAGGAAAGTGCTCAGTAGAGGGTTAGGGCTCTATAAATATTAGCTACTAGAGGCCCGGTGCACAAAATTAGTGCATGGGGGGAGGGGGGTGTCCCTCAGCCCAGGCTGCACCCTCTCCAATCTGGGACCCCTCTCACAATCCAGGACTGCTGGCTCCCAACTGCTCGCCTGCCTGCCTTCCTGATTGCCCCTAACCGCTTCTGCCTGCCAGCCTGATCACCCCCTAACCACTCCCCTGCCAGGCTGATTGATGCCTAACTGCTCCCCTGCCAGCCTGATTGCCCCTAACTGCCCTCCCCTGCAGGCCTGGTCACCCCTAACTGCCCTCCCCTGCAGGCCTGGTCCCCCCCCCCCCACAACTGCCCTCCCCTGCAGGCCTGGTCCCCCCCCCCCCCCCCACAACTGCTCTCCCCTGCAGGCCTGGGCGCGCCCCCCCCCCCCCCGCAACTGCCCTTCCCTGCAGGCCCGGTTGCCCCCAACTTCCCTCCTCTGCCAGCCTGGTCACCCTAACTGCCCTCCCCTGCAGGCTTAATCGCCCCCAACTGCCCTTCCTTGCAGGCCTGATCCCTCCCAACTGCCCTCCCCTGCTGGTCATCTTGTGTCCACATGGGGGCAGCCATAGTATGTGTTGGAGTGATGGTCAATTTGCATATTACTCTTTTATTAGATAGGATTATTGTGTTCCTCCTTTCTGGTCAAATGATTACTGGTTTCACTCACCTCCAAATGGCCTTCCAGTTTTTACATTAGAATGATGCTTCAAATAAGCTCAAAGATTTTGGTGGTTTCCCCCATGACTAGCTCATGATGATTTGGCCCCTGCTTACTCAGACAGGCTCAAACCCTGCCTGGATAGGCCCCAATCTCCTAGTACCAGCCTTACTGACTTCACACTGTACACTCTATAGCATGCGCTCTCCCCTGGCTATGTGTCTACTGCTTCTGTCCAGAATGTTTTCTCCTCTTCCCCCTAGGACACTCCTACCATTCCTCTAAATCTCATTCATGTGTGACTTCTTTGAAACCTTCACAGACTACTGACTATCTCTTATAATTCAATTACATGTTTTAATAGCTTTGAGATATAATTTATATCACATAGTTTGCCTATTTAAGGTGCACAATTTGATGGTTTTTAGTGTATTACAAAGTTGTGCAGCCATCACAATAATCTAACTTTAGAACATTTTTGTTATCCCCAAAGGAAAGAGTCTTTGTTCTTGAAACTCAGATGCCTAGAATGAAAGACAGAAAATAGACAATCAATCACTGACGCGATGGGTGTTTTCAAGACTTGCTCGGTGAAGGGTGCAATGGAAGGGCTCTAGGTCATTTGGAAGTTAATTATTCCATTGAAGTTGAGTTTTTAAACTGAAATTGACTTTTTCATATATTAAAATTTAATTATTTTTCACTCTTTTATGAGAAAATATCCCCACTGGTCTTTGAGCCGCATAAACCTACCATACTCTGGTCAGCGCTAAGACCTGAGGTGGTCATTTGTATTTGGCAAGACAGAGGATGTGTGGTTGTCTAACTGGGTTTCGCAGGAAACAGATGCCAAAACAGACTTAGAATCATAAGAGATTTATTGACAATAACATTTGTGAAGTATAAAGGGAAGAGGAGTCAGCAGGGAAAGCCTTCAGATTATAGCACAGGTCTGACATCCGTGAAAGGAAGGAAGGAGGACTGGGCAGGAAGAGCTTCAGACTGAGTAGCAAAGTTTTGGCCGGCTCAGTGGGGAGCTCCAGAACACTGGGCAGAGACGGTGAGCCTTTGTACCACTGATGTGCTCAGTCAGGCACTGCAAGCTCCTACCCTGCATGCTTGGCCTCTTCCAGAGAAGGTCGCATCTTCCTTTAGGCACTATCTCCATAGCTCTCTATTGGGCTCTGGTAACCACTCTTGGTTTGGGAACAATCTGTTCTTTTTGCAGTAAGGATCATCTCAATGTGGCAGGGAGAGCTCGGGTATAGGTAATTGGCCCATGAGCTCTGTATAGGTTCTACATGGCATCTTGGGAGCTTTGGATGTCCTCAATGACCAGAGAGTCTACATCTACACCCTTAAGTCCAGCATGTTTCTCTGCATTTTTAAGCATGGGCAGCAAAAATTCAGCACTCTTTTTGGGTCACTGACCCCGCTGTTTGCCCAGGGCACACCTACCAACTCGACCACTGTAATGACAGACTGGTACATGATGCTTGTGTAAAGTGACATCTTTATTTTATTTTATTTTATTTTATTTTTACAGAGAGGAAGAGAAAGGGATAGAGAGTTAGAAACATCGATGAGAGAGAAACATCAATCAGCTGCCTCCTGCACACCCCCCACTGGGGATGTGCCTGCAACCAAGGTACATGCCCTTGACCGGAATTGAACCCGGGACCCTTGAGTCCACAGGCCGATGCTCTATCCACTGAGCCAAACCGGTTTCAGCTAGTGACATCCTTTAGATAATTGGTGGCTTTTTGGATACGCATACCCTTGATGGCCTGGGTAGCTTCAAGAGTTTGTAAAGTGAACATGAAGATTTGAACCTCTTGATTTGCATGTTTGTGGGGTTTTCTGGGTCAAGTGAATAGCGAACCATTTTCAGAGGTCGCCTCAGGCCGCTTACAGGAAGAGTAGGACTCTATTTCTTCATCCCTCTTGTTGCTTTTCTTTGTTTCAGTTTGGTGTCATTTTTCCCTATTGTAAATAGATGTTATTTACATGGCATAGAATATGGTCACTTGAAGGTCTATCAGAACAATACCAAGGAAAGACTTAGACTAGGCTGGCTTGGTTGCTTGATCATTTCCGGGTCAACTCTTGTGGCCCACTTTAGTCACATGCTTTTCCCTATGGGTAGGGTGAGTCTATTACCAGAAGTTGTGGAGGAAGGGGTTTGGGGCAAATAAGAACATGAACCATCTGGTAGAAAGGTTCTGGATGTAGAGGAATAGCAAGAGGTGGTTAGATTAGAGGAGAAAAAAATCAACAGTAGCATGAACACAAGTGAATGAGAATAATAGATGGGTGGAGTGACTTGTATTTGAGGCAACGACCAAGAGCTATGGAGATGTATGGTGGGGAGGATATCTGAAATAACCTCAGCAGTCACAGAGGGAGGAAGGGGTCTTAGTTTGAATTTGTTATGCTTTCAAGAGGGCCCTAAAATGGGTCATTTCCTGGGGGTTGGCACATGCTGGACACAGCAGCTTATTTGGGGATGCTTCAAAAGGCAGCTGGGTACTTCCAGCTGCCAGGAAGCACGCAGTGCATCACTTTCACCTGAGGAGAATGAATCATTCTCTTTTTGCATCATTCTGTGCAAAATGCTTTCGTAAACGGCTTCTATAATTAGAAGGTCTTATGCCTCAGGGAATTTGTAACTGGTTGAACTGAGCTGATATCTTGTAGCCATCAAAAAATGATGTATGGCTCATTGCCTAGTAGAACCAAGGTCTTGGGGTGGTGGCCAAAGATTCTTTGGAGCTGTTTTCTTGATTGCATCAGCCCAAGACAAAGCTTACAGCACAAATGAAAACAGCTAAAATGTAGACAATTCTTTGCAGTCCCCCAAGCACTGTTGATATATATTAGTAATTTTAACCTTATATTAACCTGGAACATAATGTTATCCCTATTTCAAATAAGGAAACAGAGGCT
This sequence comes from Eptesicus fuscus, assembly GCF_027574615.1. Classification (NCBI taxonomy): domain Eukaryota; kingdom Metazoa; phylum Chordata; class Mammalia; order Chiroptera; family Vespertilionidae; genus Eptesicus; species Eptesicus fuscus. The sequence goes on from NC_072491.1 coordinate 39,098,302, forward strand.
CTGTAAAACAACATGTTTAGTATTTTACAACTATTGAATTTTAACTCCCAAGGTGAAGAATGTGAATTTTATCTTATAAAGTTATGGTAAGAATATACTAAAGAATCAAGACGGTATTTTTTGGAGCTTAAATGGTGCAAGTCAAAGTGAAATAATCATAGAAGAATATGTGAATATATTGTTAACAACAATGACAAAATAAGAGCAACTAGTATTTACTGGGTGCAAAGGGTTGTACTAAACACTATGAACATTTAATACTCATAACAACAAATTGAATTACTATCATTTCTTTTCTACAGATGAGGAATATTATTACTAAACTGTTGCTATCACCACCACCATGACAAATGGAAACAGGAATAGACCATGTACACGGAATTCAATTACTAGTAGTTTATTTTAATTGGGGAAATGAGCACTAGCTCAGGGAAGGAAAGAGAAAGGGATAAGTCCCCGAGGCTAAGACAAATGATAGCCTTGTCCCTGTGAAGCAAGCCACTCACATTTCCTAGGCAATTTATCAGTCCTTCTGAGCATCACTCCTACCCACCAGCATTTTCTTTGGTCGTCAAATTGAATCCACATCCTCAAACTATAGTGTAAATATTGCTCTGGTAAGTGGAGTGGGGATTAAAAGAAATAGGAGTGATTAAGGACCAATGCAGCTTGGGGCATGGGATAATGGTGATGCTATTTATCCAAATGGTGAGTTGGGAAGGGTGGTAATTAGGAATATAAAACTGTGGAATAAGAGAAGAGTTTGGTTTTAGATGTATTGACTTTCTTCACATTGATGTCTGGACTTTGGGAGACAGCCAAATGAAGAATTCCTGCAGATAGCAAAATATTTAGGCCTGGGGTTTTGGTGAATGGTTCCAGCTCAAGCACACATCTGGAAATTATTCAGCATGGTGGTAATGGTTAACACCACTAACATGGGTTAGATCTTTGAGGTGGTGAATAACAAGAAAGGAGATCAGTGTATTCAGTCTTGGGGGTTCCAATGGCAAAGGGAATAAAGGGGGACCAAGAACTTATGTATATGGCATTTAATAGCAATGATTTTCAGTGTGCTTTTCAAACAATAATTTCCATGAAGTCTCCATAAACTCTGAATGATGAGACTTTTATGCTCACAATATCCTTTCACTCTGTAATCCTAATAACTGATTTATTTTAGGTTTAAATGCTATTGCATGAAATGTGATGGTCCAAAGGATAGTTATTCCTTTGAAGTTGAAATTCATTAAAAACATACTAAATGAGACAAGTAATAAAATGGGAAAGAAAAAGGAGAATAATTATATTAAAGAACTGAATTCCAAGAAAAAATGTTTCAAGACTAGCTTCTAGGAAGCCAAGCAAAAAGTGAACATGGTGAATTAACTAGATATTGTTCCACGTAGGGATTTTGAAACAGGGTAATTATCACTCTCACATGGATCCTTCCTAACCTGGAGGTTCTGATGAATGAGTCTTGTATGAGGTCTGGTAAGTAGTGTGTGTTTTGAAAGTTCTTCAAGTGATTCTGAGAATTAGTCCAATTTGACAAGCACTAGTCTAACAAAGGAAACATACTGACCAGTTCACAGGACAGAAAAAGTTTTGTTCTAGCTCTTAAATCTGAGATTTCATGCCATGGACACTGAACATCAAATAACAAGACAGAGCTGTCCTCAAAAGCATTAAGAAAAAACAGGGAGGGGTTTTAGATGTTTTTTTTTTTTTTCCTCATTCTAACCTTGGATAAAGAAAAACCAACACAATACTAATTATAATTGATGTAGAAAAAGAACCGATGGAAAAATTACATTCCTTGGTCCTCTTTAGACATTCTGATTCAGTAAATCTGGGTAGGGACCAGAAATTTGCATTTGTAATAAGTGCCATAAAAGTGGTCCAAGACCACATTTCTGCTCTGAGAGAATGAATGGGTGACAGTATTTCTCAGTTTCAGGTTTAGATATAAAGTCTTGAGATACCCCACTTGTGATAGGCATTTTTTAAAAAATGAAGCAGGAGAAGGAAGCATGATCAATCTATTTCCACAAAGTAGGCTGGGAGAACTTCTGTGGTATAAGACAGAGAACTTCTTCTAGTGTAAAATTTTCTTCAATCCTTGGAAAAATCTCAAGCATAGGTTGCGTCACGTGCCAAGAGAATAGATGTTAGTCTCACTTTAAGAGGAAAAAAAATTGATACTCAATGGATTCAAATCTTAAAGAATCATGGGAAAAAACTTGGGAAAACTAATTGACTAGTAGTCTTCTCATAGGGATTCTTTTTTTAAAAAAAATATTTTGTTTTTATTGATTTTGAGAGAGAGAGGAAGGGAGAGAGATAGATAGGAACATCAATGAGAGAGAGAGAGAGACATCAGCCTCCTGCACACTCCCTCCTAGAGATTGAGCCCGAAACCCGGGCATGTGCCCTGACTAGGAATGAAACCCAGGGTTAATGCTTAACCACTGAGCAATACCAGCTGGGCTGGTAGGGATTCATTTTACTCTAAACACTTTAAGTATCAAAAATACCATGGTATTAATATGATCATGTACAAAATAGGGTCATGTACTTGTACCCTGAATTGCTCCAACCTAACATATTTGGAAACCTCTGATTCATAGCAACACATGTTTTTCCAGACTGGTCTTCATTTTAAGTATATCAGGAAAAAGGTTATTTTCCTTCCATGGGTACTTCTTAAGTTCTTCATGGTCATTAACCACCCCAAACTTTTTTTTTTTATAATATATTTTATTGATTTTTAACAGAGAGGAAGGGAGAAGGGATAGAGAGCTAGAAACATCGATGAGAGAGAAACATCGACCAGCTGCCTCCTGCACACCCCTCCACCGGGGATGTGCCCGCAACCAATGTACATGCCCTTGACCGGAATCGAACCTGGGACCCTTCAGTCCGCAGACCGACGCTCTATCCACTGAGCCAAACCGGTTTCGGCAACCCCAAACTTCTTAAAAACATCAGTAAAAACAGGTGTGAGGCAATCTGTCATAAACGTGTCAGCTATCCTGCAGAATTTGAAGTGGGTAACTTGACCAACCAAAGAAGGAAAATGGTGGTGGCTGAAGACTCTAATAGTGGCTGAGTCCTCCCTCTTCTCTTTATATTGGTTAGTTACTAACTCCTAAATTCAGCTTAGATCTCAACAAGATAAATAAACTATGATAGGTCTTTAACACTCTACCATATTGTGACTGGAAAATGAGGTTGGGATCTACCATAGAGCTATTTGCTAGATACAGTAACCTTGGGTCTAATACTCTTTAGAGGGTTACTACATTAAAACTTTAAAAGTCACAAAAGTCTCCAGTTCACATTAATTCTCCAGGTCCTTCAGTCCAGATACTAGGTACAGGACTTCTTCTTAGAGAATATTTTATGCTTGAGAATTGTATCCATTAAGAAATATGAACTTAAAGATTCTTATCCTTAGGTCTAAGAGACCATTAAATAAGCAAGTACTTCTCATTTTCCCCAATTCCTGGTAATTTTTCAGGAGAAAATTCTAGTATAAAAACACTTGCTTCAGGAGAAACCAAGATGGCGGCATAGGTTAACACCCGAACTGCTGCCTCGCACAACCACTTCAAAACTACAACTAAAAGACAAAACGGACATCATCCAGAACCATAGGAAGGCTGGCTGAGCAGAAATTCTACAACTAGAAGGAAAGAGAAAAGTACACTGAGACTCAGAGGAGCTGCGGAAGTAAAGGCAGAGGTAAGGAGGTGCGCGCATGGAGAGGGCTGGCAACTGAGTACGTGGCTGGCTTTTTCAATCTGGAGGGAGACACAAGCTCCCAACTGCTCTGAACTCCAGTTCCGGGCGAGACTCTGGGGACCCAGACTCATACGGTGAGAAATTGGACTGTCTGGCAGCGGGCAGAACTTGAGAGCGGCTTTCTCTCAGAGGTGCTTGCAGCGACCACCGCGTGACACTGATATCCGGGGGCCTCTTAGGGCAGTGCTAATGGGAAGCCATTGCTGTTTGCTCCGCCCTGAGACTCCGCCCCACCCCAGCTGTGCGCAGAGGCTTGGGCATACCAATGGCCTGGTCCTTTGAAATCTAAACTTACCTAACAAACTGCAGCTGATTCAGTGAGACCCAGAACATCCAAAAGAAGGCCCAAGGCCCCGCAGCAGCTTGCATTGCTTCACAGCTGGGCCACATCTGGGCACTTCCAAAACCCAAAGAAGAGGAATCTGCAGATCTCTCCATAGCTCCTGCTGGGTGGCCTCAGGCAGAGGCTAAATGCACCTCCTTAGAGATCCAAGAGCCAGTGTACCCAGTGGTCAGAGTGGGACCATCCAGATTACAACTCCTCAGATCCATAAGGGACACACTCAGGGGGCAGACTCAGTGAGCACCAAAGCCCCACTGAAGCAAGTCTTGCCTCATAAGGGTGCATAAGGGTGTCTCCAGCACAGAAGTTCTCCCAGCGTAGGCACAGCTGATCCTCACAGCCAATTGGCCTGGAGGTCAATTCCTCCCAGTGATACCAACAACAATGAACACTTAACTACAACAAGACTGTGCACACAGCCCACAAAGGGTTGCACCAAGAGTGTCTACCTCAGGTAACTGGGGAGGCTGAGCCACTGGGCCCTATAGGACACCTAGCACACAAAGCCACTTTATCAACTCAGGGAAGCAGCCAAAAGGCTGAGACAAAGAAACAGGTCACAAATGAAAGAAATGGAGGAAAGCAAACAACTGGATATAGAGTTCAAAACCACGGTTATAAGGTTTTTCAAGAATTTTCTAGAAAGCGCCAATAAGTTTAGTGAGACCCTCAAGGATATGAAAAAGGACCAACTAGAAATTAAGCATACACTGACTGAAATAAAAAATAATATACAGAGATCCAACAGCAGACTAGAGGATTGCAAGAATCAAGTCAAAGATCTGAAATACAAAGAAGCAAAAAACACCCAACCAGAAAAGCAAAAAGAAAAAAGAATCCAAAAATTTGAAGACAGTGTAAGGAGCCTCTGGGACAACTTCAAGCGTATCAACATCCAAATTATGGGTGTGCCAGAAGAAGAGAGAGAGCAAGATACTGAAAACCTATTTGAAGAAATAATGACAGAAAACTTCCCCCACCTGGTGAAAGAAATAGACTTACAAGTCCAGGAAGCACACAGAACCCCAAACAAAAGGAATCCAAAGAGGACCACACCAAGACATATCATAATTAAAATGCCAAGAGCAAAAGACAAAGAAATAATATTAAAAGCAGCAAGAGAAAAACAGTTAGTTACCTACAAGGGAGCACCCATATGATTGTCAGCTGATTTCTCAACAGAAACTATGCAGGTCAGATGGGAGTGGCAAGAAATATTCAAAGTGATGAATAGCAAGAACCTATAACCAAGATTACTCTACCCAGCAAAGCTATCATTCAGAATTGAAGGTCAGATAAAGAGCTTCACAGATAAGAAAAAGCTAAAGGAGTTCATCACCACCAAACCAGTATTATATGAAACTAGAGGCCCGGTGCACAAAATTCGTGCACTGAGGAGGGGTGTCCCTCAGCCCAACCTGCACCCTCTCCAATCTGGGACCCCTTGGGGGATACCTTTCACAATCCAGGACTGCTGGCTCCTAACTGCTCGCCTGCCTGCCTGATTGCCCCTAACCGCTTCTGCCTGCCAGCCTGATCACCCCCTAACCACTCCCCTGCCAGCCTGATTGACGCCTAACTGCTCCCCTGCCAACCCGATCATCCCCAACTGCCCTCCCCTGACAACCCGGTCACCCCCAAATGCCCTCCCCTGCATATTCCCTCTTTATTAGATAGGATTTTTTCTTTAATATATTGGACAGCCCCTACTGGTTTGGCTAGGTGGATAGAGCATCGCCCTGCAGGCTCAAGTGTCCCAGGTTCGATTCCGGTCAAGGGCATGTACCTTGGTTGTGGGCATATACTCAGTGGGGAGTGTGCAGGAGGCAGCTGATTGATGTTTCTCTCTCATAGATGTTTCTAGCTCTCTATCCCTTTCCCTTCCTCTCTGTAAAAAAATAAAATAAAATATATATATTTTAAAAAGAAACATTTGAGATTCCTCCATATCTGCTTGGCTGGTGTGACTCAGTGATTGAGACCCCAGGCTGCCGCCACTGGCAGGGGATCGCGCTGTGGGGGTGCGTGCCGCTGCCAGGCTGAGACCCCAGCCCAGGCTGCCGCTGCTGGCAGGGGATTGCACCGTGGGGGTGCGCGCCCCTGCCAGGATCAGGCGGGGATTGTGCCATGGGGGTGCACGCCCCTCCCAGGCTGAGACCCCAGCCCAGGCTGCCACCACTGGGAGGGGATCTTGCCGTGGGGAGTGAATTTGTTTTTTATAAAGGGTCAGGAGGGCCTCTGGGCAGCATACTGCCAGGCCGCTTACTCTGCAGGCTCTCAGCAGCAGCCCTCCCTGAGACTGGGGGACTCCAGGGGGGCTGAGAGGACTGGGTCCTGCCATCTTGTGGCTGTGGGCGCTGCCCTTTTTGTCGCGGAGTGATGGTTAATTTGCATATTACTCTTTTATTAGATAGGATGCTGAAAGGTATTCTTGAAGAAGAGGAAGAAGAAGAAAAAGGTAAAGATAAAAATTATGAATAACAAATACATATCTATCAACAAGTGAATCTAAAAATCAAGTGAATAAAAAATCTGATGAACAGAATAAACTGGTGAATATAATAGAATCAGGGGCATAGAAAGGGAGTGGACTGACAATCCTCGGGGGGAAAGGAGTGTGGGGGGTGCGGGAAGAGACTGGACAAAAATCATACACCTATGGATGAGGACAGTGGGGGGTGGTGGGGTGGGAACTGGGTGGAGGGGAGCGATGGGGGGAAAAAGGAGGAACAACTGTAATAATCTGAACAATAAAGATTAAAAAAAAAGAAAAAGAAAAACACTTGCTTCATTGGACTAGAGAGTGGGAACCCACTCATTGCATAATATCAGTATTTTGACATTAAAATGTTTAGTTTATATCAAACTAATAAATGTACCAGTTTAAAAAATACTATCAACAGGAAAAAACATTTCCCCATCGTATTTCTCTTCTAAAATTTTTTCCCTTGGTATTAAACAATAAGATGCATATACTTTTATTTCTAGACTAGAGGCCCGGTGCACGATTAGTGCATGGGTGGGGTCCCTCAATCTGGCCTGTGATCGATCAGGGCTGATTGGGGCCTTCTCGCCTAGTCCCCAACAAGGTGACCGGGGCCAGTCAGTCAGGGAGAGGGACCGCGGGAGGTTGGCCAGCCACGCAAGGTTGGCTGTGGGGGTGCACTGACCACCAGGGAGCAGCTCCTGTGTTTAGCGTCTGCCCCCTGGTGGTCAGTGCGCATCATAGCGACCAGTCGACCAGTAATTTGGTCGCTTAGGCTTTTATATATATATTAGCGGCCTGGTGCATGAAATTCGTGCACAGAGGGGTGGGTCCCTCAGCCCAGCCTGCACCCTCTCTAATCTGGGACCCCTTGAGGGATGTCCGACTGCCCGTAGGATCGGGCCTAAACGGGCAGTCGGACATCCCTCTCACAATCCAGGACTGCTGGCTCCCAACTGCTCGCCTGCCTGCCTTCCTGATTGCCCCTAACCGCTTCTGCCTGCCAGCCTGATCATCCCCTAACAACTCCCATGAGAGCCTGATTGATGCCTAACTGCTCCCCTGCCAGCCTGTTTGCCCCCAACTTCCCTCCCCTGCAGGCCTGGTCACCCCTAACTGCCTTCCCTACAGGCCTGGTCACCCCTAAATGCCCTCCCCTGCAGACCTGGTCACCCCTGCCTTCCCTGCAGGCCTGGTCACCCCTAACTGCTCTCCCCTGCAGGCTTGATCGCCCCCAACTGCCCTCCCTTGCACGCCTGGTCCCTCCCAACTGCCCTCCCCTGCTGGCCTGATCGCCCACAACTGCCCTCCCTTGCAGGCCTGGTCCCTCCCAACTGCTCTCCCCTGCTGGCCATCTTGTGGTGGCCATGTTGTGTCCACATGGGGGCAGCCATCTTTTGTGTTGGAGTGATGGTCAATTTGCATATTACTATTTTATTAGATAGGATATAGACTAGAGGCCCGGTGCATGAAATTCATGCACAGGGTGGGGGTGTCCCTCAGCCCAGCCTGCACTCTCTCCACTCTGGGACTCCTTGAGGGATGTCTGACTGCCGGTTTAGGCCCAATCCCTAAACTGGCAGTCGGACTTCCCTCTTACAATCCGGGACTGCTGGCTCCTAACCGCTCACTTGCCCCTTAACTGCTCCCCTGCTGGCCTGATTGACGCCTAACTTCTCCCCTGCTGGTCTGATTGCCCCCAACTGCCTTCCCTGCCCGTCTGGTCACCCCCAACTGCTCTCCCCTGCTGGCCTGGTCCCCCGCAACTGCCCTCCCCTGCTGACCTGGTTGCCCCCACCTGTCCTCCCCTACTGGCCTGGTCACCCCCAACTGCTCTCCCCTGCTGGCCTGGTTCCCCACAACTGCCCTTCCCTGCTAGCCTGGTCACCTCCAACTGCTCTCCTCTGCTGGCCTGGTCCCCCCCAACTGCCCTCTCATACCGGCCTGGTCACCCCTCAACTGCTCTCCCCTGCCGGCCTGGTCGCCCCAACTGCCCTCCTCTGCCGGCTTGGTCCCCCTCAATTGCCCTCCCATACCGACCTGGTTGCCCCCCAACTACCCTCCCCTGCAGGCCTGGTCACACCCACTGCCCTCCCCTGCCAGCCTGTTCACCCCCAACTGCCCTCCCCTGCCGGCCATCTTGTGGTGGCCATCTTGTGATGACGTTGCGCGAGGGTGTTGCACCACCTATGCTTTTATTATATAGGATTTGTTAATGTTATTGACTTTGTATTATCATAGGTGATTTGATATTCTCAACCTCCTACTTCCTTTCCTCTATTAGAACACAATTTTTAGTCAGTGTTTACATTATTGCTTATGTAAAAAGACAGAAGCAGATAGTATTTCATAACAATTTCCTTCATTGCATTGCTTTTATTTTTTGGAATCAGCATTTGCCTCATTTTTTTCACCAGTAAAATTTTCTATTAACTGATCATTCTTTCAATTGCTCAGCTAGAGCTGTTGTATGACTGCCAGCATTGCCACTCCCCGAGGCTCAAACATACAGGTAATCTCAGTTCTGTTCCCACACTGGAGATCTCTGGCTGAAGCCCTACTTCCTCCTGCCCCTAACTGGGGCAGGCTTTGGGCACACCTTTGTCTCAGAACTTCCATTGGACACTTTCCTGTTGGATTTACTACTTTAATAATGTGCCTTCCTTTTTCTTGTTTATCTGGAGCACATTATCCAGAAATTTCCTAAAGAGAAAATAGGGGCAAAAGACTGATAACGATGAGTTTTTCTGCTCCAACAATGCCTGGAAATTGGTATTCATGCTGACCGATTGCTCTGGTGAGCACAGAGACACTTGCAAGGGAAGGGATACTGATGTATAGTCCTGGCAGAATAAAGTAACAACCGCACTTGAATCTTTTCTCATTTCCCCCAGGATTCTAGCTTCCCTGAAAGTCAGTCAACTTCACTGACTTTTCTAGAAGTGATCTGGAGATAGAAAAATACTCTTAGGTAACTTAAAAGTCTCCTGGAAACACTCAGAAAAGGTTCAGGTGGCATCAAGTTGGCCCAGTCATTCTGTGAGCTACTGCACAGAATTCTGTTTTATGAACATTGGAAAGGAAAGTTAATCAGTGAGGAATTAATATTAGTGGAGGATCTTCCTGTGATACTCTGCTTCATCTGAGAACAGACCTCACATACTCTGGCCACAGGGATAGGCATGTGACCAAAGCTGGGCCAAATACAGCACTTCATGTTTCCTTAACTCCAGGGACTGGCCTAAGGAATGATAATGAGTTAATATAAATTGTTGAGTTCTTCTCCTAGGATTTTGCAAACCAAAGCTGGAAGAACCAACTTTCCCTGCTGGTTATGGAGTGGTTAGGATATGTGCCCAAAGCTACCTGTAGCAATATTTTCTGCCGTGTGCAAAAACCAGTGTTTGGGGTTCTCTACTCCAAAAAATTGAGGTGAGAGGTTTAGGGCTGTATTGATGGGCTCCAAATCCTTGATCCTGTTCAAGCCTGGCTCCACCTTCATCCTCTCACATGGGTTACATCCCCCTTTGCTTCAGCTAGTTGAAACTAAGTTTCTGTTACCTGCAACAAAACACATCTATTGAGCTCCATCTTTCTAAGTGCCTACTAGGTGTCTCTCTGGATGCTCCTTGGTACTCCAAACTCACATCTATAGTACAATGCATCTTTCCTCCCTTCCCCACTCTACCTACCCAGTTCCTGTATTTTCTCACAATATCTACCCAACCGTGTAAGCCAGAAATCTATAGCTCTACCAGACTCCCTTTCTACCTGATCCCCACCCTTTAAGATCTAATCAGTTTCTAAGTGTTATTCCTTTCCTAAAGTATTTCTCATATCTGTTACCCTGTCTTCTACCTTAGACACCCCCTCTGCTTCTTTTTCCCTTTCCTCACTGTACTGAAAAGGCCAAATCTCAGAATGCTTACCCTGCCCACTGCCTGCTGAATGGAATCCACTCCTAATAAAATTTCGGCAACCCTTCTGGTCCCAAATGATCAGTGACACCAATCAGGTCCTCTTCTATGAGGATATCTGAATCTGAGACACAGAAGGTTACTCAGTTGTTACAAAACAGAAGATGAAGATATGCAGAGAAGACAGGAGTGATGACAAGAATGTAGATACTGTTGTGTAAACAGAAAATGGGTAAGCAGAAGCTATGACTAATCCAAACCTACTCCCTGTATTGAATGGGAGATAAAGGTCAGAGTGACAGAAACAAAAAGGAATGAAATCACCATAATGGTTGGGGACAAACTCTTGCTGTTGAGGAGGCAACAAAATGATTCCTAAATTATGTGTGTATTCCAGCATGTGTGAAGCATGGCTGGGTGTCAGTAGATTGGTTCCTGTGAGCTTTGTGTGTTCCCATGAGATTCTTCTTATTCCTAAAACCTCAGCCCACAAACACTATATAGTCTAGCCACATAAATTAGTTTCCCAACCACGTGATGCTCTGCATATCTGTTTATGTGCATATACTATTCCAAGTGGAACAATTCTCATCTCCCAAATACCCCTAACTTCTGGCTACCACTTGCTCATCGTTTAAGACTGAGCTCAGGCTTCTTGCAGCTTTCTACAACCCAACCAGGTTAGACTCTTCCTTTATTCCAAACATGGCACTGAGTATTGTAATTGTGTGTCCCCACAACTAGAATATGAGTTTCTTTAGAGAGTAGAGATGTTGTTTTGTTCCCTTTTTTATCTCCAGTGCCTGATCCAGTCCCTAGCATGAAGTGGATACTTAATGAATGCCATTGTTTTTGTTAAAGTTCTGTTGCCTTGACATTTTCAATAACCAATACATTTGATAGCCTTTCATTATCACTCCTCTCCCAATAGGTCTACTTGCAGCTTGAAGTGTGCCACAGTACTTCAGACAGTGATAAGGAATCATGGCTTTGTGCATGAGATTTCCTCAGTTCTGAATGCCCTTCTCATTCCTGTTCCCTAACTCCCTCCAAGAATGGAAGCAGGAAGACCAGAGTTAAGGGTTGCTGCAGTTGTCCAGGAAAGAGATGATGATGGCTTGGACTAAGGAGTGCTGGTGGAGTAAGAGGGAGAGGTGGAATAGTCAGTACTTGGTAAAGAATTGGATATGCGATGAGGGAGGGAGCATAACAACAATGACAATTAGGTTTTCTGGTTTGATCAGAAAGAATGGAGAATCAAGTTACTAGTATGAGGTAACTGAACATTCAGATTTCTATATAATCAGATTTTGTGTCTAGATTTTGCTAATATGTGCGATACTTAAGGAATGGGAATGCTGATATTTTTCTTTTTTGGTGCTGGTATTGGGGAGGACATTTATAGTTACTATTTTTTAATTTTCCATTTTAACCATTTAAAGTATACCATTCAGTGGCATTAAGTACATTCAATTGTTTGTGCACAATCATGACCACCATCTATCTCTAGAATTTTTTTCATCCTCCCAAACTGAAATTCCTTACCTACTAAACAATAATTCCCCACTTCTCCCTTCCCCCAATCCCTGGCATCTATCATTTTACTGTCTCTATGAATTTGACTACGCTGGGTACCTTATACATGTGGAATCATATAGTATTTGTTCTTTTGTGATCGGCTCATATCACTTAGGGTAATATCTCAAGTTTCATCCATGTTGTAGCATATGTCAGAATTTCCTTCCATTTTAAGGCTTAATACTATTCCAGTGTATGTATACACAACATTTTATTTATTCACTCATCCTTCAATGGACACTTGGGTTGCTTCCACTATTTGGCTATTATTAATTACTAGAGGCCCAGTGCACAAATTCGTGCACCAGTGGGGTCCCTCAGCCTGGCCTGCGTGATCGGGCCAAAACCGGCTCTCTGACATCCCCCAAGGAGTCCCAGATTGTGAGAGGGTGCAGGCCAGGCTGAGGGACCCCACAATCGAGACCAGAGAGGGACTCGGGAGGTTGGCCAGCCAAGGAGGGACTGCAGGAGGGCTCCAAGGTGTGTCTGGACCATCTCGCTCAGTCCCGATCAGCTGGACCCCAGCAGCAAGCTAACCTACCAGTCGGAGCATCTGGTGGTTAGTACACATCACAGTGCCTAGTCAACCGGTCAACTGTCTGCCCCTTGGTGGTCAGTGCACATCACATCGAGCGGTTGAGCGGCTTTAGTGTGCCATTAGCATATTACGCTTTGATTGGTTGAATGGACGACTGGACGACCAGACAGGTAGCATATTAGGCTTTTATTATATAGGATGCTGCCATGAACCTGGGTGTACAAATATCTGCCTGAGTCCCTGTTTTCAATTCTTTTGGGTATATACCCAGAATGGAATCACTGGATCATATGGCAGTTCTATGTTTAAGTTTTTGAGCAACCACTATATTGTTTCCATGGAAGCAACACCATTTTACATTCCCACCAGAAATGCACAAGAGTTCCAATTTCTCCATATCCTTCCTAACACCTATTTTCTTTTTCTTTTTTTTTAAATAATAGCCGTCCTAATGGGCATGAAGTGGTACCTCATTGTGGTTTTAATTTGGATTTCCCTAATCATTAGTGATGCTGAGCAACTGTGCATGTGTTTATTGGCCATTTGTATACCTTCTTTGGAGAAGTTTCTATTCAAGTCCTTTGCCCAGTTTTGAATTGGGTAGCTTGTTTTTTGTTGTTGAATTCAGTTATTTTCAGGAACACAACAGGTCTCTAGGGCATGAGAGTAAGTGTTCAGAATAGTATGAAAATGCTAGGGTCTTGGGGAAAAGGGCAGAAAGAGGGAGTTAAAAAATATTTAATGTCTTATTTTAGGAAAGAGTACAGAAAATACATTCCCAGGATTCTGAGCTCATTTTAGTAAAGTAGTTTGGTAACCTTGTGAGTTAAATAAGCATTGGTGGCCACACTGAGAACCTAACCACTATTTAAGAACATTACTGCCCTAACTGGTTTGGCTCAGTGGATAGAGTGTTGGCCTGCAGACTCAAGGGTCCCAGGTTTGATTCCGATCAAGGGCATGTACCTTGGTTGTGGGCACATGCCCATTGCGGTGTGTGCAGAAGGCAGCTGATCAGTATTTCTCTCTCATCGATGTTTCTAGCTCTCTATCCCTCTCCCTTTCTCTCTGTAAAAGATCGATGAAATATATTAAAAAACAACAACATTACTTATATAAAAATGCACTCTTATAACCCTCTAATTAAAAGAACTGGTATAAGTGGAATACTATGCTGCTATAAAAAGGAACAGACACCAGGGGGGTGAGGGCATGAGTGGGGGGTGGGGGGAAAAGGGGGTATAAGGACACACATGTAATACCTTAATCAATAAAGAAAAAAAAAGAATTGGTATATAATTCATACACTGTATATGTTTATGACTATTTCTATACTAAAACCTAAACTTGCAAAGTAAGTTGGTTATACTCATGGATAACAAAAATAATCCTATATAATAAAGAGGTAATATGCAAATTGACCGTCACTCCAACACACAAGATGGCCACCCCCATGTGGTCAAAGATGGCTGCCCCCATGTGGACACAAGATGGCCAGCAGGGGAGGGCAGTTGTGGGAGATCAGGCCAGCAGGGGAGGGAAGTTAGGGGTGACTGGGCCTGCAGGGGAGGGCAGTTGGGGGCAATCGGGCCATCAGGGGAGCAGTTAGGCACCAATCAGGCTGGCAGGGGAGTGGTTAGGGGGTGATCAGGCTGGCAGGCAGAAGCAGTTAGGGGCAATCAGGCAGGCAGGCAGGTGAGCGGTTGGGAGCCAGCAGTCCTGGATTGTGAGAGGGATGTCCGACTGCCCGTTTAGGCCCAATCCCACTGGGATCAATCGGGCCTAAACAGGCAGTTGGACATCCCTCGAGGGGTCCCAGATTGGAGAAGGTGCAGGCTGGGCTGAGGGACACCCCCACCCCTCCATGCACGAATTTCGTGCACTGGGCCTCTAGTTATTATATAATTATTATATAATGTTTTTAACTAGGAATATAATATAATATTTTTTAATTACCAAAGTTGATGTACATAAATCACTTGTGGAATCTATAACAATAAAAGCATAATATGCTAATAGACTGGACAGCCGGACGACCTTCCAGATGAAGCTGGGGCTACGAGGGCTGAGCTCCTTGCACGACTTTCGTGCATCGGGCCTCTAGTACCATTATAAGAAAGTAAACATGATAAAGGGCTATAGAATACATAATCATGACATAATAGATATAAACATGAAAACAAACCTATCATCTGAAGATATAGACAAGGGTTGCAGAAAAGGAAGGATTACATAGAAATTACTGAAGCAGCTAGAGAACACAGTACTACCTGAGCCTTGGGCGGCCCTGGGTGGCTGGGGAGCTGAGGGGACTGGGGGACTCTGGAGGCAGGTGCCCTGGCAGGGCTAAGGGGACTGGGCGCCGCCATCTTGTGGCTGTAGGTGCTGCCATCTTTGTGGGCCTGGCAATCAATTAGCATATTCCCTCCTTATTGGATGTGGGTGTCGCCATCTTTGTGATGGCATGAGGGTCAATTAGCATATTCCCTCTTTATTAGATAGGATTATAGATGTAAAGTATAATTTATATATTTGAAAACATGACATTATTTTAAAGCATATCCAGGGTTATTTTTAATGTTATGTACTCTATAATCTCCATATATAATTAATAGTTAAGAAAACATACCATTCTCTAAAACAAAACAACAGAACTTTCACTAATACAAAACTAAAGATGAGCTTTCCATTTCTTGTCAGGATCCGTGTTGCTAACTGTGGAAAGAAAAATAGAGTAAAATTTTAACAGTGGATAAGCAAATTCACTGGATTTTAATTATTTTCTGGCTAAAAAAAGCATTCATTCCTAAAATAATTTTGTTGCTCAATATAAAGTTAGTATTTTTTTGTATAGTTAAGAACAATGATGAAGCTTCTACACAAAATTCAATCTTTGAACCAGTTGATTTTAAGGATTAAACTTTTATAAAGATTCTTAATTTGACAAATTAACATAACACTAGTAAACAATTGTAGAATGACTGCTTTAGTATCTTTGAGTTTACTACCTTTAGGACTGCTAAAACCTTTAGCTGTTCCCAAATCTTCTACATGTAAAATTCTTCGTAGATCTTGTGGTCTAGGAGAAGAGAAGCTCTTTTCCACTACATGCCTTTGACTGTCATTCTGGTGGGTGAGGTCTGGAACCTCTAAGCAAGATTCTAATTCCTGTGCGAGTGTTTGGTTCCCAAGTGTGGTCCACTGACCTTTCATTATTGACCCTTTCTAGTGCCTGTCTCTTTAACTTATCGTGATATTCAAGGGAGGACTCTACTGGGTGTTATTTTTCCTAAAAGGAACGAGTTCATTTGTAAAAAAAATTTAAAATGCTAGCAGTAAAAGAATTAAAATTCAGAAGTACACTTACATATCATTCCATCTTTTTCTAATTTTTTCAAATGAAGCAAGAGATTACGTTCAGCCACGATATGTAAATTCTCAGGAGTATTCTTAAAAAAGAGAAAGAAAACATTTTTTTTAAAAGGGACAGAGTTAATCTTTTTGAAACTGAAAAAATGCAACAAAAAGAAAATGTTAGCTTAAAATTCATTAAAAAATTTTTATTTTAATGTTGACACTATTACAAATGTCTCGCGTTAAATTCATTTTTATATAGTAATAGCCAAAACTATTTCAGCTTGTACATGTCTTGCTTCAGGCACCATATTCTTATTTATATTCCTATAGATAAAATAGATTGTAAGTTCCATAAAGATAGTAACAGTATGGTTTGTTCACTACTGAACACCAGAGCTTAGCATAATGGCACACAGTAGGAACTAAATATTTTATGAATGGATGAATAAATGTAAAAATTATTCTAGATAGCTTTGATGATGCTACAAACATTGGCCCTATGGTTTGTTTATTAGGTTATATGATGATAACTTTTCACATTTAGTTTTCATCCTGAGTACTTTTTTTTGGACTTCTCTTAAACATTGATGTTTACAGTGCGTTGTATCATTGACTCTCTTCTCTCTCTTTCTTTTTGTTAATACTCACCTGAGGATATTTTCTCCATTGATTTTAGAGAGAGTGGAAAGGAGGGAGGGAGGGGTAGAGAGAAACATCAATGTGAAAGAGACACATTAATTGGTTGCCTCCTGCATGTGCCTCAACCAAGGCTGGGGATTGAACCTGCAACCAGTTCCATGCCCGTGACCAGGAATCAAACCCAAGACCCTTCAGTGCGGGGGTTGATGCTCTAACCACGGAGCCACAGTGGCCAGGGCTCTTCTCTTTTTTACTAACCCAACTTGCCACAGCACTATCACGCATTATTGATTCCCAAATATAAGCCTCCAACCCTAAACTCCCCTTTAAGCCCCAGTACGATATCCTATCTCCACCAGTGTGATCTAGAAAGCATTATGTGACTCCTTTGCCCAAGATCTTTGAGTGTCATTCCCAGGTTTCTGGCTAAAGTTCAAAATTCTTAGCATGGCAATCAAGGCTTCTCATGACCTGATCATGCTTATCTTTCCTGACTCATTTCCTGGGCCTCCCTTCCTGACCATCTATGCATTCATATGTGGTTTCTTTGTGGGATTTCAAACACACAATGCTCTTTTATTACTTCCAGTGTTTAAACACATCTTTCCTTCTGTTTAGATCCAATTAAATGATTTAAGTTTCTGAAGCTTTTCCAGAGAAGCTTCATTATCTTACGTCTTCATCAGGCAGAATTTATCCCTTTCCTTATGCCTTGACATACTGTACATAGGCCTTGGAGGAAGCCTGGTGTGATAGAAACAAGTTTTGAATATCTGACATCTGACATTTGAGTATGTGACATCTGCTAGTTTTGTGCCCTTGAAAAAGCTACTTAGCTTACACTTTCTGAGTCAGTTTAAAAAATATTTTTATTGATTTGAGAGGAAGAGGGAGAGAGAGAGAGAAACATCAATGATGAGAGAATCATTGATTGGTTGCCTCCTGCATGCCCTCCACTGGGGATAGAGCTCGAAACCTTGGCATGTGCCCTGACTGGGAATCGAACATGACCTCCTGGTTCATAGGTCGACTCTCAACCACTAAGCGATACTGGTCAGACCTGTGTTGGTTTTTTAATCTATTAAATTGGAATAATTGTATCTTTATGCAGTAAAAATTTGAGATGTTTGAAGTGCCTCAAATCACATTTGTAAAGGTAAAACATTTAAATAGAGCATCTAGCACACAAAAATGTGCTAAAAAATGGGAGCTATTATGACAGTATTACAAGTATGTGTTGTTTTAAATATATTTTATTGATTTCAGAGAGGAAGGGAGTGGAAGAGAGATAGAACCATCAATGATGAAAGAGATTCATTGATCAGCTGCCTCCTGCAAGCCCCACACCGGGGATCTAGCCCACAGCCTGGGCATGTGCCCTGATTGGGAATCACACCAAGACCTCTTGGTTCATAGGTCGACGCTCAACCACTGAGCCAAGCCGGCTGGGCTGTTTTTTTTTTTTAAATGAGTGTACTTGTCCTTTCCATCGATACAACTTTGTGTTGAACATGCACTGAGTCCTTTGAGGGCAGGGATCTGTAGCCATCTTTATATCTCTGTTTTAGTCAGTGTATGGCACATGGAAGGTAGTCAATAAATGTTTGTTGAATGAATAAATCCTTTGCAATACTTAATGCCATTCTATTTGCAACAGGTATTTCACACATAAACACAGTGAATACACAACTGAATACAATTCTGAATGTTAAACCTGTATTTAGGCATGGACAGGTACTTGATGATGACTCATCTGTGAGAGTTATCAGAGAGTTCTGTCTGTACTTACAATAGAAAAATACCCCCAATAGCCCTAGCTGGTTTGGCTCAGTGGATAGAGCATCAGCCTGTAGACTGAAGGGTTTAAGGTTCGATTCTGATCAAAGGCACATGTCTGGGTTTCGGGCTCCATCCCCAACAGGGGGCATGCAGGAGGCAGCTGATCAATGATTCTCTCTCATCACTGATGTTTCTCTCTCTCCTTTCCTGTCTGAAATCAATTATATATATACTAAAGGCCTGGTGCACGAAATTCGTGCACGGAGAGGGGTTGTCCCTCAGCCCAGCTTGTACCCTCTCCAATCTGGGACCCCTCAAGGGATGTCCGACTGCCCGTTTAGGCCCGATCCTTGGGATCGGGCCTAAACGGGCAGTCGGACGTCCCTCTCACAATCCAGGAATGCTGGCTCCCAACTGCTTGCCTGCCTGCCTGCCTGATTGGCCCTAACCGCTTCTGCCTGCCAGCCTGATCACCCCCTAACCACTCTGCTGCCAGCCTGTTTGCCCCCAACTTCCCTCCTCTGCCGGCCTGGTCACCCTTAACTGCCCTCTCCTGCAGGGTTGATCACCTCCAACTGTCCTCCCTTGCAGGCCTGGTCCTTCTCAACTGCCCTCCCTTGCAGGCCGGGTGCCTCCCAACTGCCCTCTCCTGCTGGCCATCTTGTGGTGGCCATCTTGTGTCCACATGGGGGCAGGATCTTTGACCACATGGGGGCAGCTATATTATGTGTTGCAGTGATGATCAATCTGCATAGTACTCTTTTATTAGATAGGATAAAGAAAAAAACCCCAATGTACCAATGAATGATCTCAAGTGACTCTAGTCTAGCATTATGAGGGAATGCACTCTTTCACAGAATTTAAATATTTACATTACCCTTTTGCCAATGGCAGTCTTTTATCCTTAGCTATTTTAACCCTTAATCTGTCCCTTTTCTTTCTTTCTCTCTCTCTCTTTTTTAACATCCCTCCCTTTTTAAAACAAAGTACACTGAGTGATGATCTTTTTTTGATAATTTGGGCCTTTAGGATATTAAGGCCCCTGCCTAAATGTAATTGGCCCCAGCTCATCTTCAGGTACAATCTCATGTATCTTCTGGCTATAGATTGTGGTGGTGGGAGTTTTTAAATCCAGGTAATCTAACACCAAAGTCTACATTCTTAAGCTCTAAGCTATACTAACTATATAGCAGTATCTAATAAATATTCGCTGAAAAACTGAATTACACTAATCGACTGCCACATACTCGTAAGGCTGCCATATAGTGAGTGATGTGCTCAGAGGCCACCGCAGTGAGGGGTTCTCTCTATGCACTAAACTTCTCTACTCATGTTCCTTACATGTACTTTCTCCATTGTCAGGCATCGCTGCTAATCCTCACTGCTAGTGTCCCAGTATCTTGTCTCCAGCAGATTGCCTCTTCTCACTTACAACAGGTAATCAAGATGGCTAGACCAACACGCAAGTTATTCCAAAACTTCATCATCATGCTGTTGGGAACCATCTCCTACAGAATGAACTGCATGGTTTAATGGTGGCTTACAATGGTTCTTTTTGTTCTCCAGGTTTTAACTTCTCTGTTCTAGAAAGTTGAGGTTTCAAAACTATACAAGTAATATTACTTACAAAATTATCAGACTTATTCTGTTCTGGGAGGTGATAAGATTTTTATACCTATAGTTTATTAGATTATTCTAATAAAATTGTGACTATGTACAAATAAAATTAAAAAATTACCTTGTAAATAATTTTTACAAGCTCCATTACTGTAAATGATTTATCAAAATTTTCATGAAATACTTGAAGAATCTGCTGTTCTCGAATATTTCTGTGAGAAATGTATTCTTGAATTTTAGCTTCAGCATTATGGATTACGGGGCCATGTCCTGAATTAGAATAATTATAAAAATTATTTCAACCAGATAAAAAATATTAAGTATAACTGTAATTCATTCATTTTATTTAAAAATAATTCATATGATGTATTGAAACAGCATACTAAATACATAACAAATAAGAATTATTTGGAAAACTATATAGATACAAGACTTAAAAATTACCTACAATGTCACAAAACATTAGATAATTATGTCAAAACCATATAAAATGCTACTGTGTACATTAAAAAGTATAAAATAAAAATATAGCAATAATAACAGGAACAACAGTAATGACAGATAATATTTATAGAGTACTTATTTTATTTCCTTTTAATCTTTATTGTTGAGAGTATTACATAGGTCCTCCTTTTCCCCCAATTAACCTCTTTCAACCCTCTCCAGTCCCCCCTTTCCTCTCCAGGCCCTCACCACCTCATTGTCTGTGTGCATAGTTTATGCATATTGGTTGATCTCTTCCCATCCACCTACAGAGTTCTTATTATTTGCCAGGCCGGCTCTAAATGCTATATATTATTTTTTACAAGAATCCCAAGAGCTAGTTACTATTATTATCCCTTGTTGGTAGCAGAAACTGAGGCATAAGGAGGGAATCTAACCTGCCCACAGTCACACAGCTAAGGGGTGGAGCTGGGATTCGGACCCAGGAGCTTTCACCCACTCCAGTGTCTTACCACTGTGCTACCCTTACCTACAGAAGATTGAAAAGGGGAATGTAAAAGCAGCTTCATGGAAGTGACGCTATTAAAAACTCACAGGAATCACAGTAGAAATTTAAGAATCTTTTGTATAGGCTTGTAATTCAGAAATGTTGACAACCCGGATAAAGTTATACTGAAATTTACATGCTCTTTTAACACAGTGAAAATTAATATATTACACAAGTCTGCCAGAGGGATGTTTAAAATATGCGAGGAAAAAAATGCAGAAGCAGGCTAACCTATTATCATGTAACAAGCACGAGGACCACGGGTGTTGTTAGAAGACTGACCACCATTTACTAGCTGCCTGGCTGCGAAAGTCTCTGAACTGTTTTTTAGCTGTGCAATTAGGACACCACTACCTACTTCCCTGGGTTTTTGTGAGGACCACAGCTAGCTGGAAAGGTCCCTGCAGGTACCTGATGGGGAGCAGGCTTTAATATATGGTAGCTCTGGCTATGGAACACAATTTACATATAAGCTCCTGCTGTGCTAATAAGCCAGTTCGCTGGATTCACCAAAACTAACTCTCTAAGGGCCTTTCCTAGGCAGCCTCTCATTAGCTTTGCTTGAATGTGAGTGCACCAATTCTCTTCGCTTTAAAAATAGCTGTCAGCTTCCATTCCTTTTATGTCATAATACTAGAGGCCCAGTGCATGAAATCTGTGCACTGGGGGAGGGGGGGTCCCTCAGCCCGTGCCCTCTCGCAGTCCGGGAACTGGGCCTACCTCTTTGGGGTGATCGATCATGGAGCCCCCTCCCCATTGATAATCCCACTGGCTGGTGACCTGGGCCTCCCTCTGTGGGCAATTGTGGGGCGATGGCGCCGCCCCCCTCCCACCCCCCGCCCCCCTCCCAATCGCATTGCACCCGCCTTGGCTGGCCTGGCGCCAGTGTGTGTCATAGCGTGGTCGGCCGGATGGTCGTTCTGCTGTTTGGCCATTCGGTCGATTTGCATATTACACTTTTATTATTAGAGATTAATCCAAATCCCCAGGGTAGGTTTTCTACCTCCTCAGCAGTAGAAACTAATGAGAGAATAGGAGGGTAGTAAAGACACTGTATTTTCAGATCTTTCTATGGCTCTTTGGTTAGGAACAAGTTAGAAGGGCTTAAAAAAATTAAGTAATCTAGTCTTTTTTTCCATTCTGGGCCCTACTGTTGGGTCCTGTGTGTTTCTTAGCTTTCAGGATGGAGTGGAAATTCATATTGCAGAGCAGTGCAGTGACATCTGAGATACTAATGACAGGTGTTTTTTTCTGGATAATCAAGATAAATATACGATTTTACAGTTCATATGGAAGGTACTATTGCAATAGTGTGAGTTAAAACAACTAAAAGCTCAGAGGTCAAATGTTACCCATGGTTACATGGCTAAAATGTGGTCCATGACAGAAATCAGGTTAACAAAATTGAAGATCACTTATGGAATGAAAAAATTTTCTTGTTCCACTGTAAGTTATTTCCTTGTTTATAGTCCCATTAATAGCTGTTTAGATGTTAAAAAATAACCCTCATATGTTTATAAGAAGTTATTAATATAAATTATGGCCTTTAAAAAAATTGCATGGCTAGACAGGAGCTAGGGTTAATAATTTAAAGAAGCAGTTTACATGTCTGACTTCAAGGCCAAAGACACAAAGACCGCCTCCCCCACCCCCACACCAAAATGAACCTTTCTCATCATCTGACACAAATGGTTTACCAGATTTAAAAATTACCCACCTGGATATATAATACCAGCTTTGATTTTCAATAACTTTTTTAGGGAGTTCATATAATCATAGAGGTCTTCAAATACAGTTGTTCCTTCCCCGAGGATGCAATCTCCAGAAAAGAGAGCGTTTTCCTCCTCTAAAAGTAGAGCCATATGATCATCAGTGTGGCCAGGTGTGTATATAACTCTGGTTGAAAGAAGAAATAGAAACAATTATGAACTCTTAAGCTTAGAAGACATTTTGAGAAGCAAATTATTCTCTATCCTTACCTCTGAACAAGACACAAATAATGTAAGTTAAAAAGCTACTTTTTCTCTTGTTGCTCACTGAAAATTATCACCATTTTCTCCCTTTAATAAAATCAAATTTCTCACTCTGAAGTGCAAATTTAATACTTTACCCACATTTTTTCTTATTTTATAAGTAATGAATACGGCTTACAACAAGTTTGGAAAAAAAAAAAAAGGAAAGTACTTATAGTAAATAAAAATCACCAATCTTTCTACTACTTAGAGATAGTGCTTTTATTTTTTACGAACATATATATTTTTTGCCTTGGCCGTTGCTTCTCAGTGGTTAGAATGTTGGCCCGCACACTAAAGGTTTGCAGGTTCAATTCCCAGTCAAGGCCACATACTTGGGTTGCAGGTTCGCTCGCTAGCCTCATTGGGCCACGTGTAGGAGACATCCAATCTGTGTGTCTCTCTCACATCAATGCTTCTCTCCTTCCTCCTCATTAGTAACTAAAGGCTCAGTATTTTCAGTGGATAACTCTGCCAAACACTTAAAGTCAGATAACTGCACTACTACTTAACCTATCCCAGAGCATAGAAAAAGAAGGAAAAGTTCTGAATCCCAAACCTGACAAAGGTTGCACAAAAAGAAAACTATTGAATGTCTAGAGGAGGAACCAAGATGGCGGCATAGTTAAACAACTAATCTGCTGCCTCACACAACAATTTCAAAAATACAACTAAAAGACAAAAACGTCTACCTCCCAGAACCACGGGAAAGCTGGCTGAGTGGAAGATTTACAACTAAGAAGAGAAAGAAGCACAATCGCTGAAAAGCTGAGGTACGGAGGCACGCGAATCGGGCCGGCGGGCGGCTGGGTGCGCGGCTTTTCTTCAACCCGCAGGGAGACAAGCTCCCGATCACTCTGAAATCCAGTTTCTGGGGACACTCGGGGGACCCAGGCACCTACAGGGAGAAGCTGGACTCTCGGCCATCGGGTCGGAAAGTGAGAGTGACTTTTTTGCAGTGGTGTGCCCAGCAATCATTGTTTACTGCGCTGGAGCGCGGGGCACAGGGACTTGGAAACGTGGAAAGGCAGAGACGGCTGACGGCAGCCATTGCCGTTGGCCACGCCCCAGCCTAGTGACGCCCTGAGACCCCGCCCAGCCCTGAGGCCCCGCCCCGCACATTCTGCAAACCCGCCCAGGCTCCACACAGCGGCTTTTGCATATAAATGGCCTGTTCTAGAGCAGCTTAACCAACTGCAGCTCCAGTCAGACTGCTCCAAAACCGCCCAAGCAAAGGAGGAGGAAACTAGCCCTTGCTGTAGCTCCTGCTGGGGGACACACAGTACACAAGGGTACACCAAGAGTGTCCACCTCAAGTAACTGGGAGGCTGACCCGTTGAACCAATAGGACACCTAGTACACAAAACTACCCTACCAACTTAGGGAAGCAGAGAATATGAGAAGGCAAGGAAACAGATCACAAACCAAAGAAATGGAGGAGAACAAGCGACTGGACATAGAGTTCAAAACCACGGTTATAAGGTTTTTCAAGAATTTCATGGAAAAGGCCGATAAATTCAATGAGGACCAACTAGAAATTAAACATACACTGACTGAGATAAAAAATATTATACAGAGACCCAAAAGCAGACTAGAGGATTGCAAGAATCAACTCAAAGATTTGGAATACAAAGAGGCCAAGGACACTCTTCCTGAAAAGGCCGATAAATTCAATGAGGACCAACTAGAAATTAAACATACACTGACTGAGATAAAAAATATTATACAGAGACCCAAAAGCAGACTAGAGGATTGCAAGAATCAACTCAAAGATTTGGAATACAAAGAGGCCAAGGACACTCTTCCAGAGAAGCATGAAGAGAAGAGAATTCAGAAAGTTGAAGATAGTGTAAGAAGCCTCTGGGACAACTTCAAGCGAACCAACATCAGAATTATGGGGGTACCAGAAGAAGAGAGAGAGCAAGATGCTGAAAACCTATTTGAAGAAATAATGAACGAAAACTTCCCCCACCTGATGAAAGAAATAGACTTACAAGTCCAGGAAGCATACAGAACCCCAAACAAAAGGAATCCAAAGAGGACCACACCAAGACACATCATAATTAAAATGCCAAGAGCAAAAGACAAAGAGAGAATCTTACAAGCAGCAAGAGAAAAACAGTTAGTTACCTACAAGGGAGCTCCCATACGATTATCAGCTAATTTCTCAACAGAAACCATGCAGGCCAGACGGGAGTGGCAAGAAATATTCAAAGTGATGAATAGCAGGAACCTACAACCAAGACTACTCTACCCAGCAAAGTTATCATTCAGAATTGAAGGGCAGATAAAGAGCTTCACAGATAAGAAAAAGCTAAAGGAGTTCATCACCACCAAACCAGCATTATATGAAATGCTGAAAGGTATTCTTTAAAAAGAGGAAAAAGAAGAAGAAAGATAAAAATTATGAACAACAAATACATATCTATCAACAAGTGAATCTAAAAGTCAAGTGAATTAAAAATCTGAGGAACAGAATAAACTGGTGAACTTAATAGAATCAGGCATAGAATGGGAGTGGATTGATAATTCTCAGGGGGAAAGGGGTGTCTGTGTGGGGAGTATGGGAAGAGACTGGACAAAAATCATACACCTATGGATAAGGACAGCGGGGGGGGGGGGGAGGTAAGGGAAGAGGGGGGGTAGGAATTGGGTGGTGGGGAGATATGTGGGGAAAAAGGAGAAACAATTGTAATCTGAACAATAAAGATTCATTAAAAAAATAAAAAAATAAAACAAAACAAACAAAAAAAAAAACAAAAACAAAAACAAAATAAATAAAAAAAATAAAATACAAAAAAAAAAAAAAAAAAAGAAAACTATTGCCTGATCTCACTGATGAACAGTTATAAAAATCTTAACTAAAATATTAACAAATAGAATCTAAGAACATATTTAAAAATAATATCATGATCAAGTACAATTTATTAAAAAAATGTCAGGGTGTTTCAATTTTAGGAGATCCCTGCAGATCATAATAAAGCTATGGAGAAAACAAGTAAGGTCATCTCCCAGACACTGCAAAGACATTTGACAAAATTCAACTCTTAAGAAAAATGAAGCGACTATAACTTAGAAGAGTATCTCGTTTGCCAAAAAATCCAATCAAATCCTTAATGTTAAATATTGCAACTGTAAAACTTTTTAAAAGAGTCTGCTAACAATGTAAGAGATATAAGGTATAAGAACATGAGATACTCGTGTAATGGGAGCAATTATTTTTGAGAGACATTAAGAACTGATTTTAGGAACTATTATGCTTTTATGGTTTCCAAGTAAGTGCTTTACATATGGCAAATGATTACTATATTTAGTAATGGTGAGGTATTAAAGAGATGTTAAAATCATTTCTTTTGTCTGATTAAACCTGCTGCAACCAGTTAATGAAAGTATTCCATGTTATATGAAAATAATTGCAGGAGATACATTTCCAGCAACTATAAAAATATGTGGTGTGGGTATCTGTCTTATCTTATGAATAGTCACACATAGAATGTGTTTACAAATGGAACCTCAACCCTTTTTTTAAATCTACATATACTCATCTGGAGAACCATTCTTTCAGGGTCTGCAAACTGCCTTATCCATCAATGTGCTTGCAATGCCTCCTTAATTATCCCCCTCCTACTCCCCATGCCAGAACTCAGTAATGGTTTTCTTTGATAATTTCTAGGCTGAAGGCAATAATATTTCTTAAATTAGGGGATCAGAACTTCCAACCCTCCAGTCACCTAGGTGGCTAATGCTTTAATTTGCATAAAAACTGTGTTAAAATTTACTTCACGTAGGCGGAGGAGAAAAGGAAATGACATCAGAGGTGCTTTGCTAAAGATCAGAGGAACTGCAGCTGTGCCTCCCATTCATCAGGTAGAGCATTTATCTAGTTCTGTGACACAGTGGACTTCATTAGAACGGCTCTCTTAGAAAATTTAGAACAGTCAACAAAAACTGTCAGATTAACTTTGAGAACTTAAACTTAGTTCACTAGAAAATTCCTGAGCGTTACATCTAGAATCCTTACTGAAAACCTTGATAACTTTCTTTTTTTTTTTTTTTTACTAATGGGTTCTTGGTGGGTACTATCTCTCTATTGTATTTTTTTTTCCTTTTCAAAATTGGCAGGTAGACAAGATCACCTGGATGTCAAATATTTGGGACTTAAGTAAATTTTAACCTTCTGTTTATGCAACTTTTGCGTAAGAACGAGCCTTTGTGTTAATATTTAAAACTATTGGATTTTACTGACTATAAATATGGAAACTGGAAACCACATCAACAGTATATTAAATGTTTTATTCAGATGTTAGCATAATTGGAATTTACATTTTGAGAAAAGATTATTTACTAGATCATAAAAAAATGTCTTTTTTTTTATTCTTCGTGTTAGTTTTCCCCTTAAATCTTAAAATGGATACCCATACTTAACGTAATCAGAATGCAGTACAACAAAAATTAAATGGAATTCACATAATATTGAGATCCTGGGCATCAATTCACCCACGAAACAAGACAGTATTCAACTGAAGGGGTTGGGTAGTGACAGGAAGCAAGTTCGTGGGTGGCTCTAGGGCACTGATTTCGTTTCTCATCTGCAAACTGCTCATATGGTTTATTCCATTTTTAACAATTCACTGCCTTGCACACTGATGATATACACACTTTTCTGTCTGTATACTTTAAAAGCTTAATATACATGGTCTGTTCACAGCAGATGGGCGGTAGGTAGTTAACTTCCAAGAGTTCAATAGTCTTAATCTGCATTTTAGGTACAGATCTAATATCCATGCTTCTGTGATAACTGGTAAACCAGTACTGTGGTTCCCACACCTGAGACAGGAGACTTGATGAGCTACCTCCTCCTGTCTCTACTCCCTTCTTTAACTTGGGCTAGGGCTGGTGTGTGAGGGGGGGCATTCAGCATTGTCAAGAATACTTTTTGAAGTAGTAATGCAGTGTTTGATTTTCTGTGATATCATCAATATATGATCTGTATTTCCCAGCCTCCCCATAGTCAGGAGTGACACATGACTGAATTGACAGGCAATGCAACAGAAGGCCTGGTCCATGAAAACCTCCCATGCAACGTCCCTTCCACTCTCCTCCACCCACTGGACTGACTGTGATGAGCAGGGCAATCTTAAAGGACAAGTATTGAGGATGGAGGAATCTACAAGAATCCTGGAACATTAATGCAGGAGGGCCACTTGCTAATCAGAAACCATTTTTGGACTTTATTTGACTGAAAATTAAACTTATTTTATGTTTGAGCTATTATACATTTCTGGGTTGGTTTGCTATAGCAATTGACATTAACTAATACTAGAGGCCCAGTGCATGAAATTCATGCACTGGTAGGGTCCCTAGCAGCTGCTGGTCGGGGCCTCCCTCCCTTCTCCTGGCCGCCTGCCAGCGCTGGGGCCTTCCTCCCCCTGGCCGGCCCACCCCCTGGTAGAACTCCTGGAAGAACTCTGGTAGAGAGGACAATTTGCATACTATGCTTTTATTATATAGGATTGTGAACTTTTTAAGGAGATACCTACTTACACACAAAAAATTTATAATTTAATAAGTGCTATAATAAAATAATAAAAATTACATAAAAATTGGAGGAGAAAGCAGTTTAATTCTTTCCAGGAGAGGTTCTTTTTTTTAAAAAAAATTTATTTTATTGGTTTTTTACAGAGAGGAAGGGAGAGAGATAGTTAGAAACATCGATGAGAGAGAAACATTGATCAGCTGCCTCCTGCACACCCCCTACTGGGTATGTGCCTGCAATCAAGGTACATGCCCTTGACCAGAATCGAACCTGGGACCCTTCAGTCTGCAGGCTGACGCTCTATCCACCGAGCCAAACTGGCTAGGGCCCAGGAGGGGTTCTTGAAGTAACATGTAAACTGAGGTTTGAAGACTAAATGGATAATTTATCAGGGGGACAAGGTGGAGAGGAAGGGCTGAGGCCTAGTAAAGGGGAGGGTATGAACAAAGGCATGAACAGACAGGATGTGCTCAGGAGTATTTGGATATGGCTAATTGTGTTTGTGAGGGGAGTGGTAGGAGCTAAGACTAGAAAAGTGGTTTGGGGCCAGGCTGTGGTAAGGAGAATAAACATGATCTTGTATGCAGTGAGAGTTATTCAAGGTTTCAAGTGACAGAGCATACTAAGGGTAAACTGGAAAGGGGAGAGCCTGGAGATTCCTGGCTTAGAAGTAGTGATAGTGAACACAAAGAAAAAGGGACCGCAGGGACAAATATTTGTGAGGTAAGAACTAATGTGATTAGCCCTGGCCAGTGTGGCTCAGTTGGTTGGGTGTCATCCTGTGCACTGAAAGGTTGCCAATTTGATTCCTGGTCGGGGCACATGCCTGGGTTGTGGGCTTGATCCCTGGGAGGGAGTAAGCAGGAGGCAGCTGATTGATGTTTTGCTCTCACATTGATGTTTCTCTCTCTCTCTCTCCCTCTAAAAAAAAAATCAATTAATAAACTAAAGTGATTATATGTCTTGGGCAAGGGGAGGGGATAAAGGTGAAGAGGAATTAGCTTGTATCATATAAGAAAAAAAAATCTTAAGTACTGAGAGAAGTAGGTGTTCTGAAATCAGGAAGTCGAGACAGATGGTGGAGAGAGAGGAGAATCATCATAATTATTTGAGTTTTAAAATTACTGAGTTGGAAACACCTTTGTGAATCCCTTAAACAGGTCATGGGGGGATTATGGGTCTGGCCTAAAATGTATTTACTTTAGGTATGGGTCATTTTTGGAAGTGAGAATAGGAGAAAGCCTTGAATTTTCCAGCAGGAAATTCTAATCTATTTTGTAATTTAAATTTTATTCATTAAGAAGTGGTAATCATGCCCTAACAGGTTTGGCTCAGTGGATAGAGCGTCAGCCTGCGGACTGAAAGGTCCCAGGTTCGATTCCAGTCAAGGGCATGTACCTTGGTTGCGGGCACATCCCGTGGGAGGTGTGCAGGAGGCAGCTGATCGATGTTTCTCTCTCATTGATGTTTCTAACTATCTCTCTCCCTTCCTCTCTGTAAAAAAATCAATAAAATATATTAAAAAAAAAGAAGTGGTAATCATATAATTCAAACAAATAATTATAAAAGAGTAGATAGAGGGAGAAGTCTTCCTTTTTCTATGTTTCTCAAGCAACCCATTTTCTCTTCCTAGAATAACCAATGTTATCAGATCTCTTATATCCTTCTTCCTGAGACAGTCTTCAGTCATACAAGCAAATATGTGGACCATTTTCGTAACACACTAGAGGCCCGAAGCATGAAATTCATGCAAGAGTAGGCCTTCCTTCCCCCAGCTGCCGGCTTTCCTCTGGCACCTGGGACCCGGGCTTCCCTCGCAGCCCTGGCTGGCTTCGTCCAGAAGGACATCCGCTCTAATTAGCATATTACGCTTTTATTATTATAGTTATACATAAACTACCCCCTCCCCCCACCACCTTCCCTGGCCAACTGTCATTTACATACCTTAGAGTGGCACCCTCAGTCTTAACCAAATCTCCATCTTTTAGATAAACATATCGTTGCTCTCCATCTCCTATAATTTCTTCTATCTGAGGATTCCGTGGGAGTTTTTTAATGCAATATGGAGTGTCTGGTGACAAAACATGTAAAATATTTAAGTCACACTTTAAATGACAATTCAGCCTTTTAAGAGGCCAATTTTCATAGAATACCTGTGAGTAGCTGCAAAAAATATTGACATTAGAGACAACAGAAAATGAGGTGAACTATAGCCGCTTATCTCTGGGATGGTAACTGTTTCTTCTGTCTCAACAAAAGAGCTTTTTACTCTCGAATGCCCTCCTCGCTCTACATAAAAGTCTTTGTGTTTTTCTAGTCACTCCTATTTTATACAAAAGTTCTTCAAAATCTCAGCTAGCTTTGATATCAAGATGGGTGTTGAAGAGGGGGTAATACAAAACGTAGGAACTTTTCTCTGTCTAGGTGCCTAACATATAGTAAAAGAAGTCCTGGCATCATGGCATTAGTTAACAATAAAAGAATGATAATATAAAGCTCTTTCTAGGAATGCTGAGAGGAAGCCCCAAACCCAGGGCTAAGATATTAAAACATTAAAATAAATTTAACCCATACTACCTGTCATCAATGCAAAAAAATCAATCAATTAATTAACCAATCAATAGCTGATTGCCAGTTATTTAACCAGTATAGTGAATGTAAGCACCATGACATCAAAGTGCTTAAAAACTGTCATAGTTGGGGAACTAAAACTTACAAACAGGAAAGAATTAAACAACTATACACAGTACCATTTAATGAATACTAAATGGACAATTCAGCTAATAAAAGTAAAATGAGGTTGGAGAAAGGAGAAACAATTAGGAAAGAATTCATAAATATGATAAAACTTGAGGTGTGGCTTACAGGATGAGCAGGATGAGAAAAAGGTTCAGACAGGTTAAGGGAACAGCATTAGTAAAGCCATAGAAATGAGAATGAACATGGCATATGGGCAATAGCAGAACACTACCAATTTGTCTAACACAAAATACTGGCTGGAAAGAGTAGAGATAAGTGGGATTAGTAAGGTGAGCTCAGATCCTGGAGGGCCCTAAATTGCCTTTCACAGAATAGAGGAATTTACACTTTTCTGTATGTGGTCCATGTATGCACTTTAATGTTAACAAGTCGATCAATATGGCAGCTGTAGTGATCAATATGGCAGCTGCAGGTGGGGAGCCAAAAGGGGGAGAGATCGAAAGACCAGGAGGGGATGACTGTAATAACCCAGCTGGGAGGTAATGAATATTAGGGCAAGGGTGTTAGTAATGGAAATGCAGAGGGAGAAAAAGACATTCCGAGAAAAACCAACAATGCATAGAAATCTGGCTAAGTATGGAGGATAAAGAAGATAGAAATACTGCAATATAATAAAAATAAAATAAACCAACAGCAACTGGATTTTCTCTCTCCAGGCTACAACTCCATTATTTTGTATTTTTTAGGCTGAAGCAAGAAATAATATGCTATTCTGGGAACTGTCTTTATTATGGAGTGATATGGTGAGGTTTTTTTGGTTTGTTTTTATTTTTAATCTGTATAATTTTGTCTTGTAGTAAAGAAGTGGAAGTATATTTCTAGTTATGAGACCTTTGACAGACAATATGTCCAAAGAAACTCACAATTACCTCAAAATTACAAAACACATGCCATACTATAAAATAATTTTGTGTCAGCTTTAAAAAATTATCCTATCTAATAAAAGAGTAATATACAAAATTGACCGTACCTCCGCTACACCCACAAGCCATGCCCACCAGCCAATTAGGAGCGAGTATGCAAATTAACTCAACCAAGATGGCTGTGGTCAGGAGCGAGCAGGAGGCTTGGGTTTCCCTGGTGATGGAGGAAGCCAAACTTCCTGGCCTGCCTGGCCTCTGCTCAAGGCTACAAAGTTTCAATTATAGAAGACAAATAAATCCCAACAAAAATGGCTGCGGCCATGGAGCGAGCAGGAGGCTTGGGTTTCCCCAGCAATGGAGGAAGCCAAGCTTTCCACCAGCCCTGGCCTGCCCTAGCCTCCACTCAAGGCTACAAAGTTTCAATTATAGAAGATAAATAAATCCCAGATACCAGGGCCTCCGCTTGGGTTGCCGGGGGGCATGGCCAGCCTGCAAACCACCACAGGCCCCTCGCTCAGGCCACCCCACGCCCCAAGGGAACCCCCACCCTGATCCGGGACACCCTTCAGGGCAAACCAGCCGGCCCCCATCCGTGTACCAGGCCTCTATCCAATCTAATAAAAGAGTAATATGCAAATTGACCATCACTCCAACACACAAGATGGCTGCCCCCATGTGGTCAAAGATCCTGCCCCCATGTGGACACAAGATGGCCACCACAAGATGGTCAGCAGGGGAGGGACCAGGTCTGCAAGGGAGGGCAGTTGTGGGCAATCAGGCCAGCAGGGGAGGGCAGTTGGGAGGGACCAGGCCTGCAAGGGAGGGCAGTTGGGGGTGATCAAGCCTACAGGGGGAAGGGCAGTTAGGGATGAACAGGCCGGCATAGGAGGGAAGTTGGGGGTGACTTGGCCTGCAGGAAAGGGCAGTTGGGGGGGATCCAGGCCTGCAGGGGAGAGCAGTTGGGGGGGACCAGGCCTGCAGGGAAGGCAGTTAGGGGTGACCAGGCCTGCAGGGAAGGCAGTTAGGGGTGACCAGGCCTGCAGGGGAGGGCAGTTAGGGGCAATTGGGCTGGCAGGGGAGCAGTTAGGCATCAATCAGGCTGGCAGGGGAGTGGTTAGGGGGTGATCAGTCTGGCAGGCAGAAGCGATTAGGGGCAACCAGGAAAGCAGGCAGGTGAGCAGTTGTGAGCCAGCAGTCCTGGATTGTGAGAGGGATGTTTGATTGCCCGTTTAGGCCCGATCCGAGGATCGGGCCTAAACGGGCAGTCGGACATCCCTCGAGGGGTCCCAGATTGGAGAGGGTGCAGGCTGGGCTGAGGGACACATCCTCCCCGCCCCAACCCCATGCACGAATTTTGTGCACCGGGCCTCTAGTATGTAAATATAAAAGCATGCATCCTATTTTCAATAGCAATCTATACAGACAGGATGTAGAAGGGTATGCTGAAAACAATCATCCTATATAATAAAAGACTAATATGCTAAGTGTTCGGTCATCCATTCAACCAATCAATGCATAATTTGCTAATGATATGCTTAGGCTGCTCAAACGCTTGCTATTATGTGCACTGACCACCAGGGGGCAGGCAGCTGACTGGTCGCTATGATGCGCACTGACCACCAGGGGGCAGACGCTCCAACCAGTAGGTTAGCTTGCTGCTGGGGTCCGGCTGATTGGGACTGAGCAAGACAGGCCGGACACGCCCTGAAGCCCTCCAGAAGTCCCTCCCTGACTGGCCAACCTCCTGCGTCCCTTCCCGGCCTTGATTGTGCACCAGTGGGGTCCCTCGGCCTGGCCTGCGCCCTCTCGCAATCTGGGACCCCTCATGGGATGTTGGAGAGCCGGTTTTAGCCTGACAGTGGAATGATCGGTCACTATGACATGCACTTACTACCAGGGGGCAAACACTCAACGCAGGAGCTGCCCCCTCGTGGTCAGTGTGCTCCCCCTCAGCCAGAAGCCAGGCTAACAGCTGGCAAGTGCAGCGGTGATGACGGGAGCCTCTCCAACTTCCGTGGCAGTCAGACATCCCCTGAGGGCTCCCGGTCTGCAAGAGGGTGCAGGCCAGGCTGAGGGACCCCCTGGAGTGCAAGAATTTCATGTACTGGGCCTCTAGTATAGTATTAATTATTATTTTTAGTCAAAGCTTATTCAGATATAATTCACATACAATAAAATTCACCCTTTTAAAGTATAAAATTCAATGTTTTTTTTAGTTTATTCAAAGAATTGTTCAACCACCACCATCTTATTTTAGGACATTTTCAAAACCCCTCACAGACACCTCATATGTAATGGTAGTCACTCTCTATTCTCTCTTTCCAGCCCCTGGCAACTACTTACGTAATTATTTTAACAGGAGGAAACCCTCAGTCATTTGCTAAGATCTGAATAATGGATTATAACATCATTGCTAAGGCTAACTATTTAAGCAGATATAAGCATGTGATATTATTTACGTGTAATGCTTTCTAATAGAAACATATTCTAACTGAATAGCATAGAAGCAAACATTTGACTCTAGGATTTGGATGTGAAATACATGGCAATGACCCAACTTCAGCTGCAAAATAGTAATTATCAGATAACAAAATATATTTTATAAGATTTACTAAAAAACAAACCAAAAACAAAACACTCAAGCAGCTTGGGTCTATATAGTTCTCACATCTAGTAAACTTCTGGCTCCCTGTAAGCCACGAATTCTGAAATGAAACACTGATTTTATTTAAAAAATTTATAAGCAGGTTGCTTCAGAATTACTCTATCTTCCCACAGAAATCTTATAAATGGCATTCATAATTTTGGTGTGGCCTGTAAAAATTATAGATTGTTAGCATTGTAAAGTAGCCATATTAGTAATTAAAAAACAACAACAGTAAAACAATGTGGAACAAAGGAAACGATAATAAAACAAAATGAACAAGAATGGTAGTGGTTAAGGATTTAGGGAATGAAGAAATACATGCGACGTTTTGGGGAAGATTCTGAAAGGTACCTCTATACAATTTCAGTGCTAAGCAACTCAAAGTCTACATTGCAGCTGGTCTAGCTTTAATAAAGTTCAGAATGAAAGACATCAAGTCACTTTTCAAATAAAGCATTAAAAGTTTAGTGGCTATAAAGCAGTATCAAATTTCTCCTTGATTTTCTTTAAATTAATCTCATGGGTAATCTTTTATGTAAACACTAGAGGCCCAGTGCACGAAATTCGTGCACGGCTGGGGGGGGGGTGTTCCCTCAGCCTAGCCTGCACCCACTCCAATCAGGGACCCCTCTCACAATCTGGGACCGCTGGCTCCTAACCACTCACCTGCCTACCTGCCTGATCACTCCTAACTGCCTCTGCCTGCCTGCCTGATCACCCCTAACTGCCCTCCCCTTCCAGCCTGATGGCCCCCAACTGCCCTCCCCTGCCAGCCTGATCTCGCCCCCAACTGCCCTCCCCTGCCAGCCTGATCTCGCCCCTAACTGCTCTCCCCTGCTGGCCTGATCGCCCCTAACTGCCTCTGCCTGCCTGATCACCCCTCCCCCTCACCGGCCTGATCTCGCCCCCAACTGCCCTCCTCTGCCAGCCAATTTGGTTCTGATTGGTCAGTTTCTATGCCAGTCAGCGTCAAAAGCTCTGCCTCCTAGGCAGCCATTGGCTCCTTACAGTCACCCAGATTTGGTTCTGATTGGTCAGTTTCTATGCCCGTCCGCGTCTCTGGGCCTATCAATGGGACCTGATCAGAAAGGTGGGGCTGATTAGCAGCCCCGGTGGAGGCCTGGAGAGAAATGGGGAGGGCTCCTCAGGCCTGGTGGGACTGATGGAAAGTGCGGAGGTGGCATGGAGGTGCCTGTGCTTCTGATCACTTGCACATTGTGTTTTATACCACAGCATGTTGTAGCGGCTGTGAAGGGCGCCAGGGCAACCCAGCGCTGACTGCAGGACTGACTTCCGGTTAGCTAGCCTTGGGTCATGAACGGTCATTACAACCCTGGGCTTTTATTATTAGGATTCATTATTTTAATGGAACCCAAAACTATTTCAATTTTTAACTTAAAGTTAAGTCAAATGTCCATTAACAGGTGAATGGATAAACAAATTGTGGTGTATTTCTACCATCGATTACTATTTGGCAATAAAAAGGAGCGAACTATTGATACGTGAAACATGGGTGAATCTCAAAGATGTGATGCTGTGTGAAAGAAGCCAGAGAGTGATCCTGTATGCTTTCATTCTGTGACACTTCAGACAGGCATAACTAACCCATAGTGAAATAAAGCATTTGAGTGGGTGCTGGAGATGGAGGGGAATCACTGCGGGGGGCCTCTGCAGGGTAAGAAAGGGACCTCTTTCTGGGTAAGTGTTCTCTACCTTGAAGGGATTGGTCACATACTTTTGATAAACTACACACTTAAAAAATAGGTACATTTTATGTATGTAAATTCAAGCTCAGTAAAATTGACGTGTGAAGGAAAAAAAGCAGGCCATAAACATTTTAAGTTTTCAAATTGACCCTCATGCTAAAAGAGTTGACCAAAGCTAATTAAGGATCCTCAGCATAGTTTTTTAATTGACAAAATTTTATGGGTAGATAGACAAGAGAAAGAAGGGTGAGGAAAAGTCAGAGTGGGAGAGAATGGTTTCCTGTGGCATACAGTTCCCCTGGATTGGAAAATAGGAGGAAAGAGGGTAAGAAAGTTAGGTTAGACAGTTTTTTATAATGAGCAGCCTGGTGATATTGGCTGCTGTAGCTGAGAATATCTTTCCATCCCAATTGCAGTCTTAAGGCCCAAAAAGAAGATACTTAAAAATATTTAAAATTTTTAGTTGTGAATGAACATTCATTACCTCCTTGTCCTTTATCTGCCTTGAACATGTCAAGCACACCCCCATTCTAGTATCTGCTCCTGCAATGCCCTTTGCCTGGTATGCCCTGCTCTGACACATATATAGCTTACTCTCTCTCCCTGTCCACCTGACATATAACAGCCACTGTTCTCTTCCACTTTATTCTCTCTCCCTCTTTTCTTCATAGTTTAGTTTAGTTTTCTTCATAGCACCTATCACCATCCGATCTATTACTTATTTACTATTTACCCTTCCCTACTAGAATGAAAGTGGAATTATTGTTTTAATCACTGCTACATTCTTTGTGCCAAGAACAGTGCTTGGACACAGCAGCAACTTGAATATTTGTTAAAGGAATGCATGAATGAATGAATCTATGTTTGTGATGGTGGGATGAAAGAATACGGAGAGAGATGGCAAAGTGTTAGTACTGGAAAAAGGGAGGGCAGTTGTGGGCGATACAGTATACAGAGTAACTGTCTGAAAGTTATGGAAGACCTGAGATCATATTTAGAATGTGGACAATTAACAGCAACTACTTCAATAGTGCCTGGCACACAGTAAATACTCAACAATGGTTAGTTATTATGAAATCTGAAGTGGTAACTGTCACACAGACTAAATTAAAACTGATGATCACTGGGCAAAGGGGAAAAATAAGGGGGAGGAGAGATTTGAAATAGATTAATAGGATTTCTACCTTTTTTCCTTTATTAAAAATAGTCACAGTATTCAAGTTATATTAAAGTATAAAAGTACCATTTAAATATAAGGTATTCAGTAAATTGTTCATTAGCTTAGCTCTGTAATGGAAACAAATTATTCTGAAAACACAGATTTCCTCATGAGCTTAATGAGTATATTCTGCTTACCATTATCAATGTTTTTACAAATATCTCCTATGCCTCCAGTATGATCACGATGCCAGTGAGTCACAATGATTTCCTGGATTGCTGTGTTAAATTCATTCAGAGCCTGCTTTAAACAGATGATATATTCTGGAATTGCTGGTTCTCCAGTGTCAATGAGGATACGCCTGAAAGTTAAATAGAAGATGATCACACCATTGGAACAGTTAATATTAGCGTATTTCTCACACAGGTAATTTACATTTAAGAAACTGCATAAATAGCTTTACTTTAAAAACCAGCTGTATGTTACTTCAGCTTAACTAGAGAAATCTCACTTTAAGAAAGTTCTTAAGGCAAAATGTAAGTCTGAATAAGGAAAAATCTATATATCCTATCTAATAAAAGAGTAATATGCAAATTGACCATACATCCACTATACCCACAAGCCACGCCCACCAGCCAATCAGGAGCAAGTATGCAAATTAAACCAACCAAGATGGCTGTGGCTATGGAGAGAGCAGGAGGCTTGGGTTTCCCCGGCAATGGAGGAAGCCAAGCTTTCCACCTGCCCTGGCCTGCCTTGGCCTCTGCTTAAGGCTACAAAGTTTCAATTATAGAAGATAAATAAATCCCAACAAAAATGGCAGCAGCCACGGAGCTGGAGAGAGCAGGAGGCTTAAGTTGCCCCCGGCGATGGAGGAAGCCAAGTTTCCGCAGCCCTGGCCTGTCTTGGCCTCTGCTTAAGGCTACAAAGTTTCAATTATAGAAGATAAATAAATCCCAACAAAAATGGCTGCGGCCACGGAGCAAGCAGGAGGCTTGGCTACGCTCAAGGCTACAAAGTTTCAATTATAGAAGATAAATAAATCCCAGGTACCAGGGCCTCCGCTTGGGTTGCCGGGGTGTGTGACCAGCCTGCAAACCACCACAGGCCCCTCACCCAGGCTGCCCCACGCCCCAAGGGAACCCCCACCCTGATCCGGGACACCCTTCAGGGCAAACCAGCTGGCCCCCACCCGTGCACCAGGCCTCTATCCTATCTAATCCTATCTAATAAAAGAATAATATGCAAATTGACCATCACTTCAACACACAAGATGGCTGCCCCCATGTGGTCAAAGATGACTGCCCCCATGTGGACACAAGATGGCTGCCACAAGATGGCCAGCAGGGGAGGGCAGTTGGGAGGGACCAGGCCTGCAAGGGAGGGCAGCTGGGGGTGACCAGGCCTGCAGGGGAGGGCAGTTAGGGGTGACCAGGCCTGCAGCAGAGGGTAGTTAGGGGCAAACAGGCTGGCAGGGGAGCAGTCAGGCATCAATCAGGCTGGCAGGGAAGTGGTTAGGGCATGATCAGGCTGGCAGGCAGAAGCGGTTAGGGGCAATCAGGAAGGCAGGCAGGCGAGCAGTTGGGAGCCAGCAGTCCTGGATTGTGAGAGGGATGTCCGACTGCCTGTGGTAGGATTGGGCCTAAATGGGCAGTTGGACATCCCTCGAGGGGTCCCAGATTGGAGAAGGTGCAGGCTGGGCTGAGGGACACCCCCCCCCCCCCATGCACGTATTTCGTGCACCGGGCCTCTAGAATATATATAAAAGTCTACGCAACCATTTGACTGGTAGCTATGACATGCACTGACCACCAGGGGGCAGATGCTCAATGCACAGGCATGGAAACATGGAACGGACTGAAGAATCTCAGAGGGAAGGGTGGAGGGGGGAGGGCAGGAAAAGATTAACCAAAGATCTTATATGCATACTAAAGCATGCCCAGTGCATGGATTCGTGCATCAGTGGGGTTCCTTGGTCTGGCCTGCAGGAATCAGGCCGAATCTGTGCAACAGGCCTCTGACATCCCCTGAGGGGACCTGGATTGCGAGAGGGTGCAGGCCAGGCTGAGGGACCCCACCGGTGCATGAATGCGTGCACCAGGCCTCCAGTAGCAATAATATTGAACACTAACCTAGCACTTTAAATATGGCACTGTTCCAAAAACCTTACTTTTAACAATTGTATTCCTCATAACTATTTAAGATAGGTATTTCATTATTATATGCAGAAATTAAGTAACACGCCCAAGGTTACTCTGCAAATAACTGGCAGAACAGGTATTCAAACTCAGGTATTCTGGGACATAAAATATGTGCTTTTATTTATTCTGCCTTTGAGCTCTTTTTTAAAAAAATATGTTTTATTGATTTCAGAGAGGAAGATACAGGGGGAGAGAGATAGAAACATCAATGATGAGAGGGAATCATTGATTGGCTGCCTCCTGCATGTTCCCTACTGGGAACCAAGCCCGAAACCTAAGCATGTGCCCTGACCAGGTATCGAACCGTGACCTCCTGGTTCATATGTTGATGCTTAACCACTGAGCCACATTGGCTGGGCTGCCTTTGAGTTCTTTTACAATATCCTCAAATGTCTCAGAGACATAAAAGAATCTGACTCAATGGCACCCCTAAAGAAACCTACTCTTTTGCACTACATACAAAACTTATCCCTGAAGCTTTACATTGGCTCCCTTACACAGGAAAATGAAATCAGTAGAAAGCGTGGGAGAAATGTCTGAGTTGCTCTGTTTCTTTATTTAGACAACCCTATTAATTATTATATTTCTGCTTTTGGTTCTGAATCTTCATATACTTTGCCCTTCATCACTATTTATGGAATGATGGTCCTTCTCTAAGAAGTTTTCCTGAACTAAAGAAATAAGGGTGACATTTCCTCCTCAAGAACCAATTAATTAACTTTGTAATTCATGTTGTTTCATAGTAGCACCTCCCAAGTTCAGGCTTCGGGAGAGAAGATTAGTCTTTATGAAAAGACTGATCATTCATTCATTTATTAATTCATCAATAACTGACAAACAGGTCAATGGAACAGAATAGAGATCCCAGAAATAAAACCTTGGTGTATATATATATATGTGTGTGTGTGTGTGTGTATGTGTGTATGTGTGTGTGTGTGTGTGTGTGTGTGTGTGTGTATTTTATATATATATTCAATTAATGTACAAATAAAGGAGGCAAGAATATACAATAGGGCCGAAACCGGTTTGGCTCAGTGGATAGAGCGTCGGCCTGTGGACTTAAGGGTCCCGGGTTCGATTCCGGTCAAGGGCATGTACCTTGGTTGCGGGCACATCCCCGGTGGGGGGTGTGCAGGAGGCAGCTGATCAATGTTTCTCTCTCATCGATGTTTCTGACTCTCTATCCCTCTCCCTTCCTCTCTGTAAAAAATCAATAAAATATATTTTTAAAAAAATAGAATATACAATAGGAAAAGACAGTCTTTTCAATAAGTAGTATTGGGAAAACTGAACATCTATATGGATAAGAATGAAAATGGGACTTTTTTTTATACCATATACTAAAATAAACTCAAAATGCATTACACTTAAATGTAAGACCCCCCAAAACATAAAATTCATAGAAGAAAACATAGGCAGTAAACCCTTTTGACACCAGTCTTAGCAATATTTTTTGGAACTATCTGCTCAGGCAATGCCAACAAAAGTGAAAATAAAGCAACAGGACTACATAAAACCAAAAAGTTTTGCACAACAAAGGAAACCAACAACAAAATGAAACCATCAACAAAATGAAAAGGGAACCTACTGAATGGGGGAACAATGTAACATCTTACATTGACCAACATAGCAATTTAAACTAACATTTGACATTTTCACATATTATCTCTTTGACCCTCAGATCAACTCTAGGAAGGTACTATTATTTATTATTATTTTATTTACAGCAGAGGGAACTAGTCTTCAGAAAGGCTAAGTGATTTGCTCCAGGCCCCAGCAATAGGTGGTGCTGGGAAGCACTAGACACTCAGATACGAAGTCAAATGACTTCTCTATTCAAGACATACTATCTTGAGAAGACATCAGATATCCTAGTATTTTTAATAAACCTCCCAGTAACCCTGCAGTAATTCCTGGACACTATAGACTGGGGTATATCTGAGTTATTAAAAGCAGTTATGTCTTCTAATTTAGTGTTAAAAAATAAACAAACAAATAAATAAAAAAAGACATACTGCCTCTCCAGTGGGAGGGTACTACTTAGCAAGCACCTAGAATCATTCTTCATGTGACATAAATGAAACTTCAGCTGTAAATTAGAAAAACAATGTTCTCAAATAGCAATTCTTTCAATGATGTCTGTGAATATTGCAGAGGATTAGATAGCGTTATCTCTATGAGGGCTGGTTGACTTTGTTCTTCATGGCCACAGGCAATAAATACTCTATCGTAGGAGGTCATTTTACAAATACAAGTTTACTAATAAAGGGAACAAGAGTGCAGGAGAATCTATACAGGTCTGTTACCATTTATTCACTAGAGTACAGTGCTTGGCATACAGTAACAATCTGCTATGTGAATACAGAAAAAATTCAACTGATGAAAGTTAGTAAAATCAACTTCCTCAGGTATTTTATATTAATTTTAAGAGAGCTATTAAATGGTCTCTCTGTCAATTTGCTGTCACTCTTACAAAATCATTAGGAATTTTCTGAGCAGCTACTATGAACCTAGAATTTTCTGGATGCCATGAGGGAAGCAGAAGTGATAAAAATAATAGCTAACATTGTATGCTTCCCACATGCTAGAATTTGCTAAGTGCTTTTGATATGATTTTCCATTTAAATTTCATTGAACCCTCATAACATCCTATGAGACAGATACTATACAAACCTTATTGTATAGATAAGGAATCTGAAGCTTAGAGAATCAACTGCCTTCTCCAAAATCTTAAGCCAGGACTGGGATCTAGGTAATCAGAGTCCAGAGTCTTAACTCTACTTCATTAGACTGCCTTTTGCTATTAATAGGAAATAGTATATTTGCTCTCAAGGTATTTACAATTTTGATAGTAAAGGTTAAAACTGCCGTTTTCAAGAGGTTCTTAGGCAGAGAAGGAACCTGGACATACTCTTTGGAAAGTGTGGTTATTATTTGTCCATTCAAGTGTTTATTGAGACCTATGTATTAGGCATCACAGTAGGTCTAGTAGTGAGTGCTTTAGGAAAATTCATTTGGCATCCATGGGCTGATCAGAATGAGGCTGGAAGACTAGCTAAAATTGCAGTTATCCAGCAGTCCTGAAATCATAACAGAGAAAATGGAGAAAAAAATGTAGAGAACACTCACTCATTCAGCAAATATTTCCTATAATACTTGTACTGTATACAAGGCTCTGTGCTAGTGGTGGGGATATAGTAATGAACAAGCTTTCATTGAACTTATATTGTAGTGGGGAGTAGAAGTGTGCCAAGCTTCGTTTTACACACATACAAAACTCATTTTATTATCAAGGGCATGAAAAGTATGGAGGGCTAAGGCAGTGTATTACATTAAACTAACACAGTCTAAGGGGTGAAGGGAGGCTTTCTTGAGAAAAATGACATTTTAACTGAATTCTAAAGGATGAGTGAGGTTAGCTGGGTAAAGAGGCTAGGTGTATACATGGGAGACAGAGAGGAAAGCATGCATGAATGTCCTGAGCCAGAATGGATACAACTTACCTGACTGTGATGGGAAAGGTTTAAGATTAGGTTGATGAGATGCGTGGGGCTGGACTATGGTTGGCTTTCTAATTTTCATTAAAAAAAAATTCTATTCTGGCTACATGAAGGAGGATGAAGGATGGATTGAAGGAGAACAAAAGTAGATGGAGAGGAGTTGGTTAGAGGCGATTTTAGAAGCCTAAGGAAGAGTTGTATTGGCTTGGACAGGGTGATAGCAGTGGAAATTGGGGAGATCTTTCTAATGGCTTGGATGTGTGTGCAAGAAGCAAAGAAAAAATGTCGAGGAGTGTACTTAAGTATATGACCTTGATCAAATGTGAGGATGATTCTGTTTATCA
The DNA here is from genome assembly GCF_027574615.1 of Eptesicus fuscus. Lineage (NCBI taxonomy): Eukaryota > Metazoa > Chordata > Mammalia > Chiroptera > Vespertilionidae > Eptesicus > Eptesicus fuscus. The sequence goes on from NC_072491.1 coordinate 39,142,081, forward strand.
AGATATGGACGAGTGTCTGGAAGAAGATCAAGTTTAGTGGGAAAGTCCGTAAGTTCAGTTTGGGAAACAATGAGTTTCAAGTGGCTGTGAGTCATCCAAGTAGATTTAAGAAAGCAGTTGGCTACCTTGGTCTGAAGATCAAGTTTGGATATTGTGTGAATTGGAGTGCTAATACATTTGGGAGTTATTAATGAACAGGTAACAGTTCAAACCAAGGAAGTAGACAAGATCACTTAGGTAGAGAATATAGCACGAGAACATAAGATGAGGATTGCACCTTGAGGGATTCAAACCCTTAAAAGATCTGGTAAAGAGGATGACTCTATAAAGGAGACTGTGAAAGAGCAGCTAGAGAGGTAAGAGGAAGCCAGGAGAAATTGGTGTTGGTAGATCAAGAAGGAGTGGTCAACAGTATCAAAAGATACTGAAATTCAAATACGATGGGAATGGAAAAATCCTTTGGGTTTAGTGATATAGAAGCCATCTGTGACCTTAGAACTGTTTTGTGCAGTTGAACAGGTGGCTACAATATCAGAACCTCTTATTTGGACGCAATTAATAATCATGTCGAGCCACCTGACTTCTACTTTACAGAGTAGCATCAGCTGTACATTGACTTATCCTAGCTCAATATATGGATTCATCATCATCTCTCTCATATATGAGTGATTCCTCTGGCCATTCCACTCCATATGAGTTTACCTGAGTAATAGTGTAAACAGTTACGAAGGGAGACTATGAATCTGGTCTTTCCTCATTCAGTTTCAGGTTCTTTATGTCTCTTTTAGCACACGCTCTTTGCTACATTGAGTGTGATTCTGTTGTTTTAAAAGATGCAGTATGTAGCCCTAGCCGGTTTGGCATAGTGGACACAGCATTGGGATCCGGGTTCGATTCTGGTCAAGGGCACATGCCTGGGTTGTGGGCTTGAGCTTGATCCCCAGTAGGGAGCGTGCAGGAGACAGCCAATCAATGATTCTCTCTCATCATTGATGTTTCTATCTCTCTCTCCCTCCCTCTCCCTTCCTCTCTGAAATAAATAAAAAAATATTTTTAAAAAAGATACAGTATGTATTTTTCATACAACATGGCCCCTAAACATTTAAGCCAACTTCTTTATCTGATTTTCAAATGGAACCAGCCATCTGTTTCATTGTTGAGAGAAAAGTAGGGCACAATGAACTTGAGAAACAGTATATTCATCTCTGACATAGAGACTTTCTAGGGTAATTTGGACTATTTGCAATGTTCATGTTAGGAACTGACTTTAAAACTAGTTTAAAATGATATACCGACAAGAGATGAAAATGCCTATGGGCTTCCTGGGGTGAGTGAGTACCAGCCAAGAGAGACTCTACCCTAGATATCAGGTATTTTTTCCTGCCTAATTCTCTATCCTCCTAGATTTGGGAGGCAGCCTAACGCCTTTGTACCTAATCGACCCTGCCTTGTTTGCTCTGGACTTCACCTTTTGCCTGCTTCACTTGCAATACTTCAGTTCCTCCATCCTGTTGCTTCCGAAATTGATTTGCTGGAAAAAGGCAAATACTTCAATAAACTATACTTATTAAACTGTATTTAGTATTCAAGTGTATTGTATTAATTGTAACACGTTTTGCTATACAATTAAATTCCAGGCTCAAGGAGAAGTATGTCTTATCTTATTTCTATTTTGAATTATCTAGGTTATACGAAGTACACAAAAGTTGTCCGATGTAGGTATGGTGCAATAAACTACATCTCTTCATTTCTGCATAAAACAGAATGGAGCGGAAGAGAAATTTTTTTTTTTTTTTTTTAGAAATAGATAGGTTATTCCATCCACAAATTAACCTAAATAAGCTCACACAATAAGAGCAAACAAAAACAAAAGTAGTACCGTAGGCTCTTCCTTCCCGAGGGCTGGAGGGGGGAGGGGGCGCGCTTTTTTGGATTTCAGACTCCAGCAATTTGGAAGCAAGACAACCCTGCCCCCTGCTGCTGAGTTAAGAGAAAGGTCTCTGCACCATTAACCGCTTTTGTGAAGGGGAAGTTACACTCGGGGCAAAACATTTTGAGTGAAAGTCAGAAGGTGAACCACGTCAGCATTTTCCTGGATTCTTAAAAACTCCGGCGATAGTAATTTCTCAACCACTTAAACACACTCACTCTGGCATTCAACATCAAGCAGAGTACACTGGGTTTCAAAAACAGGAAGTTAAAAGAAATATTTCTCTCCCAGCCACTTTTAGAAGAGGTTACCGCCCCGGTTGGTCGTGATTTAGGGGAGGTCCGGGATCAGGGCAACTGAGGACGGTTCTGGTGGGCCCGCCTGGCCGGGGTAGGACGTCGCAATCCTGCCCACAAGTGCCGCAGGCCATTGTTTAGGTGGCGGGCGTGAGGGGGGCAGGAGGGAGGCGAGGGGCGTTTACCTGGGGCCGGTCCCTACCAGGTAGGTGTTGGTGCCCTGCAGGGTCATGGGGCCCGGGTTACAGCCCAGGACGCGCACCACCCGACTGGACAGCCGCTCGATGCGCTGCAGAGTGGCTGCCATCTCCGCGGAAGCCACCCGTGGGGCACGCAGCTTACGGTGCGACCGGAGCTCGGAACCGTAAAATAGGCCGGAGCCAGCTGTCACCTGACCGGGGCGGAGAGGGATCCGCCTCTGAGCTGGGGGCGGGGCCAGAGGTCACGTGTCCGGAGCGCGAGCCGAGCGGGGAGGGATCCGCCTAGGAGCTGGGGGCGGGGCCAGAGGTCACGTGTCCGGAGCGCGAGCCGAGCGGGGAGGGGTCAGCCGCCGGGCTGGGGGGGGGCGGGGCCAGGGGCCACGTGACGCAGCCTGGGCCTCGAGGATGGCTGCGCGAGGGAGGCGTGAGGCGCCCGAAGCGAAGCTGGTGTTGAGAGCTGCTTCTTGTCACCGAACCAGGCGCCTTCCTAGGAGTTCATGTTCTGGTGGGCGAGTTCATCCCAGTGGACAAGAGACGTTTTAACCTGGGAAATCTTGGGCTGGAGCAGGCAGGTTAGGGGTAGTGACTGTGTTCTAAATCCGGGAGCAGGCTTGTGGGCACTGGAGTGTGTGTGTGTGTGTGTGTGTGTGTGTGTGTGGAGTGACCTGTTTATCTTTCATAATAAACAGTTGTAAGGAACGTGTACCAAGCGCTTTCCATCTGCTAAGCGCTCTTTTTAAACGTGATCTCATTTAACCCTCGCAGCAACCTCCCGCCCTGGGCCCAGAGCGCCAGGTGGGCCTTGACGGGAGAACTGGGTTTGGCAGATTAGCCGCCCCAATGGTCACTGCCGCTCCCTTTGTAAAAGAATCGAGTCACAGTTTACTGAAAAGAAAAAGCACCGTTCCTATGATCGGTTTCATCGAGTGTGGACAATTGCAAGAAGTCTCTCTCTCTCTCTCTCTCTCTCTCTCTCTCTCATCCACCAGCCCAGCCCAACTCATGTCTCCGAAAACGGACACATGAGATGCTTGCAGTTCTAAAGTTTAGTACAAGTATTTTAACGTTGCTTGTGCAGGTACTTCTGACAATTTCCTATTAATTTACAAAGTGTTTATTTTACACACCGGCAGTGGAATATTCCAGGTTTCTTGAAAGACACACCTTTATTGTGTGGGACACATTTCTTGGCCTCGTGGGTCAAAGATGCCCTTTTAATTTTTATTTATTTATTTTTAAAATATATATTTTATTGATTTTTTCCAGAGAGGAAGGGAGAGGGAGAGAGAGTTAGAAACATCGATCAGCTGCCTCCTGCACACTCCCCACTGGGGATGTGCCCGCAACCAAGGTACATGCCCTTGACCGGAATCAAACCCGGGACCCTAGAGTACACAGGCCGAGGCTCTATCCACTGAGCCACACCGGTGAGGGTCAAAGATGCCCTTTTAATAGCAGTGTTTCAAAAACCTTCACTGAAATAATCATGTAAACGGTCCCCTTTGCAAAGGGAAGGCAGGCAAGATGCCTTTTATTTTTAGTCTTTACTTATAATCCCCACCTGAGGATATTTTCCCATTGCTTTTAGATAGAGTTGAAGTGGGGGTTGGCGCGGGGCGGTGGGGGGTGGGGGTGGACATCCATGTGAGAGAGACACATCCATTGCTTGTCTTCCGCAGGGGGCGGACTGGGCTGGGTTTGAGCATGCAACTGGCAATTGTGCAACCAGGCTAATGCCCTTGACTGGAAATCGAACTCATGAGGGCCAATGCTCTAACCACTGAGCAAACTGGCCAGAGCCAAGCAATATGCTTTTAAAAAAATGCTTGGAATAACCATCAAAAGTCCCTAGGTCAGGAATATCAACTCACCAATATTTATGTATTTGTGGCCATGAAATAATGGCTGTTCAGGCAGGAAGTTACCTCCCTCTTTCCTCATCATAAGAACTCTGCTGGAAAGTCAGCAGAACCTTTGAGAAGAGGGTGGGACAGTCATTTCTGCACCACAGTGCTCTTCCTGAGACTCAGGGGCAGCTCCAGGTTCTTATCCCTTAGCTTTTTTTTTTTTTTTACATATTAGAATTTCCTTTGTGCCTTCCATCTTGATTTCATTTGTTCACTACCAAGCTCTTCATTTGACAGATGAAGAAATGGACCCAACAAATAATTTAAAAGTTAAATGACTTTCCCTGGCCAGGTGGCTCACTTCATTGAAAAGTTGTCCTCTAAAGCAAAAGGTTGTGGGTTCAATTCCCGGTCAGGGCACATGCCTAGGTTTCAGGTTTGATCCCTTATCAGGCGTGTGATCAATGTTTCTCTCTCTCTCTCTCTCTCTCTCTCTCTCTCTCTCTCTCTCTCAAAAATAAGTGAAAGCATATCCTCAGGTGAGGATTAAAAAAAAGTTAAATGACAAGTAGAGTCATACAAGGAGACACTAGCAAAAGAGCAGGAACAGAGGGTAGATAGTAAACTTGGTTTAGGGAAGTTGAAATTGAGGTGATTGTGGGGCATCTTGATAATACCTATAGATAGTTTGGATATGTGAGTTGAATTCAGAAGAGGGATCTAAGTTACAGATACAAAATTGAATGTTTGTTGATATGTTTAGCAATGTGACTTGAAGGTTGACCTCCTCTCTAAGAAATAAGACCAAAGATTTTTCCATTCTATCTAGTCACATTTGTAGTCATTTATCATCTGCCTACAACATGCAAAGTAAGTCTTGACATATTGTGGAGGGTATTAAAAATGAAAGATAGTAGGCTCTTTCCAGACACTCACACCAAGATAGCAGTTATACATGGTCTTATTTTAACATATACTTGGGTAAATCCTAGAGGAGAAGCTAAAGGGATTGCAAGGAGGAAGGGGACCATCAAATTGGGAAGATCTAGGAAAGCTTAAAGGTTATGGGTTTTGAGCTGATTCTTAAAGGATTGATAGAATTTCATCAGGTAGGTGGAGGTAGAAGGGCATTATAGATAGGCTTGGAAATAGAAGACATTTAGTGGATGTTTTTGGGAACAGAAACCAATAATCATATGATACGTTTTGAGAAGGTATACAGTTTAAAAAAGTAAATAGGGCTAACTTAATGATTCGTTGTAAATTCTCAGAGTATTTCAAATTCAAGAATCTTTTTCTTTTTCAAAACATATCTGTTCACTTGGATATGCTGTGAGGCAAATTGTATTTTCTTAAAACTTAATTGATAAATACAATGAAAGCTTGTAACCTAGTCAACCTATAAAAGGAGGCATGTTATTCCTATTCCCAAAGTGATGGTTATAAAAGGTTATATCGTAGTCAGAATGAATCACTCTGTTGACACTAGATTAGAAAAATCCCACATATAACTAATAGGTGATTTCAGTTTCATTTTGGCCTTCGATCTTAAAGGTTTATAAACTCTAATGATACTTGTTTTCAGTGAAGAAGAAATAAAAGAAATGAAGATTTTCTGGAAGAGACTGAGTTAAAGAAGGCTTTTTATATTTGACAAGTAAGTCTAGTCTATATTTTATGTGTGTTAAATTTGGTCGACAAGTGAAAGGTTGCTAGTTTTGACTTTTAAATATCTGCTTTATTCCAAAGAGATCATGTATAGTGGGCAAAGGTTATATATTTTGGCTGACAGCCAGGAAGCCACACAGCTGGGTTGACTTCTGAAAAAAGTTGGATTGGAACTGTGTATTAAGTTAGTGTCACGAGTTTCCTAGGAAGTCAAATTTTATAGTTGGCATTTTTTCTCATAAGGTGGTATTGGAATAGTGATCAACTGTAGGGATAGAGATGAACTGTCCTTCATGCAAGTTATACAACTACGTGGTTACTGAAAGAGCTGGGGATTTCTTTATGAGAGCTGCTATATTTATTACCTTGCCGTGTAGGTTTCTCTCCAGTTGGTGGTATGACCCTGCCTCACTAAATTAGGAATTTAGAAGATGTCAGTCATATGGGATTAGTTTATTGAATCTGATATTCTACCAATAATGCAATTAATAAGTTTCTTAGAACTTATTTTTCCCATCTTATAAAACTTGATTCAAAACTGCTACTGTTTTCCATATCCATTTCAGGTAAAGGAAGCTATCTTTGTGGGGTGAGTGATTAAGAAATGCACGTATAGAGTGCTTAGGTATTATAGTTTGTAATTTTAAAGGAATCACCTATTAAAAAAATGGTTTGCTCTTTAGAGATAACTCACCTAAACACCCAATATCTCTCTAAACTCAGTTTCCTGACCTGTAAAATGGGGCCAATAATATCCTTCTCATAGGATTTGTAAGGATTAAATGAAATAATATATGTAAAACACTTCACATGAAGTAAACACTCAGAAATGGTAGCTACTTTTATTATCTACTCTTCCACTGTATGTGCAATGTTTATTTTAATAGAGGAGAATGTTTAACCTGGAGGATTCCATCTCTAGTGGAGAGTTTCAGGCTCTCTGGTTGGAAAGTAGATGAGAATTAGGGTAGAGAAGCCTTTTCTAGGAGAAGCATATCTGAGAAGAAAGGTTTAGAGGCAGGAAGTCCCAGATCAAGGTGAAAAACAGATCCAGTGTCTGGTAAAGTCTCACTTCCTGGATTGCAGATGGCTGTCTTCTCATGTGAAGAGCAGAGAGACCTAGGTTAACCTTTTTAAAAGGTGAATAGTATGGGAAAAAAAAGGGTAAATAGTTTGAGAGGAAGTTTTCAGTTTGTTAGTATATTGTTGAGACTTTACTTTCCCAAAGCTATTATAAGAACTATATTTAGTGGTTATATATAAATATATGTATTTAAATAGAGCTTTGATAAACTCATGACCTAGGGTTTTTAATATTATACTCAAGAGTTTAAGAATCTTATATATATAAATATGTTTTATTTTAGGTATTGTCATCGGTAATGAAGATCATTGTGAAATAGAAGATTGAATAAAGCCTTGTAACATTAAACCTAGATTAGAGATTTAGAAAAGAAAGTTAAAATTAGTCATTTTGATTTCAGTGTTCCAATTTCATAATATTTATTATTCTAAATAGATTTAGAGAGTAGAAAATAAAATTCAGTGCTATACAAAAGCTGTTTTTTTTTCCTTTTTGTATCAGAGAAGAAAGTAGACAACTAAGAGCTATAGTGATTCATAATGAAATATACTAAATCGAATTTTATGATGTCAGTTGTTGGCATTATAATCTATATAACTGATTTAATTGTGGACATCTGGGTATCTGTTAGGTTTTTCCATGAAGGACAATATGTTTTTGGTGTTTTAACAGTAAGTTTTATGCTCGTTGGAACACTTGTGGTCCAGTGTTTTAGTTATTCTTGGTACAAGGCCGATTTAAAGAAAGCAGGCCAAGAAAGTCAGCATCGTTTTCTTCTACTTCACTGCTTGCAAGGAGGAATTTTTACAAGGTGAGCATACACTTTTGATCATTAACACAATTTTTCTTTTATTCGAACAGAAACTGCCTTTCTGTATTTAGGTTGTCTAATGTACAAAGGTCCCCTATTTGCATATAGCACAAAGATTACTTCCTTATTGTTGCTGTTTATATGAGTCATTGCTGTACTGTCAGAATTTTCCAGGTTTATTATGTTTTAGTTTACCTAATTAAGTTACTTTTTCTGATAGGTGCTCACTTTTTATGGGAAGGAAAAAGACTAATTTCTATGTCTTGTGATCTTATGTTTTATATTCTTTTTTTTAAAAATATATTTTATTGATTTTTTTACAGAGAGGAAGAGAGAGGGATAGAGAGTTAGAAACATCGATGAGAGAGAAACATCGATCAGCTGCCTCTTGCACAACCCCTACTGGGGATGTGCCCGCAACCAAGGTACATGCCCTTGACCTGAATCGAACCTGGGACCCTTGAGTCCGCAGGCCGACGCTCTATCCACTGAGCCAAACCGGTTTCGGCTTATGTTTTATATTCAAAGCCCAATAGTGCAAATATGTCTATCACTTGCAACTCTGCTAGAGCACTTAATTTTTAAGTTACTTGTACCATTGATTTAACCAAATGAAAAATTTACTGCAATAATGTAGTAGCCATGTGGTAAGCTGGTACAGAATCATGCACAGAACTAGAAACAGCTTTAAGAATCATGCTCAAAAACATTAACTAATAGTTAAAGAAACTTAATATCTAAATAGGCCTTAAGATTTCCATGATTCTCTGTATATCTAATTTCATATGATCTTTTCAATATTACCTTAAGAGATTTAATTCTGTTAAAAGTAATTTTTCTCTTTACTTTTAAGATATCTGTATATCTTTTTTTAAAGACTTATAGGATTTAATATATATATATACATATATATATATTTTAATCTAATAAATCTTTATTGTTCAGATTATTACAATTGTTCCTCTTTTTTCCCCCATAGCTCCCCTCCTCCTGGTTCCCACCCGACCCTCTGCCCTTACCCCCCTCCCCCCCGCACTGTCCTCATCCATAGGTGTACGATTTTTGTCCAGTCTCTTCCTGCACCCCCCATACCCCTTTCCCCCCAAGAATTGTCAGTCCACTTCCTTTCTATGCCACTGATTCTATTATATTTACCAGTTTATTCTGTTCATCAGATTTTTTTATTCACTTGATTTTTAGATTCACTTGTTGATAGATATGTATTTGTTGTTCATAATTTTTATCTTTACCTTTTTCTTCTTCTTCCTCTTCTTAAAGAATACCTTTCAGCATTTCATATAATACTGGTTTGGTGGTGATGAACTCCCTTAGCTTTTTCTTATCTGTGAAGCTCTTTATCTGCCCTTCAATTCTGAATGATAGCTTTGCTGGGTAGAGTAATCTTGGTTGTAGGTTCTTGCTGTTCATCACTTTGAATATTTCTTGCCACTCCCGTCTGGCCTGCATAGTTTCTGTTGAGAAATCAGCTGACAGTCGTATGGGTGCGTCCTTGTAGTTAATTAACTGTTTTTCTCTTGCTGCTTTTAATATTCTCTCTTTGTCTTTTGCTCTTGGCATTTTAATTATGATGTGTCTTGGTGTGGTCCTCTTTGGATTCCTTTTGTTTGGGGTTCTTTGTGCTTCCTGGACTTGTAAGTCTATTTCTTTCACCATGTGGGGGAATTTTTCTGTCATTATTTCTTCAAATAGGTTTTCAGTATCTTGCTCTCTCTCTTCTTCTGGCACCCCCATAATTCTGATGTTGGTACACTTGAAGTAGTCCCAGAGGCTCCTTACACTATCTTCATATTTTTGGATTATTTTTTCTTTTTGCTTTTCCGGTTGGGTGTTTTTTGCTTCTTTGTATTTCATATCTTTGACTTGATTCTTGCGATCCTCTATTCTGCTGTTAGATCTCTGTATGTTATTTTTTATTTCAGTCAGTGTATGCTTAATTTCTAGTTGGTTCTTTTTCATATCCTTGAGGGTCTCACTAAATTTATCTGCCTTTTCTAGCAAATTCTTGAAAAACCTTATAACCGTGGTTTTGAACTCTATATCCAGTCATTTGCTTTCCTCCATTTCTTTCATTTGTGATCTGTTTCTTTGTCTCCGCATTTTGGCTGCTTCCCTGAGTTGATGGAGTGGCTTTGTGTGCTAGGTGTCCTATAGGGCCCACTGGCTCAGCCTCCCCAGTTACCTGAGATGGACACTCTTGGTGCACCCCTTTGTGGGCTGTGTGCAGTCTTGTTGTAGTTAAGCCTTGATTGTTGTTGGTATCACTGGGAGGAATTGACCTCCAGGCCAATTGGCTGCGAGGATCAGCTGGGAGAACTTCTGTGCTGGAGACACCCTTATGAGACAAGACTTGCAAAAGCCTCTGTGCTCAGCTTGGATGGGGCGGAGTTTCAGGGCAGAGAAGACAGCATTGGTTTCCCGTCAGCCCTGCCCTAATAGGCCCCTGTGTCTCAGTGTCGTGTGGTAATCACTGCAAGCACCTCTGAGAGAAAGCTGCCCTTGAGTTCTGCCCGCTGCCAGACAGTCCAGTTTCTCCCCGAATGAGTCTGGGTTCCCAGAGTCTCACCCGGAACTGGAGTTCAGCGCAGTTGGGAGCTTTTGTCTCCCTCCCGCTTGAGAAAGCCAGCTGCGTACTCAGTTGCCAGCCCTCTCTTTGTGCACGCGCACGCCTCGGTACCTCTGCCTTCCGCAGAACCTCTGAGTCTCAGTGTGCTTTTCTTTTTCGTGACAGTCCAGTTTCACCCCGAATGAGTCTGGGTCCCCAGAGTCTCACCCAGAACTGGAGTTCAGCGCAGTTGGAGCTTTTGTCTCCCTCCCGCTTGAGAAAGCCAGCTGCACACTCAATTGCCAGTCCTCTCTGCGCGCGCTTCTCAGTACCTCTGCCTCCTGCAGCTCCTCTGAGTCTCAGTGTGCTTTTCTCTTTCCTTCTAGTTGTAGAATTTCCACTCAGCCAGACTTCCTGTGGTTCTGGATGATGTCCGTTTTGTCTTTTAGTTGTAGTTTTGAAATTGTTGTGCATGGCAGCAGTTTAGGTGTTTACCTATGCCGCCATCTTGGTTTCTCCTCTGAGATATCTGTAGATCTTAAAAGAGAAAAATTAAAAGCACATTAAGAGGATAACATACTGTTTTGTTACATTTAATTTTGGAATTTGGACCATTTTAATAGCTTACATAAAGATTAATTTCTGATTCTGTCCTATTAAAAAGCAACATATTCATGGCGACTAGTTGAAAGTATTAAAAATTTTCAGGCTTTTTATATGTTAATTGATAGTAATAATAATAAATGCCATTAAATTTGTGTGGAGATTTATAGTTTTCAAAGTATTTTCACATACTTTGTCTTTTTAAAGCTAGAGTTAGTAAGGTTAGAGTATGTAAGAGAAACAAAATATACAATGAGAAAAAAGTACAGGTTTTAGGGAAGCTGGAAAGTACTTTAGGTGTAGATATTGGAGTTTAGTTTTGAAACTGTATGTTTTCAATAAGATGAAAATGTTTAAAGGGATGGAGTAAAAGTGCTGATAACTTTTTAATGTGTAATAAATAATATTTAATGAATATTTTGCATGAGCAATAATGAGAATTATGTAGTTATAATATTTAGAGAAGGATAACATTTACCTTGCTGAGAGTTTAGAAATGTGGTAAATTCTTTATTTGCCATTCTATAAATGTAAAATTTTCATATATACAGAACTATTTTCCTTGGTGTTTCAAATAATGGCTTGAAGGTACTGCAGAACATTGTGTTATAAGTTATAAATTGTATTATAAAAGAAAGGCAAAATTGCCTTGATTTTCATTTTCTTTTGACATACCTAGTAATTTTTTATTGAATGTTAGACATTATATATAAAAATTATAGAGGCTCCAGATAATACTATTTCCTTTTCTCTCCTGGACATTTAGAGTGCGGTTCCGTCTATGTTGGTTTGCTCCTAGGGTGCAGCCTTCTAGGGCACTGAGAGCCTGGTGTAGTCATGCTCCCTCCCGCATGTCCTGAATACTACTAGGTCCTTATCTCCTTGGCACCACAAGACTGTCAGAAAAATTCTGCTTTGCTTTTTCAGGACTTTCTCCTTAGGGTTTAGCCTTTATCTTATGTTTCAAAATTTGCTAAATGTCCTGGGGGGAAAACTGACTGAGCTTTTGAGGTCCCTGTCTTTAGACCTACAAGGTCTTTAAAACCTCTGCTATTTTTTTCTGTTCTAACAATAACCCTCTACCTGAGAAAAATCCATATTTTCAACATCTTGCCCTTGTACCTCCAGGCAACAAGTATCTGCAAAAACACCAGCTCAGTTTCCAATTTCTTTAGTTGTTTTGGCAGGAGCATTGATCTGCTCTAGTATACTACATCCTATATAGAAGCATAGTCCATAAAGTGCAATCTTGAGTTATCCCATAATGTGCTGTTGTAAATTATCCCAGGTCTAAAGTTGAACAGAACCTTTATTGTTCTCAAAAATAATATGAAGACCTCAAAACACTTGAATTCCATGTACCATATTCCTAACATATACTGTACATTAATATTGCTGGCATTTTAATTCTTGTGTTTAATCTCACTAGACCATATTATTGTGTTATTATTTCTGTTTTATATAGTTAAATTTTGTTTATATTTACCTATATACTTACTATTCTCTTTATTTTTTATTCCTTCTTGAGTCTCAGACTTTCCACTATGGATCACTTTTCTTCTGCCTGCCTGAGGTCCAGAATTGCATCTATTGTGAGTCTGTTGTTGACATCATTTTTCAGTTTTTGGTTGTCTAGAAATGTCGGTATTTCATTAGCTTTCTTGAGAGATATTTTAGTGGCTATAGAATTTGAGATGAGTAGTTAGTTATCTTATTTTTTCATATTACATTCTCTTGTCTTTTGGTTTTTATTGTTTCTCTTGAAGTGTTAGGTGACAGTCTTTTTTCCATCTGGTTGCTCTTATGATTTTTTCCTTTACCTTTGGTTTTCTACAGTTTAATTATAATATATCTATGTATAGATTTATTTCTCTTGCTTGAGATTTGCTAGTTCTCATGATTCATTGAAACTTCCATCACTTCTGCACAATTCTTAGTCATTACTTTCTAACATTTTTTGTCTCTTTGCCTTCTGGGACTGAAAGCAAATATAAGTTAGATATTCTCACTATATCTAACAAGCTCTTACATCAGAAGCTGTATTTGGTTCTTTTCAAAAGTTTGCTATGTCACCTTTTGTAGTTTCCTGTTCACTGCAGATATTTCAGACTTGCCATTTATATCTTTAAACATAGCATATCTTTTTTATTTATAATTTCAATATCTGAAGCTTTTACAAGTTTGTTACTACTGGCTCTGCTTCTATTATTGGGTACTCATATTGCCTTGTTTCTTGCATGCCTAGGCTAGTATCCATGATTATGTTCTGGTCATTGCCCCTGAAAAAATTGTGAGGCCTTCACCAAGTCCTCTCTAGAGACTTTGATTTTATTCTTAGGAGATGTCTATAGTGTCTGTAAGATGTGGTCTACACTTAAATTCATGTCTTGAGGTGCTTCCTGATTTAGTCTTTTTAAAAAATAAACATTTTTTATTGATTTCAGAGAGAAAGGGAGAAGGAGAGAGAGATAGAAATATCAATGATGAGAGAGAATCATTGATCAGCTGCCTCCTACACGCCCCACAGTTGGAACTGAGCCTGCAACCTGGGCATATGCACCAATTGGGAATCAAACCATGACCTTCTGGTTCATAGGTTGATGCTCAACCAGTGAGCCTGATTCAGTCTTGAAAGGTTGTATCTTTCTAGAAATTTGTGCATTTCTTCTAGGCCCGCGGTCGGCAAACTGTGGCTTGTGAGCCACATGTGGCTCTTTGGCCCCTTGAGTGTGGCTCTTCCACAAAATACCACGGTCTGGGCGAGTCTATTTTGAAGAAGTGGCATTAGAAGAAGTTTAAGTTTAAAAAATTTGGCTCTCAAAAGAAATTTCAATTGTTGTACTGTTGATATTTGGCTCTGTTGACTGACTAATGAGTTTTCCAACCACTGTTCTAGGCTGTTCAATTGGTTGGCATATAATGATCCTTTATATTTCTACTAGAGGCCCGGTGCACGAAATTTGTGCATGGGGGTGGGGGGGGGGGGGAAGAGGTGTCCCTCAGCCCGGCCTGCACCCTCTCCAAAATGGGACCCCCTTGGGGGATGTCCAACTGCCGGTTTAGGCCCAATCCCACAGGGATTGGGCCTAAACCGGCAGTCGGACATCCTTCTCACAATCTGGGACTGTTGGCTCCTAACTGCTCCCCTGCTGGCCTGCCTGATTGCCCCTAACTGCTTCTGTCTGCCAGCCTGATCGCCCCCAACTGCCCTCCCTGCCAGCCTGATCACCCCCAACTGCCCTCCCCTGCTGGCCTGATGGCCACCAACTACTCTCCCCTGCTGGCCTGGTCGCCCCCAACTGCCCTTCCCTGCTGGCCTGGTCACCCCCAACTGCCCTCCCCTGCTGGCCTGATTGCCCACAATTGCCCTCCCCTGCTAGCCATCTTGTGGAGGCCATCTTGTGATGACATGAGGGTGGCCATCTTGTGGTGGCCATCTTGTGATGACATTGTGCATGATGCCACCTAGGCTTTTATTATATAGGATGTTATCAGTTGTAACTTCTCTTTCATTTTATTTTTAAATTTTTAAATTTTTTTGGTTAATCCTCACTGGAGGATATTTTCCCCATTGATTTTAGAGACAGTGGAAGGGAAGAGGGAAGGAGAGAAAGAGAAGAGAGAGAGAGAAAGAGAGAGAGAGAGAGAGAGAGAGAGAGAGAGAGAGAGAGAGAAAGAAAGAGAAAGAGAGAAATATCTAGGCAAGAGAGCCACATTAATTGGTTGCCTCCCAAACAAGCCCCAACTGGAGTAGGGAACTTGCAACCCAGATAGGCCTGTATAGCTATGAACTTCCCTCTTAAAACTGCTTTTGCTGCATCCCATAGGTTTTGGAAAGTTGTATTTTCATTTTAATTTGTCTCCAGGTATTTTTTGATTTCCTGTTTGATCAATTGGTTGTTTAATAGCATGTTGTTTATATCCACATGTTTCTGATTTTTCCAATTTTCTTCTTGTAGTTGATTTCTAGTTTTATAATATGGTTGAAAAAATGCTTGATATGATTTCAGTCTTCTTGAATTTATTGAGACTTGTTTTGTGGTTTAATGTGTGATCAGTCTTAGAGAATGTTCTATGTGCACTTGAAAAAATGTATATCCTGCAGTTTTTGGATGAAATATTCTATAAATAATCTATTGAGTCAGTTTGGTCTAATGTGACATTTAAGGTCTTTGTTTCCTTATTGATTTTTTTGTCTCATGATATATCCATTGATGTAAGTTAGGTATTAAAGTACCTTACTATTATTGTAATATTGTCTGTTAATTTTTGCTTTATATGTTTAGGGGCTCCTATGTTGGGTGTGGGGTGGCCCAGTATGCACATGTGTGTGGCAGCTCCCTGTTAATTTGGTTGTCTGTGACTGGAGCAGGGCCTGAGTTGGGCAGCCTGTGCACATGTGCTGTGGCTCAGTTGGTAGAATTGTTTTCTTATACACCAAAAGTTGGTGGGTTAGATTCCCAGTCAGGGCACATACCCAGGTTGTGGATTTGATCTCTGGTTCTGGGCCTGTAAGGAGGCAACTGATAGATGTTTCTCACATCAGTGTCTCTCTGTCTCTCTCCCCCCCTCTCCCTCCCTCCATTTCTTTCTCTAAAATCAATTTTTTAAAAAAAGATAAATTGCATGAATTGAAAATTGCAGTTTGTCTTTCAGAAAGTAGTGGTTAAGACTAGGAATCATAAGATCTCAGTTTGGACTCGAGGTCTGCCCCTTATTCTCTGTGTAACTGTCAGTGAATCGCCTTACTGTTTTTTCAGCCTTAGTTTCCCCATCTGTAAAATGGGAATAATACCTACTCAACTCAATTATTGTGAGGATGAAAGGGGTAATGTATATTTAACAGTGCTAGCACAAAATGGCACATCAAACATGAAATAAAAGGTTGTGGAGTTCGAATCTCAATAAAGCCACCATAAGAAATTTGTAGTAGAGAAAGTTTGTGGGAAAAATCTGTACTTAAACATATGCTACTTTTTTCAAATTATTGTGTACATTAATATACATGTTATAAAGTATATATTATACAAGACAAATGTTCTTATTTACAGGTATTGGTTTGCCTTGAAAAAGGGTTATCATGTGGCTTTCAAATATAGGAACAAAACTGATAACTTCATAGAAGAACAAATTGATTCACATAAAGAAGTTATAGATGAAGTGACTGATTTGAGCATGCTCAGGCTATTTGAGACCTACCTGGAAGGCTGCCCACAACTTGTTCTTCAGCTCTACACCTGTCTGGAACAGGGTCAAGCAAATATCAGTCAATGTAAGTCTTTCTTAACACCCTTTGTTAGATGGATGCCTCTGAAATCTTATGTTAACTACATAACTTTTGGGCAGGTTTTAGAATTTTTTATTGTTTTTCTTTATAGAATTGTTTAAGTTTTAAAAAGAAGAACATGGTTTAAATATTTAAAAGTATATAAAGATACGTTGCCTCCCTCCCGCTTTTTTCCATTCCTTCTTTTGTCTGCCCAGAAAGGAAACTTGTCAGTTTTTCGATGACGCTTTTAGAAAATAATTTAAAAAGCCTATATTAATTATCTCTTTGTTTGTGTCTCTCCCTTTTTCTCTTCCTTCCCTTTCTTTTATAGAAATAGTAACTTAAAATAAAAAAAGTCTTTGTTTTTTTGCAGTATTTAACAGTATGTTTTGGAGATCTATTCATATCAGTACAGAAAGAGCTCCCTCATTCATTTTTATTATCTGAATAGTATTACAAATTATAGATATACCATGATTTATTTAACAAGCTCCAGTTTATGTTGTTAGGTTGTTCCTAATATTTTACTCTTGCAAAAAATGCTGCTGTAAATAATCTTATTCATGTGTAAAGTATTCCGTAGGGTAAATTTCCAGAATTGCAATCATTAGATGAAAGTGCAAATGCTACAGAAACTCATGAAAGTTGACCAATATGTTGTTTTATTATAGCATATTTCATTGCTAGGGTAAAATATCCAATTTTAAAGGACAGTTTGACATTTCCATTAAAAAAACACACCATTTAATTTGTTTAATTTGAGATGTTAAAAAATAGTAATGACTAAGGTTTCATGCAGACTTGGATTAATCTCAGAATACCAGATTGTCATCTTTCCTGGAGTTCCCTCTATGCTAGACTCACCTGTGAGATCAGTTTCTTTCCCTAAGTATTTCTGTTCCCAATTTCCCACAAACTTCAATGTTGTAGTCCCTTCTAATATTATTATTTTTACCTTGCTTGTTAATAAGACACTAAAATGAACCTATTGTGTATAAGACCTCTTTTTCCTTGTGATGCAAATAATTTGTGGGTTGGGACTTACGTGTTCTGTGCCATATAGTTACTGAAACGAGAAGTTCAACATTTAGAGTTTATAGCCTATCATATGGTAGATCTGCTGATGATTCCAAGTAGTACATAACATCTGGATCACAATGGGATCCAGTGACTATCTTCATATTATGAAGTTCTATCCTCTTATTATGAGGTTTTATCCTCATTCTTTAGTTTCTCCTTGAAGTAAGAAGTTGAGGTATTAACTAAAAATAGCAAAATAAATAAATAAATACATATATAAACAAAAGCCAGTTGTCTAACAATAGAATTGGTAAATAAGTTACTGTACAATCCTATATAATAAAGATGTAATTTGCAAATGGCTGTTACACCATGAAGCATAACGACCGGATCACGGATCAGCAGGAGGGTGGGGCAGCGAGCTACAAGCAGTTGGCGGAGACCTACAGGAGGGAACAGGGCAGCAAGCTAAGAGGGGAGGGGGCGGGGGGGGGGGCAGAGGGAGCTACAGGAGGGCAGTGCAGTGGGCAGAGAGCTACTGGAGGGTGGCAGTGAGCTACTGGCGCATGGATTCGTGCGCAGGGCTACTAGTGTTACTATAAAAACTGTTAGCCACAGAAAATAGTGATAACTTTTAATGACACAGGAAAGTAATTCTAAAATAAAATTTAGACAAAAACAGTTTATAAAATTTTCTATGAGGATACTTTTAAGGATACAAAGAAATTATTATATAGAACAGTGTCTGGAAGAAAATATGAAAAATGTTAACTGTAGCTGCTTATGGGTGGTGAGATTATGAATGAATTTATTTAATCTTCTTTACACTTTTCTCTGAATTTCCAAATATTCTTAAGTAACCAGGTATTGTTTTGAGAATCAGGAAGAATAACTCAGAATGTTAAAAAAAAAAATCAGGTTACTTATAGAAGTATTTCAGAAGATTGAACATATTCTTTTATTTTTGCTCCTTCCTGAACCACACTAATAAGGAGAGTAAAGGATTAAAAATAATGTAAACCTACAAGAACAAATAGAATGCAGAGTAGAATAGCAGATTAGAAATATCAACAAGTGTTTAGAAGATGGAAAGCAGATGAAAAACTTAGGTTATGTAAATCAGCTCTACCACCAAAGGCTAAATTATTTGAAGCTACTCTCCCTCTGAAAATATCTAACACTACTGAATAGCCTGGCTGGTGTGGCTCAGTGGTTGAGCATCGACCTAATGAACCAGGAGGTCACAGTTCAATTTCCGGTCAGGGCACATGCCCAGGTTGTGGGCTCAATCCCCAGTGTGGGGCATGCAGGAGGCAGCTGATCAATGTTCCTCTGTCACCATTGATGTTTCTATCTTTCTCTCTCTCTGAAATGAATAAAAATATATATAGATTAGAGGCCCGGTGCACGGATTAGTGCACTGGTGAGGTCCCTCGGCCTAGCCTGCGGGGATCGGGCCAATACTTGCTCTCTGACATCCCCCAAGGGGTCCCAGATTGTGAGAGGGCTCAGGCTAGGCTGAGGGATCCCACAGGTGCACGATTGGGGCAGGGGAGGGACTGCAGGAGGGCTCCAGGGTGTGTCTGGCCATCTCGCCCAGTCCCGATTGGCTGGACCCCAGCAGTGAGCTAACCTACTGGTTGGAGCGTCTGCCCCCTGGTGGTCAGTGTGCATCATAGTGACTGGTCAAACGGTCGGATGAATGGTCGGACACTTAGCATATTAGACTTTTATTATATAGGAAGGGAAATTGAGCTTGCTGACACCCAACTCATACTTAAGTTAAATTTTCCTTCCTCCCTCCCTCTCTCCTCCCTCTCTTTCTCCCAGCCTTCCTTTTTTACTTCCTTCCTTCCCACTTCCCTCTCTCACATGATGCTTTGTCTTAGTGAATTATATATATGCCGAGGGTCAAAGCCAAAGACTGGAATAGCTACGTTTATAACAGTCTTAGAGAATTTCCAGAGTATAGTATGTAATTTTCACTATATCAGTTGCTCAATAAAGCATGTCCAAAATTTGTACAGTTCAGAATCTTATAAAGCAGTCTAATGCAGTGGTTAAGTACACCATCTTTGGAATTGGGTAGCTTTAGAGTCAAATCTTAACTGCAACTTGCTAGCTGCATGACTTGGGTTCAATAATATATATTCTGTAAGCATTAATCCTTCATATGTAATATGGGAATAGGAATATCTCGAAGGATTAGATGAGATGAGTATATAAAGTACCTAACATGTGTTTGTGGGTATGTGTAAATACAGATGAAGCATGTATGGCATATGGTAATTTAATATTGCAAATTTTATTCCTGTAACAATATACCTTTTTAAATTTTTTTGTTTTGTAGATGCAGCCCTCATGGTCTCTTGCTGTGCTATTTCTTGGTCGACTGTTGATTATCAAATATCTTTAAGAAAATCCTTACCTGATAAAAATGTCCTTATTGGGCCCTGTCGAAAACTCACATATCTCTTTTACAAGTTTTTTACATTATTATCTTGGATGCTGAGTGTTGTACTTCTTTTATTCTTAAATGTGAAGATTGCTTTATGTCTGTTGTCATTTCTTTGGTTTTTAGGTATATTGTGGGCATTTAAAAACCAAACTAAGTTTTGTACTTCCATAAGTATGGAGTTCTTATACAGGATTGTTGTTGGATTTGTTCTTATTTTTACATTTTTTAATATTCAGGGTCAGAATACCAAATGTCCAATGTCTTGTTATTATATTGTAAGGGTACTGGCCACTCTGGGGATATTGATTGTGCTGTGGGTTTGCCCACTTTCTATTTTTAATTCAGACTATTTTATACCTATTAGTATTATTATAGCTCTTGCTCTTATCCTTGGAATTATTTTTCTTATTGTTTATTATGGGACTTTGCACCCAAACAGAAGTAAAGAAACAGAACCTGATGAAATTGATGGGAAATCAGTGCAAATAGAATGTAGAATGAAGTATTTCCTAATGGAATAAGCTATCATTTATGAGACGTATTTTCTTATTTCATGTTTCATTGGTTAGTAAAGAAAATGTTGTGTGTCTATGTGTGTGTTATTTCTTAGTTTTGCTTTCTTTAATTTCAGTTCTGGTACATTATTTATGAACTAATAGCCCATTTGCAGGAAAATCCTGCAAGCGGCTGTTGCGGCCGAGTGCGCTGCCGCTGCCTTTACGGCCACCGCGCCTGCACCCGCTCGCCACTGCCGCCCGCCCCGCCCCGCCCCGCTCCGCCCCGCCCAGGCTTTCCCTCTGGCAGCCACCTTGCTTTCCGCTTTTCCTCCCTCTTCCAAGTTGTCTTCAGTCTTCACTCCTCCCTCTCTCAGCGTATGCAAATTAACCACCATCTTTGTTGGGTAATTTGCATACTCGTCCTGATTGGCTGGTGGGTGTGGCTTTGGCGTGTGGGCGTGGCTTGGGTGTAGCAAAGGTGCGGTCAATTTGCATATTACTATTTTATTAGGTAGGATGTGAGAGTGAGCATATTAATATTTTTATTATTTAAATTAATTTCTCATTTGGTTTTGAAGACCTTAAGAACTTAGATATATTTGCCTGTTGTCAGGCAGAGTAGCCATTTTGAGCCTGAATTGGAAGAAATGGTCTGGTTCCCATAATTTGAAGGCTGGAATTGAGCTTCTCTCCAACTTTCCCCTCATTTTTCCTGAACTAAAACTGATGCACCTGTTGTGGAGAACTGCAAAGGGAAGAAGAGTGCAGAACACTTGTTCTCACCTGCAGTTTCTTTATTCAGTGCATATATTGAGTTGGGGACGGATTGAGTTGAGAAAAAGGAAAAGGAAGGGAAGAGGAAGAAAACTAGACATAAATTTACCATCTTAACCATTTTTAGTGTATAGTTCAGTAGTGTTAATTATATTTACATCTCTGTAACTTTTTCATCTTGCAAAATAGACCCTGTTCCTACTGAACAACAACTTCCCATTTCCCTCTCTTTCCAGCTCCTGGAAATTGCAATTCTATTTTGTTTTGATGAATTTAACTACTTTAGATACCACATGTAAGTGGAATTATACAGTATTTGTATTTTTGTGACTGGCTTATTTCACTTAGCATAATGTCCTCAGATTCATTTATATTGTAGCATGTGTGACAGCATTTTATATATATACTAGAGGCCGGTGCACAAAATTTGTGCACTTGGTGGTGGGGAGGTCCCTCAGCCTGGCCTGCGCCCTCTCATAGTCCAGGAGCCCTTGGGGGATGTCCGACTGATGGCTTAGACCTGCTCCCCAAGCTGGGAGTTGAACATCCTTATTGCTGCAGTGGAAGCAGGAGAGGCTCCCACCACTGCCACTGTGCTCGCCAGCCGTGAGCCTGGCTCAGAGCTTCTGGCTGAGCAGCGCTCCCTCTGTGGGAGCGCACTGACCACCAGGGGGTAGCTCCTGCATTGAGCATCTGCCCCCTGGTGGTCAGTGCACATCATAGTGAGTGGTTGAGTGGTCTTAGCATATCATTGTCATATTACGCTTTGATTGGTTGAACAGCCGACTGGATGACTGGACACTTAGCACATTAGGCTTTTATTATATAGGATTGATTTCAGAGAGGAAGAGAGAGGAGAGATAGAAACATCAATGATGAGAGAGAATCATGGATCAGCTGCCTCTTGCACACCCCCTACTGGGGATTGAGCCTGCAACCCGGGCATGTGCCCTGACCAGGAATTGAACCATGACCTCCATGTTCATAGTTTCACTGAGCCACACTTCTGGGCAGGAATTTCTTCTTTAAGGCTGAATAATATTATATTCTATGTATATGTCACATTTTCTCTACTTATTCATCACTGGGTTGCTTCTACCTCTTGGCTATCATGAAGAATGCTATAATGAATATTAGGCTGTTCTTTTATGAGAGTATTGCTCATAATTGTTCCCATGTTTTTCCTACATTTATTACATAAATTAGTAGCAATTTATGTAATGGAAAAAATGGTTATAAAACAATATATATATATATATATATATATCTAATGAACTTGAATATTAAATGCCCCATACAAACATGGATTGAATGATCATTTCATCAACACACATTTTCCCATTGATTTTATAGCCAAGAAACAAATGGGTAGATCCTGGTCAGATGTTTTGGCTAGTTAGCAAGTTCTTAAAGTGAATATTTAATATCTAATGTATTTACTTTTACTTATTTTATTCTATTTTTTTCTATATCATTCAGTCATGGATATATAGCACTTTTAAATCTTCCCAACTAATTATACAATTTTCTAGATTATTCTGCACATATCAAAGGCATTTTGAAATGTAGGAAAAGCATGGGAACAATTATGAGCAATACTCTCATAAAAGAACAGTCATATGCATTGTACTACTCCAGAGGTTCTCAGGGTTCTCCAGAGAAACAGAACCAATAGGATATATATGGATATATCTGAGGATAGTTATTATAGGAACTCAGGTGGTTGTGAAGGCCACGATTTCTGGCAAGTTGGAGAACCATGAAAACCCGTGGTGTAATTGAGTCCAAGTCTGAAGGCCTAGGAATCGTGAGGCTAATGGTGTATGTCCTGATCTGAGTCCGAAAGCCAGAGAACCAGGAGCACCCATGTCGGAGGGAAGGGGAAGATGGATATCTTAGCTCAGGCAGACAGAGTAGTTTTGCTCTTCCTGTGCTTTTTCAGTTCTATTTAGACCCTCAACAGATTGATGATACCATCCATGCTGGGGACGGCATTTGCTTCACTCACTTCACCAATTCAAATGCTAATTTGAGGAAAAAAACACCCTCACACACACACACACAGAAATAATGTTTTACCAGCTATTTGAGCATCCCTTAGCCCAGTCAAGTTAACACATAAAATTCACATTCCCATACACCCATATACTTTCATATCTACTTGAAATACGAATAGAAGGCTTCCCTTACACTAGTGGTTCTTTTTTTTTTTTTTTTAAATATTTTATTGATTTTTTTTTTTTAGGTAATAGGACTTTTATTACTTCAGTTTCTATGTACTCTTTTTATTATTTATTTATTTATTTATTTTTAAAATTTCTTTATTGATATTTTACAGAGAGGGAGAGGGATAGAGAGCCAGAAACATCGATGAAAGAGAAACATCGACCAGCTGTCTCCTGCACATCCCCCACCGGGGATGTTCCCGCAACCAATGTACATGCCCTTGACCGGAATCGAACCTAGGACCCCCCAGTCCGCAGACCGACGCCCTATCCACTGAGCCAAACCGGTTTTGGCTACACTAGTGGTTCTTAAACATTAGTGTTCATGAGAATCATCTGGAGGATCTATTAGATTTCCATCCACAATTTTTTTTAGTAGATCTTAGGCGGAGCGTGAAATTTGTATGTCTAAGTAGTTCCTGGATGTTGTTGATGCTGCTGGTCTGCCCATCTGCTTTGAGGACCACTACTGACTTTTGAAGGCTAATACCACTTTTAATAACTAGTTTCAAAATAGCCACTAGAGGGCAATGAAGGCACAGACAAATTGGATGTGCCGCTTAATAGGTTCCCTTGTTTATGCTAGGGTTGCTCTAAGCCAGGAAAATACCAAAGCCAAACGTTAATTTCCTGTAGAAGTATCTTCAGGCTCATTCTCGATTGTAATAGAAATCAAAGCTTGTCCTTATGGTTGTGGGAATCAGAGATGTATAGTGAACTCTAACTCTGGCCGATGTCCATTTCATGATCACATATTAAAGGTTGGGTTTTTCTAAGTGGGAAGAGACTACATTTTGATAATAGGTTCAGTTTGTTATGGAGAAAATTCTGCATTTGAACTGTATTTATTAGTTTTAAGACATGCACGTCTTATTTTGTGAAAGTGAGACCAAAGTACTTTTAAAAAATATTAAACTTAATATGTATTAAACCTCAACTCATAGACCATAAAGATCCACAGAGTATAGGGAATTTGTAATTTCTTTCTCCTAGAAATATTGCTTTGGTGGTAGAAAATGACTACAGAAAAAATAAGAATATATAGTTTTTAGGGATGTTGTTATATTTCCGTTTTACCTAACCTGGAAATTGAAAGCTTTACTGCTATAGTAATTGCTCTTTAAAATTTTTCTTTTGATATCTAGTGTATAGACATATACACCTCTCTGAATAGTCCTAGTTCTTGACTGGAATCAGCAATTGCTTTTCATGGTATTGTAGAAAATTATTTTTCTCTTTATTTTATTTTAGTATTTTTCATCACCATTTGTCCTCCCCTAACCCTTTCCACCTCCACCCCCCCCCCCCCAGACTCCTGCAATCATCACACTGTTGTCGTGTCCATGAGTTCTCTTTTTTCTTTCTTCTCAATCCCACCCCAAATATCCCTCCACTAGAGCTGCCTGCCTGCTCTCTATCTGAGTCTGTCTCTCTTTTGCTTATTATTAGTCCAGTTTGTTCATTAAATTTCACATATGAGTAAAATTATATGGTACTTGTCTTTCTCTGAATGGCTTATTTCACTTAGCATAACGTTCCCCAGGTCCACCCATGCTGTCACAAAGGGTAAAATTTTCTTCCCTTTTATGGCTGAGAGCTATTCCATTATGTAAATGTACCATAGCTTTTTTATCCACTCATCTACTGATGGGCACTTGGGCTGTTTCCAAATCTTGACTATTGTAAATAATGCTGCAATGAAATAGGGGTGCATACATTTTTTCAAATTAGTGTTTCAGGTTTCTTTGGATAAATTCCTAGATGTGGAATCACTGGGTCACAAGGCATTTCTATTTTTAATCTTTTGAGGTAACTCCATACTGCTTTTCACAGTGGTGCACCAATCTGTATTCCCACCAACAGTGCACAAGGGTTCCCTTTTCTCCTCATCCTCTCCAACATTTGTTGTTTGTTAGTTTATTGATGACTAGGGGCCTGGTGCATGAATTCGTGCACGGATGGGGTTCCTTGGGGTGGCCTGTGGGGAGCCGGCCCCAGCTCACGCCTCCAGCCTTGGAGCCCTGCAGCCCCACCTGGCACCCTGCCGTGGCCTGGCGCTGCCCCTCACATGCTCCACTATCCCACCTGCGGGGTGATTGATTGGGGCCAGCCCCCCCGCCTGGCTCCCTCAGTGCCTGGGAGCTGGGTGGTGGCCCCGCCCCCTGCCGCTGCCGCTGGTTGCTGTCTGTGGGGCAATTAGCAGGGCGATCAGGCTCCCGCTTGCACCTGCCTTGGCCTGGTGCCACCTGCTCACCTGCTCCACCATCCCACCGCAGTCCCGCTCTCGTCGGGGCCCATTGGGGCCAGCAGTGCCTCCACTACTGCCCGCTGCCAGTGCCGCATTGCTGATGCCTGCCATGTTCTGTGCTGCCACCTGGTGGTCAGCGCATGTCATAGTGAGCGGTTGAACTTTTGGTAGAACAATTTGCATACTAGGCTTTTATTATAGGATAGCTATTCTGACAGGTGTGGTTTTAATTTGCATTTCTCTGATGATTCATGACATTGAACATCTTTTCATATGTCTATTGGCCATTTGTATGTCCTCTTTGGAGAAGTGTCTTTTTGGGTATTTTGCCCACTTTTAAATTGGATTGGTGTTTTTTTTTAGGGTTGATTTTTATAAGTTCTTTATAAATTTTGGATATTAACCCCTTATCAGATGTATCAGTGAATATGTTCTCCCATTCAGTAGATTATCTTTTCATTTTATTATTTAGTAACATGTTATTTAGCCTCCATGTTTTCTTCTTGTGATTGATTTCAAGTTTCATAGCCTTATGGTCAGAGAATATACTTGTTATGCTTTCAGTCTTCTTAATATTATTGAGACTAGTCTTGTGTCCTAACATATTGTATTGTAGAAATTTTGATATGAAAACTCAAAGATCTGAGTTTGATTGCCTGATACTATTACCTGGAAGACCTTGATGAGTCATTTAATCTCTCTAAATCTCAGTTTCTATATATGTAGAGTGAGCATTACATAATAACAACAACTATTTCCTGGGCTGTTGTGAAAAATCAGTAAGACATTATATGTGATAGTGTTTTATAGGTTATAACTATTCCTGAAATTTTTTATTTTTTACGTTCTTTCTCCAGCATGTGGTATATTTTGACTTGGTCTTGATGTCATTATTTTTGTAAAATTGTTTCCATATGTATAAAATAGCAATACACATAAAAATTTAGAATTATTTGCCAAAGAAGTTTAATCCTTTTGCATATAACATCTTAGTTTTTCATTAGACTCTTGTGTGGTATGTATTGTTCCTCATGTGTAGAAAATATAATCATTATATTTTCTGCTAAATACAACTAGTTAGTAATGAGGTCAGGATAAAGGCTTATATTGCAAATAATTTTCTGACCATTGGAAGTATGCATGAGTCGCTGTGTATAAATGTGCATGCACATTTATGAATGGTAGGATTTCATTAAATATTTATTGGTAAGTATTATTTATCTTATTTTTTTCTGGGCCACAGAATCCCTTAGCTATGGTTGCTTTTAAGATTAAACAATGGTTTTTCTTATTGTTTTTATTTTGTGTCCAGTAGTATATCTTGCTAACTAGACTATAAGCTTACATAGACCAGGAATTGTATTTCTGTGTCCCTCAGAGCACTTTACATAGAGTTTCCAGGGATTTCCTATAGCAGCTGAGTACTGTTCTTTTTTTTTCTGAACCCCTGGAAAGTGAAAAGAGTATTTTATTCCAGAGACAATTTAGAAAATCATCTGATTCATCTTTGGGGCAACGAATCAATCCATCAATGTGTGCTTCTGAGGGCTATCTGTGTGTTCACTGCTGTGCTATGACAAGGCTTTGTAAATAACTATTGCTTAATTAATTGATCACCACTCCAGAGAGTAATTTGTGTTTTCCTGGTGGTCTGTGGATGAAAGAGCTTTAAAAAAATTTATGAAGATTACTGTGGTAGTCTGTTCTTTAAAAACAAACAAACAGATTTATTGAGATACAATTTGCATACAACTCACCTATTTCAAGTGTACATTTCAATGTTTTTTTTAGTGTATTCACAGGCATGTTCAACCATTACCACAGTCAATATTAGAGCATTTTTATTTATTTATTTATTTTTTTTTTAATATATTTTTTTATTGATTCTCCACAGAGAGGAAGAGAGAGGGATAGAGAGTTAGAAACATCGATGAGAGAGAAACATCGATCAGCTGCCTCCTACACACCCCCCACTGGGGATGTGCCTGCAACCAAGGTACATGCCCTTGACCGGCATCAAACCTGGGACCTTTCAGTCCGCAGGCCGACGCTCTATCCACTGAGCCAAACCGGTTTCGGCTAGAGCATTTTTATCATCTTAAAAAGAAACCCTGGCCAGCCGCGGTGGCTCAGAGGTTGAGCGTCAACCTATGAACCAGAAGATCATGGTTCGATTCCCGGTCAGGGTGCATGCTGGGGTTGTGGGCTTGATCCCCAGTGAGGGGAATGCAGGAGTCAGCTGATCAATAATTCTCTCTCATCGCTGATGTTCCTATCTCTTTCTCCCTCTCCCTTCCTCTCTGAAATCAATGAAAATATCCTATATAAAAAAAGGTTAATATGCAAGTTGACCAAATGGCAGAATGACCAGTTGCTATGATGCGCACTGACCACCAGGGGGCAGACACTCAACAAAGGAGCTTCCCCCTGGTGGTCAGTGTGCTCCCACAGTGGGAGAGCCACTCAGCCAGAAGCCCTGAGCTGGGCCCACAGTTGGTGAGTGCAGCAGCGGTGGCAGGAGCCTCTCCCACCTCCACGGCAGCGCTAAGGATATCTGCCTGCCGGCGTAGGCCCATGGGAAGCAGGCCTAAGCTGTCAATCAGACATCCCCCAAGGGCTCCCAGACTGTGAGAGGGTACTTGTCAGGCTGAGGGACCCCCCCTCCCCCGCCTGAGTACACGAATTTTCGTGCAGCGGGCCTCTAGTATTAAAAAAAAAGAAAAAGAAAAAGAAACCCTGTACCTTTATCTATCACTTTTGTTATGGTTAACTTGTATGTCAAGTTGGCTGGGCCATAGTGCCCAGATATGGTGTCAAACACTATCTGAGTGTTTCTATGAAGGTGTTTTTAGATGAGATTAACATTTAGATAGGTGAACTTTGAGTAAAGCAGATTGTCCTCCATAACATGGGTGGGCCTCGCCCAATCAGTTAAAGACTTGACTAGAACAAAAGACTTATGTCTCCTGAGCAAGCAGGAATTCTGGCCCTTGGACTTGATCTGAAACATCAGGTTATCATGGGTCTTCAATCTGCCTGCCCACACTAGATTTTTTACTTATCAGCCTCCATAATTGTGTGTCAATTCCTTAAGTTTTTTTAAACTATATACACATCTTATTGGTTCTGGTTCTCTGGAAAACACTAATACAACCCCCAATATTCCCTTCCACTACTCTCAGCCCTAAGCAATCTCTAATACTCTTTCTATCTTTGTAAGCTTATAGATTTCCCTATTTGGACTTTCATATGAATGAAGTTATATAGGATGTCACCTTTTGTGACTGGCTTCTTTTACTTCAGATAATGTTTTCAAGGTTCATTTATGTTGTAGCATGTTTTGGTACTCATTTCTATTTATGCAGAATAATATTCCATTATATGAATAAACCACTAGTTGTCTGTTAATAACCATTTGGGTGTTTCCCCTATTTGGCTATTATGAATAATGCTGATATAAAATAAACATTTGATGCAAGTTTCTGTATAGACTTATGTTTTCATTTCACTTGGGTAAATAAATAGCCAGGAGTAGAATTGCTGGGCCATATGGTAACTCTGCATTTAATCATTTGAAGAACTGCCAGACTGTTTTCCAAAGCATCTGCATCATTTTACATTCCTATCACTAATGTATGAGGTTTCCAATTGATCTACATCTCCACCAATACTGTTATTATCTGACTTTTTGATTCTATCCACCCTAGTGGGTAAGAAATGGTATCTTATTGTTACTTTGATTTGTATTTACCTGATAATTAATGATGTTAGGCATCAGTTTATATACTCACTAATGGCCATTTGTATATCTTCTTTGGGGAAATGTCTATTCAGATCCTTTGCTCATTTTTAAACTGGGTTTACTTGTCCTTTTATTACTGACTTGTAAGATGCTTTTTAAAAAAATCTTTATTGTTGAGAGTATTACAGATTATCTCCCCCCCCCATCCCGCCCCCAATGTCCCCATTCACCCAGTTCCTGTCCTATCTTAGGTCTTCACCACCCTATTGTTTGTGTCCATAGGTAATGCATAAATGCATTTAAGTTAATCTCTTTAGTTAATCTCTTCCTGTCCGCCCTACCCGCTTCCCTCTGAGATTTGTCAGTCTGTTCCATCTTTCCATGCCTCTGGTTCTATTTTACTCATTAGTTTATTTTGTTCATGAAATTCCTTGTTCGTTTATTTTGATTTTTAGATTCAATTCTTGATAGATATTTATTCATTGCCATTTTATTGTTCATATTCTTCTCTTTCTCCTCCTCCTTCCTTCCTCCTCCTCCTACTCTTTCTACTTCTTCCTCTTCTTAAAGAATACCATTCAACATTTCATGTAATACTGCTTTGGTAGTGATGAACTCCTTTAGGTTTTTCTTGATAGCTTTATTGGGTAGAGTAATCTTGGTTGTAGGTCCCTCCTATTCATTATTTTGAATATTTCTTGCTACTCCCTTCTGCCCTGCAAAGTTTCTTTTTCTTTTGGCCTGCAAAGTTTCTGTTGAGAAATCAGCTGACAGTCATATGGCACTCCCTTGTAGGTAACTAACTGCTTTTCTCTTGCTACTTTTAAGATTCTCTCTTTGTCTTTAACCTTTGGCATTTTAATAATGATGTGTCCTGGTGTGGGCCCCTTTGGGTTCCTCTTGTTTTGGACTCCCTGTGCTTCTTGCACCTGTAAGTCTATTTCTTTCACCCGGTAGGGGAAGTTTTCTGTCATTTATTCTTCAAATAGGTTTTCAATATCTTGCTCTCTTTCTTCTCCTTCTGGTATCCCCATAATGTGAATGTTGGTACCCTTGAAGTCCCAAAGGCTCCATACACTATCTTTATATTTTTGGATTCTTTTTTTTATTTTTTATTTTCTTTTTGGGTGTTTTTGCTTCCTCATATTCCAAATTGTGGATTTGATCCTCAGAATCCTCTACTCTACTTTTGAGTCCCTGTAAATTATTCTTTATTTTAGTTAGTGTATGCTTTTTCATGTCTTTGATGTTCTCATTAAGGTTCTTGAAATTTTCAATAAGATCCTTGAAATTCTCACTAAGTCCCTTGAAGCTCTCATTAAGATCCTTGAGCAACCTTATAACCATTGTTTTGAACTCTGTATCTATTAGTTTGCTTGCTTCCATTTCATTTAGATCTTTCCCTGGAGATTTCTCCTGTTCTTTCATTTGTGACATGTTTCTTTGTCTCTGCATTTTGGCTACTTCCCTGTGTTTGTTTCTATATATTAGGTAGAGTTGCTATATCTTCTGGAATTGGTAGACTGGTCTTGTGTAATAGGTGTCCTGTAGGGCCCAGTGGCTCAGCCTCCCCATTCACCCGAGCTTGGCACTCTAGGTGCGCTCCTGTGTGGGCTGTGTGCACAGTCTTGTTGTAGTTGAGCCTTGATTGCTGTTGGTGTCACTGGGAGGAGTTGACCTTCAGGTTAATTGGCTGTGAGGACCAACTGTGGAAGAACTGCTGTGCAGGAGACACCTCAGTGGAGCAGGACTTGCTTCAGTGGGGCTTTGGTGCTCACTGAGTCTTCCCCTTGAGTGTATTGATGATGGATGTGTAGAGTTGTAATCTGGTATGGTCTAAAGCTGTCCATAGGGTGCACTGGCTCTGGAGCCTCCTGGGAGATGCAATGTCAGCCACTGCCTGGGGCCACCTCGCAGGAGCTATAGAGCGATCTGCAGATGGCTGCTACTTGTGCTGGGCTTGGAAATGCCTAGGTAAGGCCAAGCTGTCTTGGGCCTCTTATTGATAGATATGGGGCATGCTGATGCCATCTACTGCTTGTTTGAGAGATTTTAGGAAATCTCTGAAGCCTGAGCCAGTACAGGCCATTTATATGGAAAAGCTGCTGCAAAAAGCTTGGGTGGAGCTGCAAATTGAGTGGGGTGGGGTCTCAGGGAATCACTAGAGTGGAGCAAGTAGTGTGAACCAGGCTGATGGAAACTCAGTTATGGCTGCATGTCAGCTCTTTGTCAGGGGAGGTCTTGGCATAGGAACAATGACCCCTGTGAACACCCCTGTCTGAGAGAAAGCTGCCCCCGAGTTCTTGCTCCAATGCCAGACAATCTGGTTCCTTCTCGTATGTCCCTGGATCCCCCAACAATGTTGCCTCAGTGCTGGAGCTCAGAGGGAGTGAGTCTGAGAAAGTTTGTACTCTGTCCCTTTAAGAGGGACTGCCTGGGTCTCCAGCAGCCTCTGTGACACTTAGCCACAATCCTTATTGGTTTTTACTGCCTGAAGTTATGGGGACTTTTCTTCCCAGCACTGGAACCCTGGGCTGAAGGGTCTGGTGTGGGGCTAGGACCCCTTGCTCCTCACGGGAGGCCTCTGCAGCCTAGATATCTCTCCTGATTAAAAACATGCTGCACGTGTGTGTCAGACCAGCCCATTCAGCACCTCTGTCCCTCCTACCAGTCTCGGTGTGCTTTTTTCTTTACTTCTCTAGCTGTAGGACTTTCATTCAGCCAACTTTCTGAATGATGGTTGTTCTATATTTTATTTGTAATTTTGATGTGGTTTTGGGAGGTGGCGAGCACCGGCATTTACCTATGCCACCATCTTGGTTCCTCTCTCAAAGTATTTTTTTTTCTGTTAAATTTGACATCTGGTTACTCTCACAGGAAATTTCTGTTGCCTGCTTTTATTTGTTTTCTGAACTATGGGTCATGGTTCCCTGTTTCTTTGCATGCTTTATAATTTTTTTGTTAATTGAACATTTAGGTAATATATTGTAGTAATTCTGGGCACTGGTCCCCTATTTACATGTTTGTTTAGTGATTGTCTGAATTATTTTAGTGAAGTCTCTATTCTCCCAACCCCTCATCCACTTCCCCCAGTGTTAAGCCTCTGATGTTGCTCTTCAGGGAGGCACAGCTTTAGGTGTGCCCACAGTTACTCTGAGAGGACAGCAGCACTTGGTAGGGCTCTTTCACTCTGACCTCACTCAGCTGTTAAAATTTTCCTAATTGCTGGACGATTGGTTTATTTTTCTATTTTTACAAAAAAGCCCCGGGGCATAAATTCTTCTACATATGAATCCAAACTTTCTGAGATCAGTGTTTGATATTTGTTTTGACCCCAGGAAGGCTCCTCCCAGCTGTCTTATTCCCAGTTCGCTCCTGTAAACTAGCCAGCCACAGTCTAGGCTTTTTCTTTATTAGGTACACAAATCGCCTCCCAATTGCCTTTGACCACAACCTCCAACCACTTGAGAGTGCTCTTAGGTTAAATTTTTCCAAGCTCTTTTGCAAATGAAATCAGTTTTTTTTGGAAGAGGTTAGAACCTATCTGTTTTATGACTGCTTCTCCCCCAGGCAAAAATCTCGGGAGCTGGGGGTAGGGACAATGGCAAGCTTCTCTCTGGGTGACACTCCACAGTAGGAGCCTCTGTAAGAGTTGGGAGAGAGAAGGGAGCCCCCACTTCTTGACTGCACTTGCCTGGGACTTATTCCCAGAATCAAGCAGCTGGGGGCTAGATGAGAAACACTGAAATCCCGTTGACTCCCAGGAAGAAAGCCCTCCCTCTAGGAACTGGGGAACAGGGAGCCCTGTGTTCCTGGCTGCAGCAGTCTCCAGTGGAGTGTCAGACTCACTGTGCTCGGTGTGGGGTAGGGGGAGTGGTCTTGATTCAAATACCACAGACTTTGATGTTATAGAAATTTTCTTAGGTTTCCTTGACTAGATGTTTCTTCATTTGCTGTTTACACTTAGGACCATTTCCAAAGGCTTTAATTGCTTGCTTTTTAACAATTCTCACCAGTTTCACTAGGGAGTGAGTGTGGAACTCTTCCTGCTGCTATGCCAATATTCATAGCAGTCTGTTGTTCTTGACAACTGTCCACTAAGCTGACATTATGCAGATTCATACAACTCAGCCCAGTAAGAGAGTCTTTTGATTCATTAAATAGAAATGGGCTCTTCAAGTACCCATTTAAACTTGAAGTTGTCCCAGAACTCTTCTTTATCTGAGGCTGCCCAGATAATCCCAAATCAAAGACGCTCTAGGAG
Organism: Eptesicus fuscus; assembly: GCF_027574615.1. Taxonomy (NCBI): domain Eukaryota; kingdom Metazoa; phylum Chordata; class Mammalia; order Chiroptera; family Vespertilionidae; genus Eptesicus; species Eptesicus fuscus. The sequence continues at coordinate 39,175,580 of NC_072491.1, forward strand.
ACTCAGTTCCCAGTTCAGTTCTTTCTAAACACTTTTCTCTGATACAATGCTAACATTTTTTTTTGTCTTTCACAAATAACAGCTATATTTAGACATTGTCCTTTTTAAGTCAGTCTCGATGACATGATTTCATGGGTTAAGATTAAAGTAGATCAACAGTTAGCATTTTAAGTTGTCATTCACCCTCTTGTTTACATTATCACCAATAGCCAAGCCAGAAGGCTTGGGCAGTGCAGTTTTAGAGCAATAGCAGAGCTCTGCATGTGTGGCCTTATCCTACTGGCACTTCATGTGGAGCTGCCTGGCTGGTCTGGAGGCAAATCTCTTATGTTCTGGCCTGTGTTACTTGCAGTTGTTTGGGATGAATTATGCAGAAGTCTGTCTAGCAATCTGTGACAGGCAGAGATCCTTCAGTTTCCACTGCTAAATAGTGATGCATAAACAAAAAGGGTAAGAAGCCACCTTTAGCTATATGGTACAAGAAAGCATAACATTTCTATTTCCCACAGAATATACTTAAATATATATTTTTAAAAATAAATCTTTATTGTTCAGATTATTACAATTGTTCCTTTTTTTTTGCCCCATATCTCCCCTCCACCCGGTTCCCACCCTACCCTCTGCCCTTACCGCCCACCCCCTCACTGTCCTCATCCATAGGTGTAGGATTTTTGTCTAGTCTCTTCCCGCACCACCCACACCCCTTTCCCCTGAGAATTGTCAGTCCACTCCCTTTCTATGCCCCTGATTCTATTATATTCACCAGTTTATTCTGTTCATCATATTTTTTATTCACTTGATTTTTAGATTCACTTGTTGATAGATATATATTTGTTGTTCATAATTTTTATCTTTACCTTTTTCTTCTTCTTAAAGAATACCTTTCAGCATTTCATATAATACTGGTTTGGTGGTGATGAACTCCCTTAGCTTTTTCTTATCTGTGAAGCTCTTTATCTGCCCTTCAATTCTGAATGATAGCTTTGCTGGGTAGAGTAATCTTGGTTGTAGGTTCTTGCTATTCATCACTCTGAATATTTCTTGCCACTCCCATCTGGCCTGCATAGTTTCTGTTGAGAAATCAGCTGACAGTCGTATGGGTGCTCCCTTGTAGGTAACTAACTGTATTTCTCTTGCTGCTTTTAATATTCTCTCTTTGTCTTTTGCTCTTGGCATTTTAATTATGATATGTCTTGGTGTGGTCCTCTTTGGATTCCTTTTGTTTAGGGTTCTGTGCGCTTCCTGGACTTGTAAGTCTATTTCTTTCACCAAGTGGGGGAAGTTTTCTGTCATTATTTCTTCAAATAGGTTTTCAGTATCTTGCTCTCTCTCTTCTTCTGGCACCCCCATAATTCTGATGTTGGTACGCTTGAAGTTGTCCCAGAGGCTCCTTACACTATCTTCATATTTTTGGATTATTTTTTCTTTTTGCTTTTCTGGTTGGGTGTTTTTTACTTCTTTGTATTTCAAATCTTTGACTTGATTCTTGCAATCCTCTAGTCTGCTGTTGGATCTCTGTATATTATTTTTTATTTCAGTCAGTGTATGCTTAATTTCTAGTTGGTCCTTTTTCATATCTTCGAGGGTCTCGCTAAATTTATCGGCCTTTTCTAGAAAATTCTTGAAAAAACCTTATAACCGTGGTTTTGAACTCTATATCCAGTCGTTTGCTTTCCTCCATTTCTTTAATTTCTGACCTGTTTCTTTGTCTCTGCATTTTGGCTGCTTCCCTGAGTTGATGGAGTGGCTTTGTGTGCTAGGTGTCCTATAGGGCCCAGTGGCTCAGCCTCCCCAGTTACCTGAGGTGGACACTCTTGGTGCACCCCTTTGTGGGCTGTGTGCACAGTCTTGTTGTAGTTAAGCCTTGATTGTTGTTGGTATCACTGGGAGGAATTGACCTCCAGGCCAATTGGCTGCGAGGATCAGCTGTGTCTACGCTGGGAGAACTTCTGTGCTGGAGACACCCTTATGAGACAAGACTTGCAAAAGCCTCTGTGCTCAGCTTGGATGGGGCGGAGTCTCAGGGAGGAGCAGACAGCAATGGCTTCCCATCAGCCCTGCCCTAATAGGCCCCTGCGTCTCAGTGTCACGTGATAATCGCTGCAAGCACCTCTGAGAGAAAGCTGCCCTCGAGTTTTGCCTGCTGCCAGACAGTCCAGTTTCTTCCCAAATGAGTCTGGGTCCCCAGGGTCTCACCCGGAACTGGAGTTCAGAGCAGTCGGGAGCTTTTGCCTCCTTCCTGATTGAGAAAGCCAGCCCTCTCCGCACCTCCATACCTCTGCCTTCTGCAGGTCCTCTGAGTCTCAGTGTGCTTTTCTCTTTCCTTCTAGTTGTAGAATTTCCACTCAACCAGACTTCCTGTGGTTCTGGATGATGACCATTTTGTCTTTTAGTTGTGGTTTTGAAATTGTTGTGCGAGGCAGCAGTTTAGGTGTTTACTTATGCCGCCATCTTGGTTTCTCCTATACTTAAATATCTCAAATCATACATATCATTCTCTCCATAAAGGAAGAGATATTTTACAACAAGGAAAGATTGAAAATAGTTATAACAAATTAGGCAATATTGATGAGACAGAATTCTTAAGTTTTATTTTATATATCATGCTAATCACTCAGATTTGATTTTCTTTTTATATTTTCACTGTGGTTTAGACAATCAAATGTCAAGAAAAATTTTCACTTTTGGCTATAATATGCAAATATATGCTTTCATTTAATACCTCATTCCCCTCCTTTTTTTAAATTTTTTTATGTGCCTTAGACATGAAATAGCTCTGGCCACTGACACAGGCATCAAGCTAGGATGAACATCTGTTTTGCCCCTGATATAAGAGCAACGCCACCAATCAGGTGTCTCCTTGCCCATTGCCAAGGGGTTCATTCCCCTCCCTTTTGGGTCAGTACATTTGGGTTAAATAGGGACTTCCAAAGGTCTTAAGAGTAAAAAGTGTTTCCAATGTTAAGTTTAATAAATGTCTTGCCAATTGTTTTCTTTTTGGTAATGAAGAATGTAAGCTTTTATGATGGAATTTTTCATACAACTCAGTCCATGCAATATGCAGCTGAATGTGTACTGGCCCAGGTACACTAGCCATTAATAATAGGACTTGCTTCTTCAGGAAATAATAGCTATTTAAAAAGCAGAGTGGAGGAAAAGGAAGGGAATGGAAGGAAGGAAATAAAGAAAAAGGAATAATTCTTCTAAGGACATAATTCATAATATATGAATATGCATTCTCTCCCTCACCCCCCTTTTTTATTGTGAGGAATGTTTGAAGATCATCTGTCTGACATACCATGCATCATTCTTGACCTTACCATTCTAATTAAACTAAATAGAAAACAATATCTTTTTCTTGAGGGAATGGTCAGCACACCTTACAATAGCATTTTCAGTGAGTTAAAGATAAGCCATTTTTTTTCCTCCTTTTTGTCTACTGTCACTGTATAGGAGAGGGACAGCATTCCATGGAGTTGTTTTAATTACCCTATGGTATGCACCGTGACATCTGGTGACACTGGTGAGCTCACCTGATGGACCACAAAGAACCCTGATTTATGAACCCATAATTGGGTTTCCAATAAACATTTGTCAAAATAATATATTAGTTCAAACCAAAGCCGTTTTTATTTATTCATATAAAAGAGCACTTAACTTTCAACAAAGAATTGTCTATCATCAAAAACACTCTATAAATGAATCAAATTTATGAAGATATGGTTCTAGAGGGTGACCACTCAAAGGCTACAGCTTGTTTTAACTCTTTGGAGTACATAGTGTTCTAACTTGCTTGTTTTCACCTTATTCGTTTATATTTTACATTCAAATGATGTGTATTTTAATATTAACTTGTCAAGGTACTTGTTACAGAATGACTCTAGTGACTTTAAACAATTTTAATTATGAAACTAGCATAACAAGCAGCTGTCATTCTAGAGCTATTTTAAATTCTCATGACAACATATTTTTCATCCATTCTTATTTCGTTTACTTCTAAGTAAGAGCAAAATGTATACTGACCTCAAACTAGTTTGTAAAATGGTAAGGCTTCTCGCCCTAGTCGGTTTGGTTCAGTGGATAGAGCATCAGTGCGGACTGAAGGGTCCCAGGTTCGATTCTGGTCCAGGGTACATGTCCGTGTTGCCTGCTGGATCCCCGGTTGGGGGTGTGCAGGAGGCAGCTGATCAGTGAATCTCTCACCATTAATGTTTCTATCTCTCTCTCCCTCTCCCTTCCTCTCTGAAATCGATAAAAATATATTAAAAAAATAAACAACCTTTAAAAAAAAGGACCCTTATAGTCTCCAAGTCTTAGGAAAATTCGGTCACTCGTGATAGACTCAAGTCTGCTGTAAAACTTGGTGAGCTTTACTTATTTGAGTTAAGAAGCAGAAAAAAGTTTTTTAAAAATAGTTTTATTAGCCTTTAACAAAAAAAATATAGAAATAACTATTGAAATTATGAAGTATATGTGGTAGATTTTTGATAAAGAAACGTTGAATATAAATAATTTTGTGATCAGATCCTGAATAATTTTGTGATTTAAGATCTAAAAGGGGATTATAATTGTATAGTAATTCCTACTATTTTCATGATCTGAATAAGAAAGAATCTCAGCCTGGGGTCTATGAGAAATAGATTAGAGAGGGGTAATTATGGTCACTCTAAAGTGGACTGAGGGATTCCTACTGTATATTCTCTGCCTAGAATTTGAGTGAAAGCATAATAAATGTAGGGGTGAAACAAGGTTCACCATTACTTCAGAAAAATGGTAATTAATTTTGAAAAAGGTTGAGAGGCAGTGGTCTTCCTTACTTAGTCCACTTGTTCATGGGACCTTCTGAGGCTTTTTGCAAGGTAGAGCAGGGATCATCCAGCTAAAGTTCTGTAAGATAACCAATGGATATTTTGTCAGTTTGTATTTCAAGCATCTCTACAGAGTTGGGTATGAAGTCAGAATCCCCATACAGGCCTCGCTTGAAATAGAATTTGAGAATTCATGGCTGGCTGCTCTGGCTCTTGGGAGATCTCAGTAATATTTTCCTTCTACATATAACATATCATTTTCATAAGTATATATTTTATAATGTATATATTCAGTTTATAGGTATTTGAACTTTTTAGACTAAATGAAAATATTTAGATTAAAAATCAGATCTAGCATTCATTTTTGAAGAAAAAAATTCCTTTTTCTTTGTCATCTTATGGTAGACTAGAGGCCTGGTGCACGAAATTAGTGCACAGGATGGGGGTCCCTCAGCCCAGCCTGCACCCTCTCCAATCTGGGACTCCTTAGAAGATGTCTGACTGCCGGTTTAGGTCCGATCCCTGTGACAGCAGTTGGACATCCCTCACAATCTGGGATTGCTGCCTCCTAACCGCTTGCCTGCCTGCCTGCCCGATTGCCCCTAACCCCTCTGCCTGATCGCTCCTAACTCCTCTGCCTGACTGCCTGATCTCCCCTAACTCCTCTTCCTGCCTGCCTGCCTGCCTACCTGATCGCCCCTAACTGCCGCCCTGCCAGCCTGATTGCCCCTACCTTGACCCCCTGCCGGCCTGATCGCCCCTACCTGCCCCCCTGCCAGCCTGATCGCCTCTAACCACCTCTGCCTCGGCCCCCAGCCTAAGCTGCAGTCTGGCCTCCCTGTGCCAGAGGAGACCTGGCAGATCAGGGGAAGGCACCGCCCCCATCACCCCGCTGCTACTGCCACTGGTGGCCACCATGGCTGCCTGAGCCTCGGGCCAGCCCTGGGCAGCTGGCAGCTGCCACCTGCAGCTTGCCTGAGCCTCAGGCAGCCGCTGCGGCTTTGTTCTGAGGGATGTCTGCCCTAATTAGCATATTACCCTTTTATTAGTATAGATACAAGGCCAGTGAGCTCTCTCTGCCTCCTATTTGAAGTACAAATGCAAACAATGGTATTGCTCCTCTTTGAATTATCATTCAAGTGCATGGGGGATGGGGACTTAAATTCTGGTCTTGTGCTGGTCCTTTAGTATACACTGGCTGATAACTGGTGAACTAGATATAGTGGCCTCTATTCCTAGGTATTATATTGGCATCTGCTCCTGAAGTCTACAACTGATATCACTCCTGATGAAACTTTATACTCAGCTTTGACACAACATGGTGGTCCATTTTGTCTGGCATGGCTTTACCTTGACTCTCACTCATGTTGCCTTTGTCTCAAGTCTCTGCCAGGTACTGCAAATAACACTGGCTGCCTCCTATATAGCTTCTTCTTTGTGGCTCCTTGATCCTCACTATAGAAGGCCCAACATCATGACTGCTATCCTGTTACCTTCTCCATTCTTTCCTCATGGGTATGTGGAAACCTTTGGGATTACTCCACCAAGTGACAGATTAGGAATGATAATCAGGCCCTCTTTTTGCTTGACTACCCTTTTCTGCCTTCTTTACTCTGCTGGGATGTACTGTATTAGCATAGGGTTGCCTTGCATACCAGTTTCATTCTTGAGTCCCAAAGGGCAAAGAGCCCCATTTGCTCTCAACATTTATTTTCTTTTATCTAAAAGTTTCTTCACTCAGAGACTTCAGCCTAGAGAAGGTAAGTGTGGAAATACTTGTTTCTTTTGCTACCCACCCCTGTCATTTTTCCTCTTCCCCAAATTCATCTGCAAAGAAAGAAATAGGTTTTTACATTTCTTGCTACCTTATCAGGGCCCCCTTTATGTAAAAATCTATGATTAAGTCAGCCAGATCTGACTCTTCATTTGTTAAACAGGAAGATAAAGAAATTTAGAAAATAATTTTCTCTCATATAAAGCCTGACTTTCAAGACTATTTCCTGTCCTATTTACTTGAAAATTCAACAAATGGTCATACCTCTTATTTCCCTTTATGCAACAGTTCTAATCTCACTCCACTGCCGAAGGAAGATGGATGTCTATATGGTATAAAAAAAGAGGAAAGCAAAATATTTCAAAAATACTTTGCTTGATTTCTATGGATCAAGTGCCTGTTTTAGTTAATTTGGTTTCCATATGACTTTAGCATGTAAGTGAAGATAGGGTTAGATGAACTCAGAAGAAAATATGGTCTATATCCATTGATATGTAAGGTGTTAGTAACTGAAATGTTCCTTGACTGTGTTCACTAATAATTTCTTGTAGATTGACCTTCAGAGAACCCATTCTCACTTGCCAAGCCCCATTTCTGATTTCCTGAGATTTGGGTAAAGCAGATAGATGGTCCAATTTGACTGTAGCATGAACCTTTTAAGACCTGGCAAAAAGATAATTTTGGCTATAAAAAGATAATTTTGGACAGATCTTTTCAAGAATCACTTTAAAAAACAAACAGCAACACATAAAACTTTATTTGCAAAAGAAAGAAAAAAAGTTTTTTTTTTATTTCTTTGAATGTAGCACACACAAAAAGTGCCAGTTCCCTGGTTTCCCAAGGCTTCAACAGGAATGGAGGAATAGCAGAGGACAGGAGTGCAGAGATTTCTTTCTCAGACCAAGGCCTGTGCAAAATGATGGCCAAGTGTTAGGTGTTAGCAGGGCCCACAGATGATCTGTATTCCTGGTTAGCCCTCTGGAGTCTGGGAGCATCAGCATCTCCAAGAATTCATTTGTATTCAACAAAGATGGGGAGGGGAGTCCACTGTTACTTGTTGAACTGGAAAGAATAGACCCCCATGGTTGAGGCAGCATCCATAGTCACCTGATTTTGCTGGCCACTGTTCTCCGCAACTGAAACGTTGGGAAAGGCACAGGGGTGTACTGGGAGATGTAAGCTCCTTGCATAGTGGCAGCTGTTGGCATATACGCGCCCGTGGTGCTGAGGAAGAGGTGGCCCAGTTGCTGAGTAAGAGGTCCCATCATGAAGGCAGGCTGGAGAGAAAGGGGTGATGCATCCCTGGTGTCAGAACTGAACCTGAAGGCTGTATGAGGTATGACTGGTGGTACATCCACGACAGGTTAGGTACTTGTAGGGGAGATGTCTGAGTTACTGTCTGATATGAAGACATGGGAGATGGAAGATATGGGGAGAGTGCAGACTGAGTGAGCATCCTGTTGAGAGTGATGTTATAAGGAACTGTGGAGGGGTCATAGGTAAAGGCCATACCACCCATGTCTCCATTCCTTGGCCAGGCCTGTCAATTTTGCACAAATTTTCCTTGGTTCTGTCATTTCTTTGGACCACCATCAGCAAATTTGCAAAGCAATGTATCTGATGGGGCTGGTACTCCAGGGGGTGTCTTAATATATTTTCCATTAAAGTGGGTGATGATGGCTTCACACTTCTCTGTGGACTCCATCCTTGCAAAGCCAACCCCTCAGCTGGTCCCACTGGTGTCTCGAAGGATTCGAATGGAGATAACTTGGCCAAAGGGCTTCAGCATTCCCTCCAGTTCTTGCTCATCCATTGACAGGAGGTTTGATATGTATAAATTTGTGGGGTCCTGCTCCTGTTGCTTTGCCATCTGTGCCTGGACACCACTGGTTTTCAGTGCTGTTACAACCTTCTGTGTGGCTGAAGGACTGTCAAAGTCCACAAAGCCATAGCCTTTGCATTTGTTTGTGGTCTTGTCCAATATGGCCTTAGTGGAGACAATCTTGCCATATGACTGACACAACTTGACAAGGTCCTGGTCAGTAGTGCCTGGTTGCAAACCCTGGATGTAGAGGTTGGTTTTGCTCAGCTGGTCATTTCTATTGCTCCCACTGCTGCTGTTAGGTGTACTGTTGCTTGGACTAGGTGGTGCCATCTGCTGAGACATATGCCTTTTTGTTGTTCTTGTTTTAGCCAAAAGTTGAAATCCCAGGTCTGGAAGTCACTGATAGCAGCATTTTCTCTTTAATATTCGGGAGCTAAGAGAGGAGAGGGACAGGGAAGGGGGGGGGGAGAGAGAGAGAGAGAGAGAGAGAGAGAGAGAGAGAGAGAGAGAGAGAGAGAGAAGGGAAAGGGAGAGCTCAAGAATCACTTTTTTTAAAGTTTTAAAGTAAAAAATATTGATTGGTTTATGAAAAAAAACAAGAAAAAGTTCTAAATGGGTTTTAGAGAAACAGAATATAGAAAACAAAAATGTTTTGTATGCTGTGTATAATGTATTGTTGAACACTTTTATAGTTAGACTTTATTTAAGATGGTCCAGCCAAGTACCAAACTTATACAATGGAAAGTTAATACCATAACACAATGAGACTGTCTCTACTTTTGCATAATTAAAGTATGTTTTCTTTACTAGACTATAAGCAACCGAGACCAAGACTATGTCTTACTTTATGTAATCCCAGACTTTACTATGATAATTGGAATGTTGTAAATGCTAACCTGTTTGCTGTCTGTGTAGATCTTTGCTGATCTCTGAACAAAATACATGTGAAACAGAACACAAAGGAAATGATGTACATTTCTTTTTAGTGTTGTATGTTTGGGACAATACTCCATGACAAAGTAACCTAATGATTTGAATTTCACCTTGTGCTGACCCTGAAATAACTTTGAATTCCTAACAAGTTAGGAATCCTATAACATTTATGACACTGAAAGGAGTTAAAAAATGTTTGCTATGAATGGTTTCATCTGCAAAATGGGACTATCATTAAGTGAAATTAAATGATATTGTGCATGTAAAGGTCTTAGCCTACACATGGTATAACATACACCTGGCATACTGCTGGTGTTGTTAGATAACAATTAGGAAACAACTTGGAAATACAGGATATTGTAAAGGCAAGTGGTAGATACATTTTCCATGAGTAACAAATGGGGCCAAGGAATTATATTAAGAGTTTTGTACTAAGGTATAAAGATTTTCTCTAAAAAATGTTTTATAGTAAGAGTTTTTATATAGTAGCTGGATCTAATATGTGTGATTGCCTAGCAAACTGGTATAGAAGCTAAACACATTGGCTCATCAAATCATATGAACTAGTTTTTCTGATTTCTATTTGTGCAACTAATGAATCCGTGAAATGTTTGGTGAAAAAACAAACAAAAAGATCAAACAAAATAAGAACAACCCTCCTCCCCCACAATTTCCCCACCAATAAAAACATGAAAAAATAAAAAATAAATAAAATGTTTGGTGAAGGAAAAGTGCAGGAGCTCTGTCTGTTGGGGTACCCTTGGTAAGGAATTGGAAAGGTGACTGTGACAATGCTGAGGGAGGCTAGGTGTTGAGAAGTGAAAGAAAGGAGGAATGTGGATGAGGCAAATCTTGCTCAATATATCATTAGATTCAGAAGTCTTAGTTTCTGTTGAAGGTGTATGCAAGTATGGTTCTATGCAAGCATCTATTCTGCATGCTTAAATCCCAGGCCAGGTATTTGGGTAGTGGAGAGGTGTTTGTGATAGAAGGGGGTGGGGTGGCTGATAGATATCTACTCTGGAAATCTCTAGAAACCAGTTGGTCTTAAAAATATGAAGAATTTCTAAGAGAATAATAATGATCAATATTAATAAGATATAACTCAGCTATTACAAAGGGAGTTTCTGAGATTGACCAAATGACTTAACCTCTACTTGGACTTCTGTTTTCTTTATCCCTGATAAGTGGACATTTGCTTCTTTTTAAAATGTCCATGAAGACATTTGACCCATGCCAAAGGTCTTTCAAGTTTGGTCCTGTCCAAAACATCCATGCTTAGAAAACACCATTGGGTTCAAAGAGCCCATAATGTTTATTTGTACTTTTGGCTTATAGAATGTCTACATAAGAAATATCCTCATCTATAATAATCTATAATAATAAAAGCATAATAAGCTAATTAGACCAGACATTCTTCCAGATGTCTTTCTGGATGACCTTCTGGACAAAGCCGAGGTTGCGAGGGAAGCCCAGGTCCCAGGTGCCAGAGGGAAGCTGGTGCCAGCAGCCAGGGGAAGGAAGGCCTACTCTTGCACGAATTTCGTGCATTGGGCCTCTAGTTTTAAATAATTGAGCTGTGGCTGAATCAACAATAATAATCCTTCTTGCCTCTGTAGCCTCGCTGGTAATGGCACACAGAGTGAGGTAGAAGCTTTGACATGGACCAAATCTCTCCATGAATGTTTTGGTATAGGACCAAATGTTAAGGACTTTTTGGCATGGACCAAATGTCTCCAGGGACATTTTAGATAGGACCAAATGTTCTGCAAAACTATTCCTTCACAGTTTTTTTATTCTTGAACTAGAGGCACGGTGCACGGATTTGTGCACTGGTGGGGTCCTTCGGCCTGGCCTGTGCCCTCTTGCAATCCAGGACCCCTTGAGGGATGTTGGAGAACCAGTTTCAGCCTGATCCCCACAGGCCAGACTGAGGGACCCCACCGGTGCATGAATCCTTGCACCGGGGCTCTAATCCTATCTAATAAAAGAGAAACATGCAAATTGACTGTACCTCCACTACACCCACAAGCCACGCCCACCAGCCAATCAGGAGCGGGTATGCAAATTAACCCAACCAAGATGGCGGCAGCCACGGAGCTGGACCAAGCAGGAATCTTGGGTTTCCCCTGGCGATGGAGGAAGCCAAGCTTCCTGCTGCCCTGGCCTGCCCTGGCCTCCGCTCAAGGATACAAAGTTTCAATTATAGAAGATAAATAAATCCCAGATACCAGAGCCTCCACTTGGGTCGCTGGAGGGCTTGGCTGGCCTGCAAATCACTACAGGCCCCTTGCCCAGGCCACCCAATGCCACAAGGGAACCCCCACCCTGATCCAGGACACCCTTCAGGGCATTGGGCCTAAACAGGCAGTTGGGCATCCCTCTAGGGGTCCCAGATTGGAGAGGGTGTAGGCTGGGCTGAGGGACACCCCCCCCCCGTGCATGAATTTCGTGCACCGGGCCTCTAGTATGTATATAAGATCTTTGGTTAATCTCTTCCTGCCCTCCCCCCTCCCTTCTTCCCTCTGATATTCATCAGTCTGTTCCATGTTTCCACTCCTGCGTTGAGCGTCTGCCCCCTGGTGGTCAGTGCGCATCATAGCTACCAGCTGGTCGGTCTGGTCGGCTGGTTGGCCGGTTGCTTAGGCTTTTATATATAGATTCTAAGTGTTTGGGTTCCTCAGATTTTGGTCATAGGTCCAATTCTGTGTCTAGATATTTTCTTCCTGGGTGATAATCATCTAGTCCCATAACTTTATATATGCTCTATGTTGATGATTCTGAGATTTATGTCTTTAGCATAGTTTCTTCTTTTACACAAATAGCTGCCTACTTGATATCTCCTCTTGAATGTTTCACAGGCATTGCCAAGTTAATATGCCCCAAACATAAATTTTAATCTGCATCCCCATTTGACCATTCTTGCTAATACCTGTTCTACCTTTAATCTTCTTCTAAGTAATTTATGTCATTCAAGCCAGAAACCCCGGAGTCATCTGTGTTTTTTTCCTCTCCCTCAACTTTCACTCCATTCCTTTAGTCCATCAATAAGACTTTAAAAGTTTATTTCTAAAATATATTTTGAATTTGTTTGCATTTCTCTACCTTTGCTGACATTATCTTAATCAATCTACAATCATTTTTTTTTTTTGCATAAACTGCAACAGTGGCATCAAACTGGTATTTTTCTTCTTGTCTTCTTCCAATCCATTTCCAAGTATCAGTGAGAGTGAATGGTCTTTTAAAAATATAGGTAGGTTTATGTTAATTCTCAGCTTTAAATAGTTGACAGATTTCCACTGTATTTATAAATAAAATTAAAACTTTGTGTCATGGACTATTAGGTTTTACATATTTTACACTATGATACTTGCCTTACTAATCTCAATGTTCTTGTCTTTGCTTATTATACTTCATCCACCATGATTTCCTCTCATGTGTTTAGATACCATGCTCTTTTATGCTTTAGCATTTTTGTTCAGGTCATTTGCTTGGAGTGCTTTTTAATGTGATTTTCCCCAGGTAATTAGTTCTTTTTTCATCCTTCAAAATTCAGCTTAAGTCCTCAGAACATCTTTCCCTAGTCATCCTTTCTAAAAATCATTTCCCATCCAGGCACTGTTACTTCCTATTACAGTGTCTTACTTATTTAAAATTTTTTATATCACTTTTCTTACTTTGTAATTACAATCTGTTTATTTACTAACTTACTTGTTTATTGACTATCTCTTACCTACTATAACCTTCATGGGTGTAGAGATATGACTTTCATTTATTATAATATAACCAACAATCTATGAGTTTTGATCATATAACTAGTGTCTAGCACTATTTGTTGAATGAGTGAATGAATATATCTGAAGGTCCTCAGATATTCTGGAGAAATGTATAAAATCAGGGAGCAAGTGGCCATACGAATTGGTAGCATTAGACAACATTTGTGCTGGGTTGTGCAGAATATATTTGATAGTCTGGGACTTTTGTTTTCACTAAATTGCTATAGGGAAATGTCACTGGGGATTGAGTGGTCTTAGAGACTGTGTCATTTTGACATACTTTTGCTAAGTCATCACTAGAGAATTGTGTTACACACTGGCCTATTTACAGTGTGGTTGTAGTTTGGCAAAGCCTGTGTCCTAGGTCCTTCTCTTGCTCTGGAATGGTGAGACAAAAGCACTCCTGTCTTTCTACAGCTGATGAAGAACAGACTTCTTCCCTGGAATAGGGCCGAATGGTAATGTGCCTCTAAGGACTGCACTGAATAAACCTTTAGAGCAAGGTACAGTCAAAGCTGATTAAAATCACACTATTTCATAACACTGCTTACAGGCAGAGACGTACACCAGGAAGCTGTGAAGAAAGAGAGCTGGCTGCCCAGGAACGGCAGCCTGGATCTATTCTCTTACTCCCTTGAGCTGTTTGTTCGGCTCTGCATGGAAACAGATTTCCTGGTTTGTCTCTTACACCTCCAGCTTTCTCTCTGTGTCTGACTTTTTGATAAGATGCCTATAGAGTTTTCCACTTTGAGATTCAAAGTTGAGATAACCCTGTTTCTCCATTGCTTTCTTGAAAGAAAATATTTAGTGAAATCTTCGGAAAATTGAGAAAAAGAATTATACCTCTTAGAAGTCTTCAGTATGACATTAACATATAAAGAGTTGCCATTCTTTTCTTTTTGAGAGACTGGACTATATTTACAGGAAGGTGTCCACTGGTTATGGTATTCAGTCTTTCCTGAATGGTGATTAAGAATATTGTTCCTGGAATTTAAAGAAGGGTTCGAATTATGACTCTGTTGCTTAACTTGAGGACTTTAGGAAAATCACTTAATATTTCTGAGCCTCAATTTCCTTATGTAAAATAGAAATAACAGCTGCTCTACCTAGCTTATAGGGCTGTTTGAAGAAGCGAGTAAAATACTGGATGTGAAGGTGCTTTGTATCCCATGAAGCTCTTTGCAAATGGAAAGTACTATTGTTCTTGCCAAGTTTTTTTCTCCCTTTTCTTTAAAGAAAATGTTGACATTCTCCAACCATTAGTTAATCATTTCTCTAGGGCCCAGTTTTATTTTGTGGACAGAACAGGTGTCAGGCTATGTGATGAGATTTGGAGGAAAGTGGAAAAGAAACCTTAGAGTCTTTCAAGTGACCTTCCAGCCTGCTAACCTTCAAAGACAGCCTGGCTCATATAAAACTCTTTTCCTTGTCATATCTCTTTGTAACAAGGCCCCTTTCGAAATACAAGCTTCTGATAGCATGTAGTTGGATGGTCTGGGACTTTTGTTTTCACTAAATTGCTATAGGGAAATGTCACTGGAGACATTCCAAGGCCTTATGGGAGAGAAAACATATACGAAGTCACTATTTCTTTTGTCTGATATGCCTTTTTTGAATGTCTGGATGAATATTGTTAGTATGTATTTATAAAGGGGGGGCTATAGATGCCTTAATTTAAAGACTTAACACATTGTAAAGAAAATCAGAACCAATCATTTTAATTTATTGTCTTGCATAACACTTTAAAATGTTTTTTTCCCAAGCAACAGTATTTTGATGAAAAGCAATCTTGTCCTGGCCAGTTTTGCTCAGTGGTTAGAATGCTGGCCCGCAGACTGAAGGGTCACAAATTTGATTCCAGGTCAAGGGCACGTACCTCAGTTGCAGGTTTGATCTCCAGCCCGGTTCGGGGCATGTGTTAGGCAAATCGATGTGTCTCTCTCACATTGATGTTTCTCTCTCTCCCCCTCCTGCCTCCCTTCCACTCTCTAAAAAATCAATGGAAAAAATAATTTTTTAATCCTCAGGTGAGGATTAAAAAAAAAAAAAAGGCAATCTTATTTTTCTTCTATAAATTTTATCAGGACAGATATTATTGGTTTAATTACAGATTTTGTTCATTTATCATTTGTCATAGAAGATCTTGTCAAAATTATTTCAGGTCATTTGGGAAGAACAGGAATATTCGTGGTCATGAGTTATACAAGTAGACATGAAGGACTCTTTTCTTTATATTTCAATCTGATAATTTCCCCCTAAACTATATACTATTTGTATTTGCCTCAAAACATATAAATATAATTTACTGATTATATTTTATAATAATTAATTTCATAATAATAAATAACATAATTTAAGAAAAGGGGAATAGGTTAATCTTCTGGCAGTAGTTTAGATAATCAATTTAACTTAATGATTGCCTAGAGTGGTGAAATGAACACTTCAGTGCTCAGCAAAAGTTGGTTCTGAGTAGTAGGGTGCTTTAGTAGCAAATGTGAATTGTTTCCTCCCATCCCTGTTCTCTACCCCAGATTTAGACTTTACCCACTCTGAAAATGCAAACAGGAAAAAAACCCTTTACCCCACTAATACTCTCTCTCTCTGAGAGGGCCAAGTTTCTGAAAAACTCTTTGGTAGGAAAATTCATAGTTAAAATTTATAAAACATTATAAGAAAAATAGAGTTAAAGAGATTCAAGTTTTTAGGATCCTATAAAAATTCTTATAAATAATCTATAAAGTCAAGTAAATAAAATAACGAACATAGGATATGAAATAAAGAGAACAGTCAGTAACATTTCAACCACTATATTAATAATAATGGCTACTTTATAACTAATTTTCATCAACAACTGCTTGCTTCTTAGAAAAATTTCAGGATCTCTGTAGAGTTTTAATAATGTAAAAAGAATGTTTGCCTTATGGGAGATAAAACACATATGAAGTCACTATTTCTTTTGTCTGATATGCCTTGTCTGAATGACGTTTGGACTTTATGATCCAGAATTGTTGACTATAATGTCCAGGTTTCCCTGTGGTCCCAGAAATACAGCATAACTAGGCCCTGAAATTTATCAATCTTTAGGTAGCCTTTATTTTATATATTTGACGTAACTGAATAGATATTTCCTAAATTATGTCCTTAACCCAAGATTCTATATCCTTAGCTCTGATCACTGCAATTTGCATAAAAACTTCCCACCAGTTCTTATGTGTAACTCAACTTCCTCCCTTCTTACAGAAGTAGAAGTGTAATTCCAAGAGGTAGAAGTGTAATTCCAAGGCCCAAAGTACTTTTCCTTAACTTCCTTTATTTCTGGAGAGGGGCCAATGCAAAAATTTCTATTGCTGCTCGGCCATCCACTTTATCTTTTCTTTTCCCCATCACTAGTCCCTTCGTTTTTCTACTTATCATTTCTGTATTCAGGAACTCAAATTCTTATGGTTGTTAAAAAGGTATATAGGAAACTAAAATTTCTGGTAAGAGAGAAATACTGTTGGAAAAAGATTAAGGTATTTTTATTTAGTATTTAAAAATATTTTCATATATCTATCAAGTGGGTTTAGGAGATTGCCCCCTGAGAGGTTTTGAATGTGGATGGGGTGAGGATGAGGTTTGGGAATAAAGGAGAATAAGAGCTCCTGAATCCTTGATCAGATAGGGATTTAATCAAAGGAATTGGGAGTGATGCTGTAAGAAGGGCACTAGGAATGCTGAAGATAAAACTTTGTCTATTTCTCTATTTTGCCTAAAGTAGAAATATAGTTTTCATTCTTAAAGAAATTGAAATCTAGTTTTAGTAGCAACAATTTCTTGCTGTGAAATTGTGAATCACTGGAATATATTACCAACATAATTAGTAGTCTTTTGAGCATTTTAAAAATTGATTTTAGAGAGAGAGGAAGAGAGGAGAGAGAGATAGAAACATTGATAAGAGAGAAACATCAACACTGATCGGCTGCCTCCTGCATGTCCCCAGTTGTGGATGGAACCCACAACCCAGGCATGTGCCCTGACAAGGAATTGACCTGGTGACTTCCTGGTGTATGGGTTAATGCTCAACCACTAAGCAACACCTGCCAGGCTCTTTTGAGCATTTTTTTTTTAAAAATTATATTTTATTGATTTTTTACAGAGAGGAAGAGAGAGGGATAGAGAGCTAGAAACATCGATGAGAGAGAAACATCGATCAGCTGCCTCCTGCACACCCCCTACTGGGGATGTGCCCGCAACCAAGGTACATGCCCTTGACCGGAATCGAACCAGGGACCCTTGAGTCCGCAGGCCGACGCTCTATCCACTGAGCCAAACCGGTTTTGGCATCTTTTGAGCATTTTTAAGGAAAAAAATAGAGCACAATACTTTTAGGGCTGGATAGGTATAATATAATACTGTGCAAAGAGTACTAGAAAAAATGAGCTATATAACTATGATTTTGTGATGGTGAATAAGAAAATACAAAACAGACCATTTTATTTAGGGAAAAAAAGTTCATTTTCAGCCATTGTGTCTTTTTTTAAAATATATTTTTTTATTGATTTTTTACAGAGAGGAAGGGAGAGGGATAGAGAGTCAGAAACATTGATGAGAGAGAAACATCGATCAGCTGCCGCCTGCACACCTCCTACTGGGGATGTGCCCGCAACCAAGGTACATGCCCCTAACCAGAATCGAACCTGGGACCCTTCAGTCCACAGGCTAACGCTCTATCCACTGAGCCAAACCAGTCAGGGCGCCATTGTGTCTTTTAGAAAAGGAATATTTTAATACTTAAGATGAACTTTATCCTCTATGGTATATATTTTGAATGTTAGCATGTTGTTTAGCAATTAGTAAGTACACAACACTTGTACATTGTTTTTAGTACAGTTATAAGCACAAGATTATTGTTTTCAATCTAGAATTTTTCTGTAGTATAAGCTAAGGCCTATGTGTGCTTTTCTTTTCATTAGGTTTTATTATTTTTTATTTTTTCTTTTTTTTATTGATTAAGGTATTACATATGTGTCCTTATCCCCCTCTTTGCCCCCTCCCCCCGACCCCCCGGTCATGCCCTCACCCCTCTGGTGTCTGTGTCCATTGGTTATGCTTATATGCATGCATACAAGTCCTTTGGTTGATCTGTCACCCTTACCCCTCCCCTCTCCTACCTTCCCTCTGAGATTTGACGGTCTGATTGATGCTTTTCTGTCTCTGGATCTGTTTTTGTTCATCACTTTATGTTGTTCATTATATCCACAAATGAGTGAGATCATGTGATATTTATCTTTCTCTGACTGGCTTATTTCGCTTAGCATAATGCTCTCCAGGTCCATCCATGCTGTTGCAAATGGTAGGAGTTCCTTCCTTTTTACAGCAGCATAGTATTCCATTGTGTAGATGTACCACAGTTTTTTAATCCACTCATCTGCTGATGGGCATTTAGGCTGTTTCCAAATCTTAGCTATTGTAAATTGTGCTGCTATGAACATAGGGGTGCATATATCCTTTCTGATTGGTGTTTCTAGTTTCTTGGGATATATTCCTAGAAGTGGGATCACTGCGTCAAATGGGAGTTCTATTTTTAGTTTTTTGAGGAAACTCCATACTGTTTTCCACAGTGGCTGTACCAGTCTGCATTCCCACCAGCAGTGCATGAGGGTTCCTTTTTCTCTGCATCCTTGCCAACACTTGTTATTTGTTGATTTGTTGATAACCATTCTGACAGGTGTGAGATGGTACCTCATTGTCGTTTTGATTTGCATCTCTTGGATGATTAGTGACATATGTCGAAGCAATATCTTCACTGATACAGCTTTTAGGGCAATGGAAACTAAAGAGAAAATAAACAAATGGGACTACATCAAAATAAAAAGCTTCTGCACAGCAAAAGAAACCATCAACAAAACAAGAAAGCCCACTGCATGGGAGAACATATTTGCCAATGTTATCTCTGATAAGTGTTTAATCTCCAACATTTACAGGGAACTCATACAATTTAACAAAAGGAAAATAAACAACCCAATCAAAAAATGGGCAATGGGCCTAAATAAATACTTTTTGAAAGAGGACATAAGGAAGGCCAAGAGACATATGGAAACATGCTCAAAGTCACTACTCATTCATTAGGTTTTATAGCTCTGTTTTTATTTTATTTATTTATTTAAAATAAATCTTTATTGTTTAGATTATTACAGGTGTTCTTCTTTCCCCCCCGATAGCTCCCCTTCACCTGATTCCCACCCCACCCCATGCCCTTACCCCCCGCCACTGTCTTCATCCATAGGTGTAAGATTTTTGTCCAATCTCTTCCTGCACCCCTCACACCCACTTCCCCCTGAGAATTGTCAGTCCACTCCCTTTCTATGTCCCTGATTCTATTATATTCATTAGTCCATTCTGTTCATCATTTTTTATTCACTTGATTTTTAGTTTCACTTATTGGTAGGTATGTATTTGTTATCATTTTGTTGTTCATAATTTTTATCTTTACCTTTTTCTTCTTCTTCCTCTTCTTAAAGAATACCCTTCAGCCGAAACCGGTTTGGCTCAGTGCATAGAGCGTCGGCCTGCGGACTCAAGGGTCCCAGGTTCGATTCCGGTCAAGGGCATGTACCTTGGTTGCGGGCACATCCCCGGTAGGGGTGTGCAGGAGGCAGCTGATCGATGTTTCTCTCTCATCGATGTTTCTAGCTCTCTATCCCTCTCTCTTCCTCTCTGTAAAAAATCAATAAAATATATTAAAAAAAAAAAAAAAAAGAATACCCTTCAGCATTTCATATAATCCTGGTTTGGTGGTGATGAACTCCTTTAGCTTTTTCTTGTCTGTGAAGCTCTTTATCTGACCTTCAATTCTGAATGATAGCTTTGCTGGGTAGAGTAATCTTGGTTGTAGGTTCTTGCTGTTCATCACTTTGAATATTTCTTGCCACTCCCGTCTGGCCTGCATAGTTTCTGTTGAGAAATCAGCTGACAGTCATATGGGTGCTCCCTTGTAGGTAACTAACTGTTTTACTCTTGCTGCTTTCAAGATTCTCTCTTTGTCTTTTGCCCTTGGCATTTTAATTATGATGTGTCTTGGTGTGGTCCTCTTTGGATTCCTCTTGTTTGGGGTTCTGTGCGCTTCCTGGACTTGTAAGTCTATTTCTTTCACCAGGTAGGTAAAGTTTTCTGTCATTATTTCTTCTAATAGGTTTTCAATATTTGCTCTCTCTCTTCTTCTGGCACCCTAATAATTCGGATGTTGGTACGCTTAAAGTTGTCCCAGAGGCTCCTTACATTATCTTCATATTTTTGGATTCTTTTTTTTGTTTGTTTTTCTGGTTGGGTGTTTTTTGTTTCCTCATATTTCAGATCTTTGGTTTGATTCTTGGGGTCCTTTGATCTACAGTTGAATTTCTGTATATTCTTTATTTCAGACAGTGTATGCTTAATTTCTGACAGGTCCTTTTCCATTTTTTTGGCATTCTCATTAAGATCCTTGAAGGTCTCACTAAGCTCCTCGGAGGTCTCATCAAGTTTCTCGGCGGTTTTTAGAAGATTCTTGAGTAACCTTATAAATGTGGTTTTGAACTCTATGTCCAGTATTTTGCTTTCCTCCATTTCTTTCATTCATGACATGTTTCTTTGTCTCCGCATTTTGCTGCTTCTCTGTGTTGATGGAGTGGAAGAACTGCTGTGCTGGAGACACGCTTATGGGGCAGGACTTGCTTCAGTGAGGCTTTGGTGCTCATTGAGTCTGCCTCTTGAATGTGTCACTTATGGATGTGAGTAGTTGAAATCTGGTGTTGTCTCACACTGACCACTAGATACACTAGCTTCTGGATCTCCAGTGGGGTGCAGGTCAGCTACTGTCTGAGGCCACCCAGCAGGAGCTACAGCAAGAACTTCAGTTTTCTCCTCTTTGTTTGGAGTTTGGAGGTTTTGGAGCTGTCTGACCAGTGCTGCAGTTTGTTAGGTTAAGTTGCGATGGGGCAGGCCATTTATATGCAAAAGCCGCTGTGTGGAGCTTGGGTGGGTTTGTAGATTGTGTGGGGTGGGATCTTAGGGAGTCACTAGGCTAGGGTGTGGCAAACAGCGATGGCTGCCAGTCAGCCGTCTCTGCGTCTCCGCGTTTCCAAGTACCCGCGTCGCGCGCCCCAGGCGCAGTAAACAATGATTGCTGCATGCACCTCTGCAAGAAAGCCTCCCTCACTTTCCGACCCTATGGCAGACAGTCCAGCTTCTCCCCGTAGGAGTTTGGGTCCCCAGCGTCTCCCCAGAAACTGGAGTTCAGAGTAATCGGGAGCTTGTCTCCCTTTGGGTTGAAAAAAGCAGTGCACCCAGTCGCCCGCCACCAGCCCAATTCGTGCGCCTCCATACCTCAGCTTTTCAGTGCTTGTGCACGTCTCAATGCTCTTTTCTCTTTCCTTCTAGTTGTAGAACTTCCACTCAGCCAGCTTTCCCGTGGTTCTAGGTGATAGACATTTTGTCTTTTAGTTGTAGTTTTGAAATTGTTGTGTGAGGAAGCAGTTTAGGTGTTTACCTGTGCCGCCATCTTGGTTTCCCTCTATAGCTCTGTTTTTAAATTCAGGGCTGACCCTTCTTATTTAGCTCTCTATTTCCTAGCCTTATTTACTCTCAACTTTTTTTTATTACCACAGTATTAGTTTGTTATGGCTGCTATAACACAATACCACAGACTGGGTGACTTAAGCAATGGAATTTTATTTTCTGACAGTTCAGGAGGCTAGAAGTCAATGGTCAAGGTGTGAACATGTTTGGTTTCTTCTGAGGCTTGTCTCCTTGCCTTGCAGACAGCCACCTTCTTGCTGTGTCTTCATATGGCCATCCTTTGGTCTCTCTGTGTGTTGTCTGTGTCCTAATCTGTCCTTATAACAATATCAGTCATATTGTATTAGGGCCCACTCATATGACCTCTTTTTACCTTAGCTACCTCTTTAAAGGCCCTATCTCCAAATACAGTCTGAGGTACTAGGAGCTAGGATTTCAACATATGAATTTTGAGAAGACACAATTCAGCTCAAAATAACTCCCTTGAGCAAATGCCTTTCACTGCATCAGGAATTCAAGTAGACCCCCCTAAAATATGTCAGTTTATACTTTATATAAAAGACCAAACAAGGACTATGTAGATTTGAAAATCTGTTAAGGAGGTCATATCCTCTTGCCAACTATATACCAAGGACCTAAAAGATATTAAGCACCAAGTCTATAAATTGGTAGTTACAACATAACCATGGGGATATAAAGTACAGCATAGGGAATGTAGTTAATAATCTTGTAATAACTGTGTATGGTGCCAGGTGGGTACTAGACTTATTTGGGGGATCACTTTATAAATTATATAAATGCCTAACTACTATGCTCTACATCTGAAGCTAATATAAAATAATGTTGAATATTAACTGTAATTGAATAAAAAGTTATATTTTATCTCTCTGAAATTATATATAGGCACCATGGACAGACATGTATACCTTAGGACATTATGAAGGGCAAACGAAGTAAGGTGAATATCAATGAGCTATTTTATAGTTACTCGAATTGTGGCATATGATCTTATATTTTGGAAGGCTTAATTTTAATTGAAGCACTTCCTGAGAGATCTAACTCAGATACAAGGACTCATTAGGGCAACGGGTACTAACTAGTATTAATAAAGATGTTAATAATAATAATATCATAGAGTCCTGCAAGATTTTGATGCTTTCTCAATCCTCAAAGTAAGGTTGTTAGAATGTTCTGTATAGCTGTAGCCAATTTGGCTCAGTAGATAGAGCGTTGGCCCTCAGATGGAAGGGTCCTGGGTTTGATTATGGTCAAAGGCACATACCTTGGTTGCACACTTGATCCTGCACCCTGGGGTGTGCGGGAAGCACCCAATTGATGTGTCTCTCTCACATCAATGTTTCTCTCTTTCTGTCTCTCCCCTTCCTTTCCACTCTCTCTAAAAACCAATGAAAAAATATCCTCAGGTGAGGATTAACAATAACAAAAAAGAATGTTCAATATAGTTTAGTGGCAAGAGTATTTTATTTTGAGCAGAGTCAAGTTCCCATTCATGATTCTATGGTTTCTTCTTTGTGTGGACTCTTGGAACATGGAAGTCTGATCTTTGAAGTTTTTCTAGAAGTCCTTTTCTCTGTTTAAGTTATTTGATGAATGATAACTTGTAATCTGTAGTTATCCTCACCCCCACCCTGCCCTGCTCTTATATGGATCAGATCCTCAGGCTAGTTCTTTTTCCCACTGGAGTTCTCAGTTGAGTGGTCTGCATAGATATCTTGAAAATTTGTTAGCCTGAATTCTTTTCTGAATCCCATTGCCTGAGAGGTTTAGTTTCCTCTTTTATGCCTTCCCTCAAAGTTTTTCTGGATATAATAGAATGTTTTAAACTTAGTTCTCTTAGAGCAGTGGTTCTCAACCTTTCTAATGCCGCGACCCTTTAATACAGTCCCTCATGTTGTGGTGACCCCCAACCATAAAATTATTTTTGTTGCTACTTCATAACTGTAATTTTTCTACTGTTAATGAATCGTAATGTAAATATCTGTGTTTTCCGATGGTCTTAGGCGACGCTGCTAGTGGTTCTCAACCTGTGGGTCGTGACCTACAGGTTGAGAACCACTGCTGTAGAGCCTAAGACCATCGGAAAACACAGATATTTACATTACAATTCATAACAGTAGCAAAATTACAGTTATGAAGTAGCAACAAAAATAATTTTATGGTTGGGGGTCACCACAACATGAGGGACTGTATTAAAGGGTCGCGGCATTAGAAGTTGAGAACCACTGTCTTACAGCATCCTAAGATATCTTATCTTGAAAAAAATTATCTTCATGTTTCAGTAAAAAGGATATTTTCTTGAATATTTACTTAAGTAGCTCCAAGTTCCTGTATTTCTTCCCTGGGACCACCCTGAAAGAGCTGCTTTTGACAAGGATCCAGTCACTTCTCTGTCTCCCAAATTGCACAGCTATGTCTGTGGATGTCATTGTTGTCATCTAGAATTTTAATAGATAAACCATGGGGAAATCTACTAGACACCTGGAAACTTAAGAATCCTTTGAAAATTGATCATTCATTTGTGGGACCTATGGACACGCTCTATTAAGTATCCAACTTCCTTCCTCTTTCCTCCACCCCTGAAATGACCATGCTGGAAAGTAGAATTTGCTGCAAGGAGATTTAAAAATGAATTAAATTTCTTTCAGAAGGTCCAATTTGTTCTTTTGAACAAAATTATATAATTAAGGGATGTAGCAGAATATATAATTCATCAGGAAAAATTAGAGTCAGAGACCTTATAGATAAATGTATGCTTATAAAAGTGAAGTGCTGTTACGGCTTATTTTGAGTCTTTGTTTTCTAAGGAAAAACTATATTAGCTGTGTGTTGGGCCAAGGCATTTGTATAGTAAATTCTCAAATGTTGAATTTTTACTCTGACTTGCCAACTTTTGAATAGGTCTCAGTATATTATCCAAAGTATGGACTTCAGAAATTAAATGAAATTTGAACTAGTCAGTTTTGTAATGTGTCAGAAACTTTCTAAAAATTCTATTAGACTGTCTTCTATTACTAGCAAAATCAAATACTAACTTCTTTTGGTTTTTCTACTTTTTTTCATTGTTGAATATCCTTCACCCAATTACATAATTAGATAATGTAAATTTTGCCTTTTTAAAATAGAACTCATCAGTTTAGTCCAATTTAAGTGAGACAAAATGGATTAGATAGGTCTTCTATTTAAACTAGAGGCCTGGTGCATAGATTCATGCACCAATGGGGTCTCTTGGCCTGGCCTGTGGGGATCAGGTCAAAACCAGCTCTCCAACACCCCCCGAGGGGCCCTGGATTGTGAGAGGGCACAGGCCAGGCTGAGGGACTGCACTGGTGCATGATCGGGGCCAGGGAGGGACCTTGGGACAACTCCAGGGCATGTCTGGCCTGTCTTGCCCTACCGGTTGGAGCGTCTACTCCTTGGTGGTCAGTGCGCATCATAGCGACTGGTCCAACAGTGAAACAGTCGGACACTGAGCATATTAGGCTTTTATTATATAGGATTATGAGAAATTTTGAGGCATGAAAACTTGCCTTCTTCTACCCACATAAAGTTTTTTTATATTGATTTATGTTGCTTCCTTTAAGAATTGTATTAGCTCTAGCTAGTTGATTTTGCAGGTCTTCTAATGCCCATATAAAGAAGATCTTTTTCTGTTAGAGCTAATCTGAGAAACTCTTCAGGTAACATTGCTGTACTAGTCTCAAATATTGTGTATGTAGAAGTGGAGCTTAGCTGTTGATATGGTAGAGGATTAACTTCTTTTGAAATAAAAACGCTCACATTATAACATTAAAATGAATAAATTTATAGTCATATATTTGCATCCTATTCTAAGTGTAGTTTAAAAGGAAAAAGAATTCCTTTAAACTATTTTTTGAAGGCCATTTAAAAAAAGGGTAAGAAGTAATGCAGGTTACGGGCTCATAATATGTAGCTTCTCTAATGATCCCCCAACTTTTAAAATTTGTTGGACATAAAAGCGGTGCTAATCTGATTAGTAACTGTGATTGAATAAATCTACTGTAAAAATGGACTGTGTTCTGGTTTTTAACATGATACCATGAAAGTCATTCGAGAACTGTCGCTGTGGAACATAAAAGTCTCTTTGATGGAATATTTATTCCATGATTAAAAACTATATATACATAAGTATGTGTGTGTGTGTGATTTGTGTTGTTTATTTTCATGAATAGTTATAAAATTTGTTCTGGGAAAACTGATAGTCAGGAAAGAAAAATAGTATGACACAAACAAATGTCAATCAAGTTTGGATGTGAATGTGGTTACCAAAAATTAAGACCCATGATTATCCAACACTCTTTTTAACTTCCACTCTGCCCTTCTGCCTGCCTCCAGACATATGTAGGGAGAAGAGAACTAATATATGCAAGACTATTGTGTGTAGGCATTTTACATGTGGTACTTCATTTAATTAGAAGAGTAAAGGGGAATTTGGAAAGCTCATGATACTGAAGAAAATCTGTTGGCTATATTGTGAGACCTTGGAAATATTTCTCAGGCCTCCTAGCTAGGCTATAGCATATTTTTACATGTCACTTTAGCAGTCACAGATACTTCTTTTAAAGCTAAGAAGTTCATTCCTTGGCATCCACATACGCTGCAATTAGACATTTTGCAAAGTGCCAAAAATCTCTAGCAGTTTAAGCAAAGTCCAGAGAAATGTCAGCACCCCTTATTAATGTATTTATTGAAAAAAAGGTCATTTTCAAATTGTTAACATGTATGAAAATATGCCAAGAAGGGAAAGGTTTTAAGCAAATAAAATAAAACATGCTTAATTCATAGTTAATCGAATTTAAACTGAACTTTCCATTTTTATCACAGTAGGTATCTGTTTAACTGTCAAATTCTGTGATGCCACTTTAATGTATTTTTTTATAAATCCAGTGAACATCTTATTTATAAATAAAATTACTTTATCTTTTATAATGCTTTTTGCACAAGAATTTTATTATTCACAAATGTCATAAAACATGAGTGCAGACATCATGTAGGATACTTTATACTATATGAGGTGAGAGCGATTGGCTGAACAAGCTTAGGGTTTTGTTTCAACTTGGTTGCTTGGCATTTTTCTTAGTTCCAATGGCAATTTTTGAAAGAATTAACCAAGATTAGTACCCTTTTAAGGATTCAAACAGCACACTGTTTGTTTTATGGGGGAGTCTTCCAACTTCAGAGAAGATGAAGGTTAATAAAACATTTTTAATGATTATAATGTAAATTCCAACTAAACTTGGATTTAGATACATGATTTAACTGTGAAATCAACAATTCATACATCCTTTAGTTCACAGTAATAATATGTTATTGGTCTCCCTTCGGTAGTTTATGAACATATAAGGAGGAAGCCAGTAGTGGGGTGTCTTATATGGAGAGTGAGATAAGGGCTTCCAAGTTTTGGGGCTATGGGTTGAATACCTAACCATTGGGTTTAATGTATAAGAAGGACTGGTAAGGGGGAAAACAGTGCTTAGGAGAATCTATAATAATAAAAGCATAATATGCTAATTAGACCGGACATCCTTCTGGATGAAGCCGGAGCTGAGAGGGAAGCCCAGGACCTGGGTGCCAGAGGGAAGCTGGTGCTGGCAGCAAGGGGAAGGAAGGCCTACTCTTGCATAAATTTCATGCATCAGGCCTCTAATAGAGTATATAGATGAGCACAAAGGCTAAGTTATCCCTAATTATAGTATCTTTGGGTCATTAAGAGTCTTGAGAATAAATTCCAAGTTCCTATTCTAAGATGTATTACATGTATTAATTTTCCCATCTCTACTTGTTACTCCCCCAATAATTTTCACTTATCATCAATTAAACTACTACCTATGTTTTTTTCTAGTATTTTTATGGTGCCAAGTATAACATTTAAGTCTTTAATTCATTTTGTGTAAAGTTTTTTTCTTTCTTGTGTATGGTGTAAGAAGGTGGTCTACTAGTAGTTTCACTTTTTTGCATGTATCTGTCCAATTTTCCCAACACCATTTATTGAATAGACTGTCTTTGCCCCATTGTATGTTCTTGCCTCTGTTGTCAAATATTAATTTACCATAAATATGTGGGTTTATTTCTGGGCTCTCTATTCTGTTCTATTGCTCTATATGTCTGTTTTTATGCCAATACCATGCTGTTTTTTTTTTTTTTTTAAATTTCTTTATTGATTAAGGTGTCACATATTTGTCCTCATCCCCCCATTCCCATCCCACCCCTCTCCCCACGCATGCCCCAATCCCCTGTTGAACTTAACCGTTGGATAGGCTTATATGCATGCATACAGGTCCTTTGGTTGAACTCTCCCCCTCCCCCCCACCCTCCCCCTACCCTCCCCTATCCTCCCTCTGAGGCCCGATAATCCGATCGATGCCTCCTTGCTTCTGGTTCTGTTCTTGTTCCTCAGTCTATGTTGTTCATCATTTCCCCTAGATGAGCGAGATCATATGTCACTAGATATATACTAATAAGAACTGAATGTGAGACGAGCAATAATAGTTATGCTGACAGGCAGATGAATCAATCTGTAGCGAGCTTCCCCCTGGACCAACAGTTCTTTTGAGACCCAATTTCAATGTCCAGTAGTTCCTTATGTGTACATGTCAGCACTGACCCCTCAGCTCTGGATGGTGGACAAATGGTGGTAATGGAGGTCCGACTCCCTCTGGTTTGGTCTCGGCCGAACCCAGGGGCACGGCGTCACCCAGACTAAGGGGCACGTGGCCTCACCCCTACCCAAGGGGCGCGTGGTCTCACCCGGGCCTGGGACCCAGCCTCACCCGGATGGATCCAGGGGCGCATGGCCTCACCCGGACCCAGGATCTGGCTTCACCCGTACCCAGGGACGCTTGGCCTCTCCCAGACCCAGGGGCACGTGGCCTCACCCGGGCCTAGGTGCACGAGGCCTCATCCGGATCCAGGGACACATGGTCGCACCCGGACCCAGGGACGCTTGGCCTCTCCCAGACCCAGGGCCACTTGGGCTCACCCGGGCCTAGGTGTACGAGGCCTCACCCGGATCCAGGGACACATGGTCTCACCCGGACCCAGGGACGCTTGGCCTCTCCCAGACCCAGGGCCACTTGGGCTCACCCGGGCCTAGGTGCACGAGGCCTCATCCGGATCCTGGGACACATGGTCTCACCCGGACCCAGGGACGCTTGGCCTCTCCCAGACCCAGGGCCACTTGGGCTCACTACCATGCTGTTTTGATTACTATGGCCTTTTACTAGAGTTTGATATCTGGTAGCATGATGCCTCCAACTTTGTTCCTCTTTCTCAAGATTTCTGTGGCTATTTGGGGTCTTTTGTGGTTCCATATAAATTTTTGAAATATTTGTCCTAGTTCTGTGAAATAGGTCCTCACTAGTTCAGTAAAGAGAATTATTTACTCATCAGTTTCAAGGATTTGGAGTCATTCATTTGTGTGAGCTTAAGGAGTCATTTGCTCTTATTACATTAAAACTATGTTCAATATTATAGCAACTAAATGTGAATTTATATTTATATGAACCAGTTAGGTACCCAATGTCTGTTAATATAGTACATTACAGTTTATAAAACACTTCTAACATGCATTCTGCAATTTTGTTTCACTCCTCACAACTATCTTATGAAATAGAATAAGATGGGTATTATTATATTACTAGAGGCCCAGTGCATGACATGCGGGGGTGGGGTGGGGGGTGTCCCTCGTCCCTCAGCCCGACCTGTACCCTCTTGCAGTCCAGGACCCCTCGGGGGATGTCCGCCGGCAGTCAGACATCCCTCTCTCAGTCTGAGGCTCTCGCAGTCGGGGACCCCTCACTCCTTATTGGCCACAGCGGAGGCGGGAGAGGCACTGATCACCAGGGGGCAGCTACTGCATTGAGTGTCTTCCCCCTGGTGGTCAGTGTGCATCATAGTGACCTGTCGTTCCACTGTTCGGTCAATTTGCATATTAGCTTTTTATTATATAGGATTACACATCCAACTCTCAGAAAGGATGTGCCTTTCTTTTTTTAAAAAAAATATATTTTATTGATTTTTTTACAGAGAGGAAGGGAGAGGGATAGAGAGTTAGAAACATCGATGAGAGAGAAACATCGATCAGCTGCCTCCTGCACACTCCCCACTGGTTATGTGCCCACAACCAAGGTACATGCCCCTGACCGGAATTGAACCTGGGACCCTTCAGTCCGCAGGCTGACGCTCTATCCACTGAGCCAAACTGGTCAGGGCAGGATGTGGCTTTCTTAAGGTCATACAACTATTGGCAGAGTTTGGACTTGTCTCAGACGCTCCAATTCCAAATTCATGCTTTTTTCACTTGTCTTAATGTTTTTCAAAAACTACACTTGTACCAGGTAAATTTTTAAGAACTAACTTCTTTGGGTTTTAAAATTTCAAGTTCTTGCTCTTCCCAGATGTCTTTCTAGAGAAGGTAAAAAGAAACATTTGTTGAGCTAATATTTATATTAAAAATATTTACTTTTGACGCTTGACCTCAATTAAAGTATCATTTAATTCCTTTTTTATATTCCACTTAGCGGGAACTACATATTGTCCCATTAGTAAAGACTGTTCATTAATGTATCTTATTTCCATATTTATAAACTTTCTCTCTTTCTTTTTAAAAGAATCATCTTTTGGTAAGGCTCTGCATTTGTACTCCTATAGCAATTTATGCTGATTTTTTCTAAATCAGTCACACTTCTTTCCCTTTCTTTCCAAAGATAAAACCCATGTTTGGTTCTCATAAACGTTTTAACTCAAGATCCTTTACATAATCATTATCTCCTTTAATTACAAAATAGTATATGAGGTAGAGATTATTGTTATCTTTTCTATTTTACTGGTAATGTTAAAATTAGACAGGTACCTAACTTGCCCAAGAACTCATGGATAGTGAATGTTGGTGCCATGATCGAAACCCAGATATTTTCCTGCTGCACCCTGCTGCCTCCCTGGCAGGGATGACTGAAATTCTTTTCACCTGTCTTGATCCTAGAAGCAGTTTTTCTTAAGTGTCTGAGCAGCTGTAAATGCACTTCTTGGTTCCCATCCCATAAACCTAATTCCGTCTCAGGGTCATTCTGCACAGTTTGACTTACACATAAAAATTAACTTTTAAGAGGTTTACTTTATCTTGAGAGCCATCTATTCACTGATCTAGAAAGCAGGTATCCTGAGTGTAATTTCCTTTCTATAAATGAATACATTGCCCCACTCTCCTGTGACCTCATTCTTATAGAGTATCACATTTGCATTATTGTTCCTGACTAGCTGAGGGCATACTGACCTATAGTTCTCAAACTCTCTTGGTCTTCAGATTTCCACAAATAACTGGGTCTAGGGTATTCATGGGTCCTGGACATTGACTTTTTTTTCTCTTTTGGAGAAAAGTAAAAGAAAAGAGAAAGAGAGTACTTAGCAAAGATAGATACAAATAGCTCTTGGAATGGAAGCAGAGATTGGTAGAATAAAATGAAGGGAGCTGAATTCCTACAACAAGAGCAAAGATGATCAAGGGGGAAAGTCTTTACTTACAGGATTGATATTAAAAAGGAATTTTGCTGCGGAGAGAATGAACTGAAGGGAGGTTTAGAAGTAGCAGAGTTTTTAATGTAACATATACAGCATATGTTTAATGTAATTATATCTATATATCTATATCTATATCTATATCTATATCTATATCTATATCTATATCTATATCTATATCTATATCTATATCTATATCTATATATCTATATATCTATCTATACTTGGAATGTTGTGTAATCACTAGAGTATTTGTATTAATATTACTAGCTAACCCCTATCGTAAATGCACTTCTTGGTTTCCATCCCATATTGTTAAGGTGTACTAGACAGTTACCTCATTTGGTCCTCAAAACAATTGTAAGAGTAAGGTACACTTTTGTCTGTTTTATAAATGGTATTTAGAGAGCTTTACAACCTGTCCAAAGTCACAGAACTGGTGAGTAGTGAAAGTACTGCACAAACCCTTAACAGCACTTTTATGCACTGTAATTATTTGCTTGTTTACTGTCCATTCCCTTTACCAGCATGTAAGCACCAGGAGGGGTCTGTCTTTTCATTGCTATGTTCCCAGTACTTGGATAAGGGCCTGGCACTTAGAGTTTGCTCAAAAGACAAATATTACTAGCTAACCTCTCTTGTTAAGGTGTGCTAGACAGTTAACTCATTTGGTCGTTAAAATGATTGTAAGAGTAAGGTATAGTTTTATCTGTTTTATAAATGAGATTTAGAGAGCTTAATAACCTGCCCAAGGTCACAAAACTTTATCAACCACAAACTTTAGCAGTGAGTGAATAAAATCCATTCTAACCCCAGGGCCATACTATTAATCCTTTTGCATTAATACATCAAAAATTTCTCATTGGTTAGTCATGTCTTCCTTCAAATACCTATGTACAACTCCACTGAAGCTTTTATAGAATCAGGGTAGAGGGTTAGCTAATCAATAGAGGATTCCCTACCCCCTTCCTCCAGAGTAATGAGCTTATCTCCATCTGGAAATGGAGAGAACATCTAGAATTTAACCAATTTGAGTCAGTTGTAGTTCTCAGAATTATAAGTTACAGCAGTTGTCCTCTATAACTTTTGTGGAATTCAGGTGAATGAACAAGTAAGAAAGGGTCATAGTAAGGAATGTATGAGAGACCAACATAGTCCTTGCCCCCATGGAATTTACAGTCTGCTAGTTTCGAGATTTATGTCAGACCGCATTAATTTTTGAATTTAATATTATGCAGGGTACACTATTTCCATTTAAGTAGCATAAATGAAAGGTAAAAATATATGTAGATGTTACTCTGTGAGGTTTGAGACTTGTTAGAGAGTAAAAAAATTGTAAATAATGTGAAGTGTTTGTGGAAGGTATAGTCCCAGTGTTCTCAACTCGGAATGTGCATTAGAAACATGGGGGGAGTTTAAAAAAAACACTGATGTCCACGTTCTACCTCAGACCACTGTATCAGAATACCTGGGACTGGATCTTTGCATCTATGTTTTTAAAAATGCAATGGATTTAAAAAACACATACCAAGAAAGAAAAACTGTTTTTACTATGACATTGGCTTGAATGTCTTCACAGAGCCTTTCCCTCTCACTATTAATTAATTTTCACAAGTGCTGCTGCTAATTATGATTTTCTCATCCTGTTGAAGTTCATTTTCTGAAAATATTAATGCAAGGCCTTATATTTTGTTACAATTACATTTTATGTTTAAATTTTTGAGGTAGATTTTTCACTTAAAATCCCATCTTGTTAACTTCTAATTTTTCAGCCTGTCAAAGTATTTTTGGGTTGTAATTTGTTCACCTGGTACTTTATCCTTTCATCTTATTGTTATTCATAAATTTTATAAAAGATCCTTTTATATGTTCATTTTAGCCATTGATAAAAATTATGTTGAGGTAGGGTAGGGCAGAGTCTATAATTTATCATGCTGTAGTTTGGATTTACCATGGATCAAAGTGAAAACAGTGAATTTTTTGTTTAGAACTAGATTTGAATAACTAAAACATACACTACCTTAGAACCCCACAGATCCAAGAAAGATCCTGAGATTGAAAATTGTATTCTGGATTCTCTAAAAAGTACTATGACTGAGCTGAATTGGAATAAAGACAAAATCATGTTGGTGTTTTTCATATTAGAGTTAATTTTAATATGATCACATCAATTTTTGGGTAACTTTTTGTGATTAAAATTTAAGGGTCTTAACATCTGTCAACCACGAGGAGGAGCTATGGTATAATAAGGAAGAGGCTTGCTTCTGACTGGGAGTAGCAGTTCAAAGATAATCTTTTAGAAGCAAGGCCATAATGATCTAGGAAAATGATCTTTCTCAAAAATGACATTTATATACAAATTTTAAATGTGTAAGCTGGCCTTTATTTTCAAAGGGAAAAGAAATAAAGCAAATTATATATAATTCAAATAAAACCCCCTCCACTAAAAAAAAGGTTTCTCTCTCTCTCTTTTTTTTTTTAAAATTGATAATATATTTGGAACAGACTAATTCTTTAATTCTTCACCCAGAATCATAGACCTTAGAGGGTACAGGGATCTCAGGATCATTCTATTTACCTTTTTGCCTTCAGGTATTTAGGTATTAAGGTTTTTAAAATAAATACTACAGGCTCAATACTTATTTAGTGAATGAATAAATTAATGACTATAAAAACCTGCATGTCAGGTAAGTTAAGTTGACCACAGGTAGTCAGCCAAGAGCTAAGAATCTGGGAAGGCAAAAGATAAGCACACCAAATCCCAGGTTTCCAGTTCCTTGGAATATAGGAGAGACCGGGTGATTTTAAAAAATCACCCGGTCTCTCCTATATTCCCTGCTTAAGTATAGTCTAAATGTAAGGGAACTGTTTGTAGCTATGTTCACAAATGCAGTGTTCTATCTTGGGGTGTGAGCTTTCACCACATATGTAAACCGAGGCTGGCACAACCCACTTGTTTTGGGAGGTTGTAGAGAAGATTCCTGTATTAGATGGAACTTCAGACTAGGTGACTTCAAAGATTCTTTTCAACTCTAATATTTTGGTTTATTTTGTTTCATTCTATTCTATTCTAGTTCATTTAAAGAAAATCTTTTATGGAGATTTTTAAACATACAGGAAAGTTGAAAGAATTTTACAGCGAATATCCACATATCCACCACATAGATTCTATCAACATTTTGGTATATTTGTCCTATCACATATCTACCCATCTCTCTATGAATCTTCTCTTGGTTCATGTCAAAGTGAATTGTAGACATCAGTATGCTTCCCTTTAACCACTCCAGCATGTATAATATATAAGTAGAGCTCAATACAATTTTTTTTAGGTAAAATTTTCATATGAGAATGCAGAAGTCTTATGTGAACATTTGCTAAATTTTGGCAAATGATTACACCTGTTTAACTTAAACTCCTCTCAGATATTTACCATATCATCACCCTAGAAGTTTCCCTATGTATTATTGCACCCATTTTACAGCTGGTGAAGTTGAGGCTCAGAGAAGGCAAAGAAAGAGCATGTGTCAGGTATTTTATGATATTACTAGAGGCCCAGTGCATGAATTCGTGCATGGGTGGAGTTCCTTGGCCTGGCCGGTGATCAAGGCCTATCGGGGGGCTGGCTGGATGGGGGAGGAACTGCGGTTGGCCAACCGGCCCCCCAATCAGGGCCATTGGGGGGGGCAGCTGGCCAGGGGGAGGAGCCGTGGGAAGTTGGCCACTGGTGGGGGGGGGGGGGCCGCAGGAGGTTGGCTGGCTGAGGGGAGGGGCCATGGGAAGTTGGCTGTGGGAGTGTACTGACCACTGGGGGCAGCTCCTGTATTGAGTGTCTGTTCCCTGGTGGTCATTACACGTGATAGCGACATGTCAACTGATAGTTCTGGTCATTTCAGTCATTCAGTCATAATGGTTGTTTAGGCTTTTATATATATAGACTAGAGACCTGGTGCATGAATTCATGCATGGGTGGGGTCCGGCCAGCCCTCCCCGATGGGGGCCCATTGGGCCGGGCCGCAGGGGTGGGAGGGGCCATGGGCAGTTGGATGGCTGGCCCTGCCCCCAATCAGGGTGCTGGGGGCCGATCGGGCGCTAGGTCAGTTGCGGACGGTTGATTGGCTGCTGCAGTGTGTGTCATAGCCACCAGTCATTCTGGTTGTTCTGCCATTCCAGTTGCTGGGATTTTACATATAGACTAGAGGCCTGGTGCATGAAATTTGTGCACTGGGGAGGGTCCCTCAGCCCAGCCTGCCCTCTCTCACAGTCTGTGAGCCCTCAGGGGATTCCTACTGATGGCTTAGGGCCATGGTCGGCAAACTGTGGCTCGCAAGCCACATGCGGCTCTTTGGCCCCTTGAGTGTGGCTCTTCCACAAAATACCACATCCTGGGCGAGTCTATTTTGAAGAAGTGGCGTTAGAAGAAGTTTAAGTTTAAAAAATTTGGCTCTCAAAAGAAATTTCAATCGTTGTACTGTTGATATTTGGCTCTGTTGACTAATGAGTTTGCTGACCACTGGCTTAGGGGAATGGGGAGCAGGGAACAGGCCTAAGCCACAGTCTGGCCTTCCTCTGTGGCAGGTGACCGATGGGCTGATCAGGTTGGCATGGGCAGCAAGTGGCTGGCCCCGCCCCCAATTGCGCTATGGCCACTGGTGGCCTCCCTCTGTGGGAGGCAACCCCAGCAGGCCTATCTGGGGATGGTGCTGGGTGGCCTTGCCCCGAATCGCCCCGCTGCTGCTGCCGCCCGTGGCCTCCCTCTGTGGGAGGCGACCAGGTGGGTGATCAGGGGATGGCGCCAGCCCCCATCGCCCTGCCACCACCAGTTGTCGCCGCCCCCCCCCCCCATCACCATCCCCTCCCTCTGAGCCTTGGCTGGACTGGTGACACCTGCTCGCCAGCCCCGCCCCCCACTGACCAGTTGTTCTGCCATTCGGTCGATTTGCATATTACATTTTTATTATATAGGATTGCTTTACTTGGAGGGAGATTTATCCACCAAAATGAGCTCTAGAAGGAGTGTTTTTCAAGGTGTGGTCCTACATTTTAACAGGCAACCCAGATGAGTGTTATGCATTGTATTATTTGAGAGGATCTCCTTTGAGGTGTGACACTTCAGTAAAGAGACATTGGCTCATTAAAATTATGCCTTTGGCATGACCACATTCAGTATCTGATTTTTATTGTTAAAAATTGAGCACACAATATCTCTTTATCAATCTATATAGGCTCATAATGTTTCCACACCTTGAAAGTCCCCATACTCACAGAGCATTGAATGACTTTGATAAGTATTTTTAAGGGGTCATGCAGGAAAGCTAATTTAGGTGATAGGAATGTGTAGGAGATAGATAATATCCTAGATTAGGAGAAAAGATGGCACATTAGCCTTACATGGTGGTAGCTGAAGGCAGAAAAACAAACATTGCAGCAA
Source organism: Eptesicus fuscus (assembly GCF_027574615.1). Taxonomy (NCBI): domain Eukaryota; kingdom Metazoa; phylum Chordata; class Mammalia; order Chiroptera; family Vespertilionidae; genus Eptesicus; species Eptesicus fuscus. The sequence goes on from NC_072491.1 coordinate 39,212,208, forward strand.
AGAAAGAGCACTAAATCTGTCTTCTGTCCTAATTGTTTGGCTATTGCTGAACTAAGCAAGCTCCCTTACACTGTTCCTTTTTCTCAATACCTTCTCCCAATTATTACAATCACCCATTCAATGAAGTTGCCCAAACTGGAAAACCTGGGCTAATACCATTTGCTTTGTTTGCTTTCATCCCTGTGTAATCAGCCAAATAGTTCCGTCGGGTTTTCTCATAAATATGTCTCTGATCCACTGCCTCTGTCTAGTTCTAGTTCCCAACATCAGTCTCTCTTTTTCTTGGGTCCAAAAACACTGCAGCTGTCTAAATTGATCCTTCCCACAGCCACCAGAATGGTTCACTTAGAATGAAAGCGAGACCAGGATGCTCCCATGCTGGACATTCTTCACTTTCCCTTCTTCTGTGGAATAAAATCTAAGCTCCGTGCTATGGTATATAAGACCCTCAGTGGTCTGTCCTCTCCTACTTCTCAGGCTGCCGTGGACCCAGGCCTGACTGCCACTGCAGGCAGCTGGGACCTGGGCCTGACTTCTGCCCCAAGTCCCCTCTACCCCCCTGCCTGTGTCCGCTCCGGGGCTGCCCAAGCCATTGGGGTGGTGTGGCAACTAGGGCAGGCCCCCTGTCTCTGTCTCTGTCTCTGCTCTGGGCCTCACCTGTGCGCGCAGCCTCCTCTTGACTGGTCGTGACTGTTACGGCGTCCCGGCCTAATTTTCATATTTTATATATATATATATTTATTAGCTAGGTATTACTACCCTCCATTGTTCTGCAGACAAGGAAACAGACTGCAGAAGACTCAAGGAATGAGAACTTCCTGAAACCTACTATGTGTCAGGCATTCTTGTCATTGTTAGTTGGATTTTATAGCTTCATCATAACCCTGTCAGATAGGTACTATTACAAATGAGAAAACCCTACATTACAAATGAGAAAACAGGCCAGGGACATTAAGCTATTGGCCCACATTTATACATTCAGTGAGCGAAAAAACAAAACAAAAACAAAACCTTAGTACTGGGAGTTAAAAGCAGTTACATCTTTCCCTGAAGTCTGTATTACCTCAAAGATACAAAATCCTCTCATCCTTAATCTGTCCAAGGTCGCAGCATTAGAAGTAGGGTGAATTCTGACTCTAAGCTTGGTTGTTCTTTTTATTACATTCTGCCTCTGCTGTGTGGCTTTAGTTCATTTTCTTCTTATGTCCACTGGAAAGGTAGAGAAAACAGGTCAAGTGTTTGTTCTTTATGAGACAATTTCAAATCCATGTGATTAAGCAACCTTGTATACTCCTTGTTACTAGACTAAATACTGTACTAGCAAATCCTTTATCCTTTGCTTATAGATCATGGTTTTAGCCTCTAATATTTTTGCTTATCCTTTTTTATTGTGACAAAATATAACATAAAATTTATCATAACCATTTTAAGTATACAGTTCAGTAGTTTTAAGTATACTCATATTATGTTGAAACAGATCTCCATAACTTTTTCATTTTGCAAATCTGAAATTCTATACACATTAAACACTAATTCCTCCTCTTCCCAGCTCTTGGCAACTACCTTTTTACTTTGTTTCTATGAATTTGACTACTTTAAACCCTTCATATAAGTGGAATCACATAGTATTTGTTTTTTTGTGACTGGCGTGTTTCACTTTGCATAATGTACTCAAAGGTTTATCCATGTTGTAGCATGTGGCAGGATTTCCTTCCTTTTTAAGGATTCATATCCTTTTATTTTTTGTATTGCCTGTTACTGTACATTAAAGAAAATAGCACAAGCAGGTCTATTCTGAGGGTCTGTTTCCTGACATAGAGGCCCTGCAGTGTTCACAAAGAGAAGAGTGTTGCTCTGGAGAATGAAATAATATGGCCTGATTTCATGTTCATTACACTCATATGACTTGAAGATGTTCTTGGGTGATTGTGAGGGAAATTTCATATTATAAAACCCATATTCTGTGTCCTGAATTACTGAACATTGCCTGCACAACTGTATCTACAAAAGTATGTTTCCAAGGAATTTCACTAAGAAAGGGAATTTTAACCTCTGTTTTGAAGGCTGAATCACAGCTTTGTGCTTGGAAGCTGGGATTTCTTTCTATATACCATGTGGAAAGCATATTCCCCAAGAGATTAGAACTCAGGAGATTTTAAAACTTGTTCTTTAGATATGTGCTCAAATGCAGTACATTTCTGCCCATTTTTCCCAAATGTAGGTGTCACTTTCCCTTTTATAAAAATTGTTAATACTTGCTTAAACATGAAGACAATTTTATCTGTAGGATTTTAATGTACCACTTGGACAAAAAACTGCTATTCTTGCAAATGGCTTTGTCATCATTTTTTTTCTCTTTTATTTATTTATTTTTTTTGAGATACCTTGCTCAGCTTCCAGAGAATTTTACATCTGTTTAGTCAACATAAAAGACAATCTAATTTTGACAGTGAGAAAGAAACTACCATTTGCTGAATGTGTGTGCTCTGGGGTAAGGCATAGCCCCCAAATTTCAAGGGTATCTCTCTTTAAGAAGAGAACCACCAGCAGATGGAAATCTCCCTACATGGAATCTTCTTCCAGACAAATGGCAAGTACCTAAGTAAACTGATACCTCAGTGCAGTCACATGCCAGTTCAGGGAAACCTGATAGCTTTGGCTGGGTAGGAACCCATTTAACATTATCTCTCAGCTATTATCTCATCTCTTCATTCCATCTGACAATTCTCCAATTCAGCATTTTGTGTAACCACCCTAAAGGTCAAGGATGGCTACTAGGGTGGGTGCTTTGACATGATCCCTGGGTTTGGTATTAGGAGCAGACATTTTTTTTTTTTTTTTTTTTTTAAAAGGCACTCTCACCCCAGCAATCTCTCTCTCTCTCTCTCTCTTTTTTTTTTTTTTTTTTTTAAATATATTTTATTGATTTTTTACAGAGAGAAAGGGAGAGGGATAGAGAGTTAGAAACATCGATGAGAGAGAGACATCGACCAGCTGCCTCCTGCACATCCCCCACTGGGGACGTGCCCGCAACCAATGTACATGCCCTTGACCGGAATCGAACCTGGGACCTTTCAGTCCGCAGACCGACGCTCTATCCACTGAGCCAAACCGGTTTCGGCAGGAGCAGACATTTTTAACAAGCAACTTATGTTGACTGCTCTCCACTGTGTCCTTGACAGGGCTATTTGCTGTACTCACCTGTCAGCTCCTGGGCTTGGCTAGCCCATGTTTTGGGATGCTAAACCTTGAATTATAGTAACTTGTGAGAAAACCTTGAGGTGGAATTTTTTTTTCTTTATTGATGAAGGTATTACATATGTGTCCTTATCCCCCCATTTCCCGCAAACCCCCCCCCCTCACTCATGCCCTCACCCCCCTGGTGTCTGTGTTCATTGGTTAGGCTTATAGTCATGCATGTAAGTCCTTTGGTTGATCTCTCCCCCTTAGCCCCACCCTCCCCCGAGGTTTGATGGTCTGATCGATGCTTCTTGAGGCAGAATATATTGTTGATGTTTTATTTAAATAAGAAACATGGAGCTTTCCCCAGGACAAAAAACCCCACACAAAAACAAAATAAAACAAAGAAACACAAAACAAAACAAAAAACAACAACAACCTGTAGTTTTAAATTTGGTTGGTTTGTTTAGTTGTCTTCATACCCTCATTTGTCCTCTGTGGACTAGGTCTGGTGGTAGCTTCTATGATACCTCTGGATTCTTTGCTTATAAAATCCACCGGCAAAGTACTAACCTTCCAGAAACTGGTTGAGTTATGGAAACTCTCGAGGCCTATAGCTATTTTATTTTTGTGCATATTTTAAGATTTATTCTCTTATAGGAAAGTTTCTTTGAATTTATACTTTTTTTCATTGAAGTACATATATCAAGATACTTTTGGCTACAACAGAAAACCCATCTCAAACTGGTTTAAATAATAAGGATATTTGTTACTTGCTATAATAGTAAATCCTGAGATAAAGCAGTCTTGAGGGTTGGTGAATTCAGTAGATAAACAATGTTATTGGCCACTGAGATTGTTCTGTGTGTCCGCTTTGTCAGTCATAGCTTTGGCGCTATCCTTAGGCTCCTTCTTTTGATCAGCATCATCCAGGAGAAAGACTCACTTCTGTACCCACAACTTCCTGAGAGGCCTGATAAGGGTTAGAATGTTTCACTAGGAGTACTTAGTTGGGCTGGAATTAAGATTAAGGAGAAATTCACAGTGTTTATTACAGTATCTGTAAAACTCATTTGTACCTCAAATCTGTTTTTTTTTTTTTAACTTTTTATTTTATTTTTTTAAAAATATATACTTTATTGATTTTTTTTTTTTTTTTTTTTTTTACAAAGAGGAAGGGAGAGGGATAGAGTTAGAAACATCGATCGGCTGCCTCCTGCACGCCCCCTACTGGGGATGTGCCCGCAACCAAGGTACATGCCCTTGAACAGAATCGAACCTGGGACCCTTGAGTCCGCAGGCTGACACTCTATCCACTGAGCCAAACCGGTTAGGGCTACCTTTTTATTTATTGATTTTTAGAGAGAGGAAGGGAGGGAGGGAGGATGGGAGGAAGAAGAAGACATCGATTTGTTGCTCCATGTATTTATGAATTCATTGGTTATTTCTTGTATGTGCCCTGACCTGGGATCAAACCTGCAACCTTGGTATATCGGTTCAACACTGAAACCAACTAATCTTCCCAGCCAGGGCTGTACCTCAATTCTGTTTTTATGTTGATCTATACACGCTTTTAGTCCCTGGGATATTTAAGGGAAAAAATGCTAAAATAATAGTCATTTCTAATGTAAGATTAATAGTGAAATTCCTTTTACATGAGTAAAAAAAATTTTGGTATAAAGTCACAGGGTTTGGGGCAGGTCAGTAACTAAAAAATGCATATCATTTTGATTACCCTTTACAAAAATTACTTCAGGCATTATTTGTACTATGAAAAGCAGGCATTTATTTTAATAATTTAAAGACATAAGACAATAACCTGAAATTTTTTAAAAGAAAATTTTTTTATTATGAGTGATATTCGGTAAGTCTGATGAAATCATAGCACTATCTTTTTTTATTTTCTGGGTCTCAGTTTCTAACTGTGTAAAGGAAGGCCTGGGTGATTTCTCAGATTTTAATAAGGATATAATTAAAAGTAAATATTTCTGCCTATTTAGGTATTTACTTGGTAAAGAAACGGTTCACCAGCTTTTCATGAACTTTCTGTTTAATGTACATGTCAAAATTTGGTTTTATGCTGTGTCATATTCAAAATTATTTAATCATCCATTTGATATTTTTAGAAATAATTTATTTGGCAAAAATTTCAAACTTACAGAAATTTTTCACTTAGCGACCCCATTCAGGTTTCCCCAATTACCTCATTGATATCCTTTATAGCAGGAACATCCGGGATCACACCCTATAGCCAATTGTCATGTCTTCCCAGAATTTTTCAATCTGGAACACTTCCTTAGTCTTCCTTTGAGTTTCATATCCTTGAGATATTGTAAGGTCACAGGTCAGTCACTTTGTAGAATGTCCATCAATTTCAGTTTTTCAAATGCTTCCTCATGATCAAGTTATGCAGTTTGAGGCAAAAATACTACAGAAGTGATGATATGTTACCATTGCATTCCAATTGGATGGCAGATGATATTGATTTGGCCCATTGCTGGTGGTGTAATCTTGATCACTTGATTAACATAATGGCTTCCAGAAATCTCCACTGTAAAATTGCTTTTTTTCTTTGTAATTATGTAAGTGTTTTGTGTGGAAATACTTTGGAACTAAATACCTATTCCTCACCACACTTTCACCCACTAGTTTCAGCATTCATTGATATATCATACTTGAGTTAATTATTATGACATTTTTTTTATATCCTTTTAAAAATTTTTATTGAATATATTGGGGTGACATTGGTTAATAAAATTATATAGGTTTCAAGTGTACAATTCTATAAGACATCATTTGTATATTGTATTGTGTATTCACCATCTGAAATAAAATCTCCTTCTGTCACCATTTATCTCTCCTTTAACCTCTTCTACCTCTCCCCACCCCACTTCCCTCTGGCAATCACCATATTGTCTGTGTCTATGAGTTTTTTTTTTTTTTTTTTTGCTTAATTCCTTCACCCTTTTCCACCCAGCCCCTCAACTCTCTTCTTCTCTGACAGCTGTTAGTCTGTTCTCTGTATCTCTGAGTCTGTTTCTATTTTGTTTGTTTATTTTAAAATATATTCATTTTATTGATTTCAGAGAGGAAGGGAGAGGGAGAGAAGAAACATCAATGATGAGAGAGAATCATTGATCGGCTGCCTTCTGCATGCCCTACACTGGGGATCAAGCCTGCAACATGGGCGTGTGCCCTGACTGGGAATTGAACCATGACCTACTGGTTCATAGGTCCACGCTTAACCACTGAGCCACATCAGCTGGGCTGTTGGTTTATTTTGTTCATTCGATTCTCACAAGTGAAGTCATATGGTATTTGTCTTTCTCTGATTAACTTATTTCACTTAGCATAATACACTTCAGGTTCATCTATGCTCTTGCAAATGGTAAGACTACCTTGTGTTTTACAGCCAAGTAGTATTCCATTGTGTAAATGTATCACAGATTTTTTATCCACTTATCTACTGATGGACACCTGGGCTGCTTCCAAATCTTGGCTATTGTAAATAACACTGCAGTGAACATAGGGGTGCACATATTCTTTCAAATAAGTGTTTCAGGTTTTTAAAGATATATTCCAAGAAATGGAATTGCTGGGTCATAAGGCAGTTCCATTTTTAATTTTTTGAGGAAACTCCATACTGTTTTCCACAGTGGTTGCACCAATCTTCATTCCCACCAACAGTGCACTAGGGTTTCTTTTTCACCACATCCTCTCCAGCACTTGTTTGTTGATTTATTGATGGTAGTCATTCGGACAGGTGTGAGGTGATATCTCAATGTGGTTTTAGTTTGCATTTCTCTGATGATTAGTGATGTTGAGCATCTTTTCATATGTCTATTGGCCATGTGTATGTTCTCCCTGGAAAAGTGTCTACTCAGGCCCTTTGATAATTTTTTAATTGGATTGTATGTTCTTGCCTCCTTTGTCAATGTTAATTAACCATAAAGGTGTGGGTTGATTTCTGGGCTCTTAATTCTGTTCCATTGATCTATATGTCTGTGTTAATGCCAGTAACATGCTGTTTTGATTACCATGGCCTTGTACTGTAGTTTGATATCAGGAAGCATGATACCTCCAACTTTGCTATTCTTTCTCAATTGCTGAGGCATTTGGGGTCTTTTGTGGTTCCATATACATTTTTGGAAATTTGTGGCAATTCTGTGAAATACGCCTTGGTATCTTAATAAGGATTGCATTGAATCTACATATTGCTTTGGGTAGTATGGACGGTTTTTTTTTTTAGTTTTTTTTAAATTTATTGATTTGGAAGAGAGGAAGTGGCGAGAGAGAGAGGAAGAGAGAGACAGACATTGATTTTTAAAAAAATATATTTTATTGATTTTTTACAGAGAGGAAGGGAGAGGGACAGAGAGTTAGAAACATCGATGAGAGAGAAACATCGATCAGCTGCCTCCTGCACATGCCCCACTGGGGATGTGCCCGCAACCAAGGTACATGCCCTTGACCGGAACGAACCTGGGACCTTTCAGTCCGCAGGCCGACGCTCTATCCACTGAGCCAAACCAGTTTCGGCAGTATGGACGTTTTAATGGTGTTAATTCTTCCTTTCCATGAACATGCTAAATGCTACCACTTCTTTTCTTTTCTTTCTTCAGTGTCTTGTAATTTTTCAAGTGTAGATTTTTTACATCCTTGGTTAAATTGGTTCATAGGTGTTACTTTTTTATACAATTGTAAATAGGATTGTTTTCTTAGTTTCCCTTTCTTATAGTTTATTAGAGGCCCGGTGCATGAAATTCATGCACTCGGGGGGCTGGTGTCCCTCAGCCCGGCCTGTGCCCTCTTGCAGTACGGGACCCCTTGGGGGATGTCTGCCTGCCGGCTTATGCCCGCTCCCCAGAAGCCAGCAGTCAGACATCCCTCTCGCAGTCCAGGACCCCTCGCTCCTTACCACCTACCTGCTCACTGCTCCTTACTGCTAGGCTCACTGCTCCTTAGCGCTGCCATAGAGGCAGGAGAGGGTCCCGCCACCACTGCTGCGCTCGTCAGCCATGAGCCTGGCTTCTGGCTGATTGGTGCTCCTGCTGTGGGAGCACACTGACCACCAGGGGCAGCTCCTGCGTTGAGCATCTGCCCTCTAGTTGTCAGTGTGCATCATAGCAACCGGGCGTTTTGGTTGTTACGCCATAAGGGTCACTTAGGCTTTTATTATATAGATTGTAAAAATGCACCTGATTTATGGGTATTTATTTTATATCTGCTACTTTACTGAATTCATTTATCAGTTTTAGTAGTTTTTTGGTAGAATCTTTAGGTTTCTCTCTGTAGAATATCATGTCATCTGCAAATAATTAGAGTTTTACTTCTTCCTTTCCAATTTGGATGCCTTTTATTTCTTCTTCTTGTCTGATTGTTGTGGCTAGGACTTTCACTATGTTGAATAAGAGTGTTGAAAGCAGACATCCATCTTGTTCCTGATCTTATGGGAAACACTTTTAGTTTTTGCTTGTTAAAAATGGCTGTGGGTTTGTCATATATGGCCTTTATTATGTTGAGGTATGCTCCCTCTATTCCCCTTTGCTGAGAGATTTTATCATGAATGTGTGCTGGATTTTATAATTTTGTTTATGTGATGTATCAAATTTATTGATTTGTGGATATTATACCAATCTTGCTTCCCTGGAATAAATCCCACTTGATCATGGTGTATGATCTTTTTAATATATTTCTGGATCTGGTTTGCTAATATTTTGTTGAGGATTTTAGCATTTATCAGGAATCTTGGCCTATAATTTTCTTTCTTTGTAGATTCTTTCCTGATTTTGGAATTAGGATAATACTAGCCTCATAAAATGAGCTTTGGAAATTTTCCCTCCTCTTGAATTTTTTGGAATGTTTGGTAAAATTCACTTGTGAAGCCATCCAGTCGAGGGCTTTTGTTTGTTGTGAGTTTTTTTTTTTTTTTTTAATTACTGCTTCAATTTCATTAGTTGTAATGGGTCTGTTCAGATTTTCTGATTCTTCCTGATTCAGTTTGGAAGATTGTATGTTTTTATGAATTTATCCTTTCATCCACATTGTCCAATTTGTTGACATATAGTTGTTTGTAATATTTTCTTACAATCCTTTGTATTTATTTGATGTCAGTTGTTATTTCTCTTTCATTTCTGATTTTACCTACTTGGATCTTCTTTTTTTTTTCTTGATGAGTCTTGTTTAAGGTTTGTCAGTCTTGTTTATCTCTTCAAAGAACCAGCTCTTGGATTCATTGATCTGTTGTATTTTTTTAAATCTCTATTTTGTTTATTTCTGCGTTGATCTTTATTGTTTTCTTTATTCTACTCACTTTGGGCTTTGTTTATTGTTTTATTTCTTGTTTCTTTAAGTGTAAACTTAGACCATTTACTTGAGATTTTTCTTATTTTTTGAGATAGGCCTGTAGTGCTATGAAGTTCCCTTTTGGGAATGCTTTCGGTGACCCCCATAAATTTTGGATTGTTGTGTTTTCATTTGTCTCAGGGTATCTTTTGATTTCTTCCTTGATCTCATTGTGAACCCATTCATTGTTTAGTAACATATTATTTAGCCTCCATATCTTTGTGTTTTGCATTTTTTTTCTTGTGATTGGTTTCTTGTTTCATGCCATTACTGATAACTCCAATTTCAATTCAATGCCACAAGTTTCTTCTCAATTATTGAGAAACCTGGCTCCCATTATCATCAATGTATTGACATAATTGTTTAATCCTTTGTATGTAGCTAGCTTCTGACCTTGTCATGCTGTCCCTGCTTTTGTACTCCAACATCATCTTCAGCTAGACTCTTACTACCAGCTGTAGCCAGGCTGCCCCTGCTACCATCTTTACGGGGCTCCATTACTGAACTGCTCAGGCTGCCTTTTCTGCCCAGTTCCAATGTCATTCTCCTGAAATACCACCATTATGGATGGGGTCTGCCCAATGACTTTTGGACTGAAGAAGGAGAGAAGACAGCAAGGAAGAAAGAAGAACGAAGACCTGAAAAATTATGGGTTAAAATAAATAGCAGGGATTTGAACTATCATTAAAGTTAGGATTCATGTGTATGGTTTGCTGTTTATTGCTCACTAGTTTCTTTTAAGTTATATATTAAAGTCTACTTTAACAGAAATTAGCACAATTCCTTCTTCAAAATAGGATTATACAGACTTAAACTATTATTTAAAAAGCATAATGAAAATTGTTGCAGGTAATCTGCATTTGTCATATGAAGTCACACATACAAGTATATGTACACCTAATACAACAGATAAATGCAGACTTCTACTATGAATATCTTAAAGGTAAGTATAGCATAAATAAATTGCCTGAATTGCTTCTTGTATGTTATGTCTAAGTTTTCTCATTAGTAAAATAGAATAGTACTTATTTTTCAAAATGATTTTTAGAATTAAATGAGTTGATAAAGTCAAAGTCCTTAGAATAATGACCAATCTTTAGTAAACAGTATTTTAATTGTTGTTATTATTATTTTATTATTATTACTAGAGGCCTGGTGCATGAAAATTCATACACTGGAGGGGGGTTCCTCAGCCCGGCCTGATCCCTCTCACAGTCTGGGAGCCCTCAGGGTTGGGAGGTGATCCAGCGATCAGGGGAAGGCGATGCCCCCATCACACCTCTGCTGCTGCCACTGCTGGTAGAGCAAGCCTCGGCTGGCCCTGGTTACCTGAGCCTCGGACAGCCCTGGGTGGCTAGGCAGCCACCATCTGAGGCTTGCCTGTGCCTCAGGCTGGCCCTGGGCAGCTGGGCAGCTGCCATCTGAGGCTTGCCTGTGCCTCGGGCTGGCCCTGGGTGGCTGGAGGTGCTGAGGGGACTGGGGGACTCTGGCAGGGCTGAGGGGACTGGGCACCGCCATCTTGTGGCTGTGGGTGCCACCATTTTTGAGGGAATGGCAGTCAATTAGCATATTTCCTCCTTATTGGCTGTGGGCGCTGCAATCTTTGTGAGGGTGTGATGGTCAATTAGCATATTCCCTCTTTATTAGATAGGATTTTATTGCCATATCTCTTTTTTTGATAAATATTTGTCATTTGTATAAGTTTTTACTGTTATATCTCTAACTTCTTTAAAAGTTGCCGTAACAAACCTGCTCTAAACTTTATTTACAACATTTCTTTTTCTATATGAATTGATGATTAAATTTTTCTCCTCCTTCTCTGTCTCCTGCACAGACATTCTGTTGGCAGGTAGTTACTTAAGCTATCCCCCGTTTCCCTATAACTCTACTCTGTTTTCACCCTTTTTTATTCTGTTGTTCATAAATGACTTATTCAAGTTCTGGGGGCTTTTCAGAATCTAGAACTTCTGAACCCAAACAATTTGTTTCAGGCTCTGGACTTGGTTGTGTGACCTTGTGAGAAAGTTGCTCAACTAACCTGAGCCCCAGGTTTCTTAAACTATAAAATGGAACTAGGTAGTTACCTCATAGGGCTATTATGTGGTTTAAATGAGAAAATTTGATAAAGCACTTAGCATTGTGCTCAAAATAATGTTAGCTATTTTTATGTTATGATTATGATACCAAATTGGAAGGGTTGATTCTGGCCTTCTCTACCTTAATTTTCGTTTCTCTCTTGGATGTCTTTCTTTCACTTCTTAAGTATTTGCTGTAATGCTGAGAAAAGTGGATACATGCAGTTTCATACATGTTAGTGTCTGAAAAAATTAAAATTTTGGATGTGTTAAAGTGATATAATTAGTTTAGGATTATGAAATCCAAGATAAAAAACTACTGAGAGTCTATATAATGTTTTTAAGAGCATGGAATCTGGAGCTGGACTGCTTGGCTTTGAATCCTAGTTCTTCCACTTACTACTTGTGGGACTTTAGACAAGTTACTTAACCTCTACTACATCAGTTTCCTCATCAGCAAAGTGGGGATAATAATAAAATACTTATTTCATAAGGCTGTTGTGAGGATTATGTAAGTTAAAATATGTTAAAGTACTCAGAGTGGTACTTTAGTAAGCACTGTATATATGTTAGCTATTCAACTACTGATCAGTAATGGCCTTTCCTTGAGCATGGAGGTTTTTCTGTGTCCACAACAAAATTGTTTTTATTTCCTCTTATATAGATATTCTTTATCATTGTATGTAGGAAGTTGAATATTTGTAGTATATGTGATAATATAATTATAGTTTTATCTAATTTTGTTTTTTTACTTATTTATTCCGATACGATAAGATTGATTGTGGTGTGGGAGAGACCTTTTCTCTTTAGCCTCTATCCACATGACCAAGTGAGACAGGAGTTGAACCAAAGCATGTTACCAATGTAATTCACTGGAGGATGTCCAGATGGCTGGGAAGCAGTGATGGATGCCTCACCTTTCCTCCATGTGACTCAGATGTTTAAAGAGCCATGGAGAACTAAGTCAACCAAACATTTTGGCTCAGTTCATTTTGTTTGTAGCATAAAATCTCACATACTCTCTTAAATCACTGGTGCTTTTTCCCCTAGCTGATTAGTGCACTGAGGTTAGAATGTTGTATTTTAAACTTGAAGAAACTAACAAAACAGATTTTTAAAAATGGGTCTCACAATATTTTGGTATAAGACCTATTTCTTTAAAAGTATTTTGTTAGTTTTAGATAATTTGGGCCAATACAGATTAGGATTTGGATATAATTGTTATTTAAAACATAGGTTATAATTAACATCTGTTCCTATTTTTCTTAGAGGCAGCAAGGTATGGTATAAAGAACATTCATTCATTAAACAGATATCTATTAAGCTCCTAATACATGCCAGCCAACTGTGCTGGGTAAAGAGAAAGTATGTGTGCACACACACATAGTCCTCCCACACCCCAGATGAAAATATATTTCTTCTCTTATTACTTCATCTGGTGGGGAGATATATTAATCTAAAAAGTCTGTAAATGAAAGAATAATTATAACTGGGGTCAGATGATGGTGCTGAAAGAATGTATCTTAGGAGAAATCTATCTAAGAGGGGCCAAGGAAGGCTTCCTGGCACGTGAGCTGAGATCTGAAGAATGAGCAGGAGATAATACTGCAGAGGTGTCGGCGAGTGAAGGAAGGAGACCATTTCAGACTGGAATAGTGTACGAAAAACTTTAAATTTGTGGCCTTTCATGAATGTGATAGGCTCTGAATAAGGAACTACTGAAATGTCAAGAGTAAGGGAAAATGATGTAGTCAGGCATGCATATTGAATAAAGCCACTCAAAGTAATTTGTTCAGAGGTTAGATGGGCCAGTGAGAATTTGGAAAGATCAGTTAGGAAACGATTGCAATAGTCTTGACAGAAAATGCTAGAAGGATGTACAGGGTGATGGCAATGGAAGTGGAAAGAAACAAATGGATTGTTTAGTCTTTGTTTGTTTAGGATGAATATACAGAACTCTGATAATTTTGGCCTTTATAGAATAATGTCCCCATATTGGTTCTAGAATTAGGTAATTTGACAGGAATGTAAACAAAAATCACTAAATTATACCAATATAATGATTTTTTTTCATAATAATGTCTTTTCATGTTCACATATCTGGATATATTTAATCTTTTCATTTTCCAAACAGCTATGTATAAGTAGTCACTTAGGTATGGAAATAATACAATTTGCACATGGTAATACTTATACGTTGGCTTTGTTTTTAACACCGAAATTGAACAGAATTTGCCAATGAACATTTATTGAGCATTTACTATGTGCCAGATAATAAAGGATTTTAGTTAATGATCTATAAATTTGTACTTTTTTTCCATATACCGCTTATACTCTTATATAACATGTATGATAATTCTGAAAAAATGTAAACTATTTCAACTTAGTTTTATATAGCTTAGAAGTTAAAAGTATTACAATGTAAGAAGAAAAAGAAGTTAAGTTCTTTAGTTCTTGAATACTGTGTGGCAAATGCCCTAAATGTTTTATCCTGTTAGCCTTTTCACCCTGCTTCCCCCGTGTCCCCAGAATAATTGATTATCCATGTATGATCCTACAAGCATTGCAGCAAAAAAGGCAGAAAACTATGGACAAAAATAATGAAATTTCACATTTTGCCCTGCCTTTTTCAAGCCAACCTAAGTTAAGAAAACTTCACATAAAAACCTTTGAAATTTCATCATGGGTTTTGAGAGAGGGGAAAGTTGACCTAGAAGCACTTGACTTATAACTTGGCGGCTACTGAAAGTCTAGCCTCATAATTCAGTGGTCCAGTGACAGCTCTGCCTATAAACCCAGGTCTTCATTTCACTGACATTTTCAGGTTTAGTCTCCTTGAAAATGCTAACAAAAGTGAAGCATATAATTTCTCTGCTTGGAAGAGTAGTGGTGATGTTTATGGAACCGTTTGCTGTCTCAGGGGTAATCTCCCGGATAATTTGGATTAACCTTCTCAGGTCTCTAGATACCACATTACCCACAGTGGATGATCTCCAGAGTAACCTTTCCACATCTTAAAGTTTTTACCCTGACACCATATTTTATCAAAAAAACATTCAAAAGAAATTCATAGACAATTACCCAACCAGGCTTACTTCAACCCTTTTGGTTTGAAGTGGCCTTCATCCAGGCAAGAAAACATAATTTTCTCCTGTGAATAATTCTCATTAGACAGTGGAACATCCTAACATTTTCTATTTCCTTTTTCACAACACAGTTGTTATGTATCAAAGGGCCTCTCTTCTCATATTTGTTCAGATTTTGAAATTGATAATTTGGCAGGAGGAGGAGTGCCTGTTACTTTTTCTGATGGTAGAAAGAGTTTGCTTAAAGGAGTGAAGAATTTTCCCCAAGGAAGAATTTGTCTTTTGGATTGGCAACAGAAATAATCTTTTATTTGTATTGATTGCTTTTAAAAAATCTATTGTTTATGTTAATAATAATAATTTATTAGTATCATAAAGTCAGAGCTTATAGTGACAGTGGAAAACTATGAATTTCACTGTCTCAAAACTACAAAACTAAAAAAATTGAAAAATAAAATAAATTAGCACTTGTAATGGTGTGAGAAATTGAGCCCAGGTGATTCACTACTTTTCAGTTTTTCTGAAAAGTCTTTATCCAGTTTGAATAGTTTAAACTGGTGGAGCAGAGCAGGGATTCCTGATAAACCCAATGTCATATGTTATGGTTGAAGTACTTCATGAAAGAGGTAACAGAAGAAAAAGTCACTGCCTTCTTCATATTGAAACCTGGCCTGTTCTTCTGGAAGTAAGGTGTCTATGAACCTTTACATAATACACATTAGTTTGTTTCTAAAAATGAGAGTCTGAATGTAGGCACTTGAATTATCAAGCATGATGAAATGTTAGCTGCAGTCAAAGTCCTGTGAGATTGGTGATGCTAGTTAGGGTGCTTCTTTACATGCAGGGTTCAGGAAAATATTCAGGTTGTCTGTGATTAAAAAAAAAAAATCCTATTCTACTCTATAAGAGAGCTTGACACAGTCAAAGTAAAATATCTGACAATTTCACTTGAGAAGGAACAGGTAAAACACTCTTCAAAATAATAATAGTTTCTATTTCTTGAGAGTTTCTTTGTGCTAGATGCTTTGCATGTATATGGTCTCATTAACCTACACAATGTTATGAAGTATATCATCTCCATTTTACAGAGAAGGAAAACTGAGACTCAAGAGACCAAGGCACTTGTCTAAGTTCACCCATCTGGATTGAAATTCCACAGTGGAGGAGCTAAGATTGGAACCTGATTTGTCTCTGAAGTCTATACTCTTTCTGCTATGTGCCTTTCATACAAAATGCTTAGTCACTTCCTACTGTATCTACTTGAAAATAAAACCAGAGAGGTTAATGGGAAAAGTCAGGATATGGGAATGGGGAAAGGAAGTGAATGTGGGTACAGTGGCATTTTGACCAGAGAGTTACATATATTATAATGTGTGGAGTTGTGGGCAGGCAATTAGAGGATGAGCAGTTAGCTAGCTAGAAGAATTACTACTGAGTTTGGGAGCACAATTTATTAGAATGATTCAAGACTTTTTGCAGAATTTCCTTGTCTCAGACCAATGGAATAATGGAAAGAAAACTTGCATACCAAAAATAGAACAATCCCTTCTAAAACTGGAGTGTGATATTTAAAGAAATAAAAAAAATAATAGTTACTATTTATTGGACTTATCCTAAGTATGAGTTAAGATAAGTCCAATAAATAGTTTTATTTTATAGCATTATTTTTAACCTCACAACACCCTTGAAATGTAGGCATTATTATTTCTGTTGTATACTTAAAAAAACAAAGAAACCAAGTGTCACAGAGGTTAAATGAGTTTCCCTAGGCTAACAAATAGGTCCATCTTGATCTTTTTTTAAAAATTTCTTTATTGATTAAGGTGTCACATATTTGTCCTCATCCCCCCATTCCCATCTCACACCCCTCCCCACGGATGCCCCCACCCCCCTGTTGTCCTTAACCATTGGTTAGGCTCGTTATACATGCACACAAGTCCTTTGGTTGATCTCTCCCCCCTACCCCCACCCTCCCCTACCCTCCCTCTGAGGCCCGACAGTCCGGTCGATGCCTCCTTGTTTCTGGGTCTGTTCTTGTTCATCAGTCTATGTTGTTCATCATTTCCCCTAGATGAGTGAGATCATGTGTTACTACAAATATACTTATAAGAACCGAATGTGAGATGAGCAATAATAGTTATGCTGGCAGGCAAATGAATCAGTCTGTAGTGAGTTTCTTTCTGGACCAACAGATCTTTTGAGACCCAATTTCAATGTCCACCAGTTCCTTATGTGTACATGTCAGCACTGACTTTTCAGCTCTGGATGGTGGACAAATGGTGGTAACGCAGGTCCGACTCCCTCTTGTTTGGTCTCACCCGGACCCAGGAGCCGGCCTCACCCGGACCCAGGAGCGCGTGGCCTCACCTGGACCCAGGGGCGTGTGGCCTCACCCGGTCCATCTTGATCTTGAGTCTTAATTCTTTCCACTATATCTTGCTGTCTCCAAAAAATATATTTGACACCCTTTCCTATCTATTTCAGATTAGTATCTAATCAGTTAATAAAAACCTTAAAAACTATATTTTAAGAGTAATCAGTTTTGCAAATCAGATTAGAGGTACTAGTAAAGACATAGCATGTTAGGTGGGATAGAGTAGGTCTTTGATATGAAAAATCCACAACCTTATTCTGGAACCTTAGGCTAATGTGATCTGGAAATAGTGGCACTGGCCTGAGAGATGGGCCATGTCTGCCTCAACGTAGCTGAGCAGTCTTAGACAAGCCACGTAACCTCATAGTCCCCAATTTTCACGTCTCTCTTTGTTTCATCCTCAACTCCTAGTGCAGTGCTTAGTACATAGTAGAAATATAAATGATGCATGATATAAGCCTCAGATTGCTAATTTTTAGTATTTCTTTCAGTTCTAAGTTCTGTGACTCAGGAGGCACAGTAACTTCGGTTTCTTTATTCTTTCAATAAGACAATTCTGTCAATATCTTTTGCAAGGTTATTATGAGAATTAACTAGTATATTTTCCAAGATACAGAGTTCCTACAGAAAAAGATAAGACCATATTTTCTTTCCTTTCAGATAGTTGTGATACTTTTATTAATACTTTGCACTGACCAATGTTACAAATGTGTCAGGTACTATAGAGAAAATAGAACCTTCCCAGTAGGTTCATAATCTGAATACAATTTCATGGCAGTAATATTAGTGACTGAGTTTAAAAGTGACTGCATGCCAGTGTTTGAAAGAATCTGGTCGCATGTATTGTAGTACAGTGAATAGTCAGATGGACATCAACTCAGACATTGTCAGAGAGAAAAGAGTTCTCTAAGAGCCTGTTCTATTGGTGGGACTTTTGTGTTATTTCTTGTCTTTGAAGTTTGGAACAGAGCCATGATTTTGTGGTCTCATAAATATGGAAGCCAGGTGCTTTGTGCTCTAGGCCGGGTAATTTGCTGTATAAGGGTCAATAATCCATCTCGATTCTCAATTTATTAATTTTTGAAAAGTTGATGGTAGTGTTTACATCACCAGTTTATTGTGGAGATTCATAACGAATGACTAGAATAATCTTAAATTTCATTTCTATAGCAACTATGTGGATATTGCATATTTTCCAAGCCTGTAAAAAGATCAAAGTAAATTAGAAACTCATATTTACTAAAATATTCCAAGTGGGATCTGGGCCATGTGACTTTACCACTCACTTTCCTTTGCTAAAAGCCTTACTAACAAAAGAAAAGGAAAATAAGGGGGACATTTTTGTTTCTCTACTGGCAATGAGAAGTGTGTCATTTTCAAAATCTCCTGAAAGCATGGTATTTTCTTCAACCACAAGAGTGGACTATTTGTAAAAGTGTTAGTGTATTCTTCAGATTTATACTAATAATATACAATGATTCCAAGTTGCAATTTTTGCCTTACACTTATAGTGAAGCGGAATCAATAAAGTAATAATGTTATATAGGAAAAATCCAAGAGTTAGTTAGGTAATGATTTTCCAATAATTTTTTCACTCATTTCTTTCTTTCCTTATTCATTCATACACTTATTTATTCAACAAATATACATATATTCCAGATACTGAGCTGGGTGATGAGGATAAAAATATAACTGGTTTCATGACTTTTTAATTTAATTTCTTTCTTATTAATATTTATGACTTATATATCAGTAAATAACTTATGAAGGTTTATAATGTTCTATCCTGATATTTCTGTTCATATGTATATTTCTCTTTATTAATAAAGAAATGTACTCTCTACCAGAGACTCCTATGAATGGGGAAAACCTTGAATACTCTAATGTATTTACAATAAATAAAAATATACCAAATTAAGAAATAAATAATAACATCCTAACACAGAATCATGATGCTTGCTAGAGACTCTCCATATTGCAAACAGAAGGGGATCTTTTAAGATTGAAACATGAGCTATGTGACTGTAGTAACTGACTCTTCTCACAAACTTAGAAGTGTGAACCATGAGTGTATCTTAGTCTAATTCTTTAGGATATCTCTTCCTAGGAGGGACTTTCTTTTAGTTGATAGCTGACTTAAGGAAAACAAAGATGTATTGAATCCATATCTTTTTTTCAAAGTATATGTTTATTTATTTTCAGAGAGGAAAGGAGAGGAGGAGAGAGATAGAAACATCAATGATGAGAGGGAATAATCGATTGGCTGCCCCCTGCACTCCCCACATTGGGGATTGAGCCCACAACCCAGGCATGTGCTCTGATCGGGAATCCAACTGTGACCTCCTGGTTCATAGGTCAACTCTCAACCATTGAACTATGCCAGCCAGCCAGGCTTGACTCCATATCTGAAAAGCCTATGGCTTCAGACATAAGTGTGATCCAGGAACTCAAATGATGTCAGCAGGTAAGAGCTTTCTTTTTTTGGCTTTGTTTTTATCTGTATTGGCTCAATTTTTGAGCAGGCTCTTCCCTCAAGGTGATAGAATGGTTGTCAGTAGTTCTAGGTTTATGTCCTCTTTTGCCAACAATTCAGGTGGAAGAGGATGCTTTTCCCCCCCAATAGTTCCAACGAAAATATAAGAATTGAGTTTTATGGACTCTGGTTGGTCTGTCCTGAGTCACATGCCTCTCTATCCTTCAAGCTGGGTTAATATCAGTCTCATCCAAACCAAATGAACTGAGAATGACAAAAATCAGACTTCTGTTATTAGAAAGAGAGGACATGAATATCAATGTCCATTATGCTACTTTTAGTAATATTTAGTATCTAGAGAGTTTCTATTAGTCTTCTGCCTTATATCACAGCAGAAGTTTTCCCATCTGGCTGCCTCTCTCTCACCCAAGTGCACAGATTCCACCCCCCCTTATCTTACACATTTGGGTTTGCTCATTAGTCTGTTTATGAGACCATGCTTACAACCAGGGATTTTCAGGACTGTGAAATCCTTAAATGGAAAATGTTTCCATTTATAGCAGAAAAAAATTGCTCTGTGCTAGTTGACCATATGGCCTGCCTTAGTGTGATGTATTCTTATGTCATCAAAATCCCTTGGTATTGATATAAAATCAACTTCTATAGAGCAGGATATGTATTTTTTATCCTTTTATATAAAGAATTTTTAATACTATATGTCTCCTCAAATAAAAAGCATCATACAGTTGTATGAATTATATTAGAAATAATTTTTAATTTGACAATTAAGCTTTATATCCAGCTGGATAGTTATTCTTAATCTAGTGGATTTCTGAGGGTTCAAAAATAGTTAACATCTGCCAGCAGACTCATAAGGGAATCTATACTTCATAACAATTAGTATGAAACTTAAAAATATAACTTTCCACGAGGATGCAAGATCAGTATACTCCATTGAAGAATATATGTGGAGTTCACTGAAGTTTAATTATATTGCTGAATACTCTTCTGTAATTTATTTCTGTTTGAGTTTCTGCATTCTAAAGTTTGACTGAAACTCTTTAATTAAACTAGCCCTTGTCATAGTATGAGATAGTCAAGATAAAAACCCCATTATTTAATTTTAACTTAAAGACTTACTGGTAATGGTAGAAGCTGATCTAGATTCCTAGTACATCAGTAAACCATAAATGTAGGGGAAGAAAAACTCAGGAGGACTTAAGTAGAACATATTAGACACACAAACACCTAAAATATTTAACACAGAAATAATTACAAGACAGTATAAAGGTAATACACTCCTTTTGGTGCACAGTTATATTAGTTTTGACAAATGCAAAACTACTACTACCATTAAAATATGGTTCTATCACCCACCAGATTTTCCTTGGGCTGTTCCTTGGTAGTGAACCCTTTCCCATATCCAACCCCAGCAACCAAGGATCTGTGATCTGTCTTACAGTTTTACCTTTTCCAGAATCATATAGGACATTTAAAAATGGAAATGTGAAAAATGCTAATGTATTTTAGTCACCATTTCCCATGAAAATCATGTTTTATAACTATGCTCTGCATGCTAGAGACCTAGAAGGATTCTGTTGGAAATTCCATGGGCGGTTTCATCTCTACCAATCTCTGTGGACTGATAAATATTTTCTCAAGGAGTCAGTAATCTTAGGTCTTTGCTCAAAACATTATTATGCTGTTTTGTATAAAAGATTGTGCAGTTAAAAACAGTTAATAGTGATATAATAGAATACACTTTCTATTGTAGATCGCTTTTTCAAAATTCAGATATGCCTTTATGACAGTCTGGACTGAAACCATACTCATTGTCATCTCTAAGGACTTTCTATAGCTTGACATACCCATGTATTTAGAATTCCTCACTCCCTCTCACCTTTCCCCCGCTCTGCCTATCTCCAAAACAGCATATGTACACTGAGGAAAGTTAGGAAATATTGATGAACATAGCAGAGTTGGAAGGGGACACAATTAAACTATTATAAATTCTTATACAGTATAGAAATGGTTAACTGTCTATGACTGATACCTAGACCTACTTTAGACACCACAATAATAATTTTTGAAATGTTGTTATTTTTCCTTATATTCAAACATGGCTCTAACTTTATTATGTTTTGATCTTTACCACTTATTTAAAATATCACATCATATTTATTCTTTGCTTTGTAAGTTGTGCAAAGGCTATTGGTCAAAAATAGTAATATTCTGATATAAACTGATCTGATTTGACTATTTGAATTAGTTTAAATAGTAAACATAGTTATAAAAATAATTTGTGCCAGAGTTAAAAGGACATTGTTTCAGAAAATTGGCTCTTTATAATGATTGTTTTGTAATCTTATGCATAATTTTCTATTAATTCTTTGGAACATTACTAAGTTAATCTCTGGAGTTCTTAGTCAAGTTATACCTATATTTTTGTGTAAGTGGCTAAGGTCCATTATTCAAAAGTTTTCTGTGGCGTTGAAATGAATATAGACTACATCCCCAGTGTCTTGGATGTAGACTGTTTCAATGAAAAATAATTAATTAATTTGTGCATTCATACAGGAAATTTTTACTGAGCACCTCCACTGCATCAGATACAATGCTAGGTACTGGGAATATAGAAGAGTTTCATCATTTGCTTTCAAGAGGCTCATAACAACTACAATCTTCAAAAATGTGTTTTTAAATTTATATAATCTTTCTTTTCTTCACCAGTCACATCTAATCAATCACTAAGTTCTTTCAATATAACCCTCTAAATTGGTGGTTCTCATCATTGGCTGCACAGGTTAAAGCTCACCAGGGAGCTTTAAAAAATACTGACGCTTGGGTTCTACCCCCAGAGATCAGTCTTGGCAAATGCAGACAACGTCAATGTGCAGCCAAGAATGAAAACCACTGCCCTGGAGCAGGAGTTGGCAACTTTTCCTGGAAGGGACTAGATAGTAAATATGGTCTTTGCTGCGATGACTCAGCTCTGCCACTGTGGCAGGACAGCAGCCACAGACAATATGTAAACAAAGGAGTGTGACTGTGTTCCAATAAAACTTTATTTATGGACATTGATATTTCAATTTCAAATAATTTTCATGTGTCATGAAATGTTCTTGATTTTTTCCTGTCATTAAAAAATGTAAACACCATTCTTAGCTCATGGGCTGTATAGAAACAGGCAGTGGGTCAGATTTGGTCCGTGGCTGTAGTTTGCTAATCCCTGCTCTCAAACAGCTTAGAAATCTAGGTGTTCACCAGAATCATCTGTGACTTTTATAAAAGTTCCTGTCCTTGCCCCCAGAGCTTCTGACTTAGCAGGTCTGTACGGAACCAAGGGATTATATTGTGCAAGCAGGGCTTAAGAATCCCTGTTCTGAAGATTTATTGAATCTTTGTTTTTATCTAAATTCCCGTCACTTTCCCCTTTCAAGTCTTTATTACTTTGCACTTGCACCATGGTAATAGCCTCTACCTATGTTTCCAGTTTAGGCTCTCACTAATCAATCTTCTACACTCCCCTATTCCTTACCTTGTTTCAAACCTTCCAATGGCTTCCATTGCCTACAGGACAAAGTTTATGCTCCTTACCAAGTCATTCAAAGGTTTTTATTATCTGGCTTTTGTCTGTGAACTCATCTCCTTATACTCTTGATTCTCAGCAAAATGGGCTACTTGTAGTTCACACTGTGCTATTTCTGGTCCATGTGCTTGAGCTCATGTTGGTCCCCCTGTCTGGAAAGCCCTTTGTTTTATTGTCCTTCAAGATGCAGAAGTATTTTTCACCTCCTCTGTCTTCATGTCTGGGTAAAATTTCTGGATTAGATGGCCCTACCCTGTGTTCTCATAGCTCATTTGTTTACCTTTGCATAATATGTATCACATGATATTAAAACAATCTGCTTACAAGTAAATTGTATTTGAGATCAGAAACTCAGTTTTATCTTTATACTAGAGTCCTAGTGCATGAAATTCGTGCATGGGTAGGGTCCCTAGTGGCTGCCGGCTTCCGGCCAGGGCCTTCCTTCGTTCCATGCCACCCCCTGGTGGTCAGTGTATGTCATAGAGAGCAATTGAACTTCCAGTCGATAGAACTCCTGAGGGAACACTTTGTATATTAGGCTTTTATATATATAGATATCGTGGCACTTAGTGCAATACTTGATGCATAGTAGGTGCTTGATAAATGCTTACTGTCTTTTATGTACAGCATGCAAGGGAACTGGATCTGGGAACCAAGTCATAGATAATGGAATAGATAAAATCTAGTTCCTGGACTGGAATATAAGATAGTTAATAACACTGGGGAGCAACTCAATTGTGGTCAGGCAGAGCCAAGTAGTGTTACAGAGCTCCTGTAAAGGGAACAGTATAGGTCTCAGATTTGATCATTTGGTTATAATAAAACTAGAGGTGAAACTGGACACAATGGGTCCAAGGCTGCCAGTCACCACTTGAGCCAAATTAAGCAGAGACAGGGTTGAATCATATATGAGTGTTTATTCCAATAATGCTGGCAGTATGGGGAGAGCAGTCAGTCACCTGGAAATTCTCCTCTGATCCCCCTCACCAGTTGGCTGATTATATACATGAGGGAGAAGATATCTGCGAGCTGCAAGTGTAACATGGAAAGGGAAGGGGAGGGTCTGCAGTACAACCTGCAGGAGCTCAAAGTCCCATAACAAGGTGGCTAATCTTCTATGATGTTACAAACAGTTCAGCCCATTCCTGGAACTGGAGAATCATCAGTGTTCCCGAGAAAAACTCCTATAGGGTCAGGGCCCGGCACAGCAACCAAATCCAAGTGTGTCCTGTCCTTGGTCTATTCTCAAAATGTATTTATTTTCTGAGTCATGGACCCGTCGAGGCATCTTATCTTTTTACAGCCTTGTTTCATCCTCCAGTTTCCCAGGGTCTGTAAGAAAACTTATCGATTGTTAGTAAGGTGAATAATTATTAAACAACTGTGGCTCTGTTCTTATTACATGCCCTTCCCCACTATCAGAGGCATTTAAGAGCTGGTACCCAAACAGATCATGGGATCGTTACAGTGCAAGCATGGTTGGTACTGTAACAAGGACTTGGACTAGAGTCAGACATTGAATTTCATCCCTGCTGTTTACAATCTGTCTTATTTTGGGTAGGTTACTTAACTCCTTAAGCCTCAGTTTCTTTATCTGGTGAAAAAGACAATACTATATATCTCATGGAAGTTTTTTTGGAAGATTAAGTGAGTTAACATGTGAAAGCATTCAGCAGAGTTCCAGGCATGGCATAGAAGCTCAATAAATGATAGTTTCTCACCCTATTATTGGTCATTCATATGTTAAGGTGAATGTTTTTTGCATTTGCTCTGTTAATATCAGTTCTTTTTGCCTGCCAAGGGCAAAACATTGTAGCAACAAATGGTTTGATTAGGGGAAGGTGGAAAAAGAAAGGAAGAAGAAATAATATTGAATGTCAGGTCTGGTGGAGTATCCATTGAGGATCACTGATATGCTCTAAAGTATTTTAGAGCAGTTCTTTAGCACCTGGGAAGAGTGACTTGCACATGCCCTAGTTAACGCCTCATCTTGCCTTTCACTTCCTCAGGGAACTATTCTCTTGTTTCCCTGTCCATATCACAGTGACCTGATTACTAGCTGTCTTCCTCAGTAGGCTGCCTGCTCTTTGAGAGCAGGGAACCTATCAGCATGCAGTGTGTCCACAGTATGCAAAATGACCATGACTGCACCTAGCTCATAGAAGAGGGACATCAAGATTGGGAAAAGGAACATTGGAAAATGGAAAGTGCCTGGCTGGTGTGGCTCAGTGGTTGAGCATCGACCTATGAACCAGGAGGTCATGTTTGGATTCCTGATCAGGGCACATGCCTGGATTTCAGGCTCGATCCCCAGTAGGGGGCATGCAGGGGCAGCCAATCAATACTTCTCTCTCATCATTGATGTTTCTCTCTCTCCCTCTCTCTTCCTCTCTAAAATCAATAAAAAATGTATTTTTTTAAAATGGGAGGTGTTGAGATCATTTTTAATTAAATTTATTGGGTGACATTGGTCAACATGAACATATAGGTTTCAGGTGTGGGTTTCTATGTTACAATATACAAATGCACTGTGACCACCGCTCAAAGTCAGAATTCTTGTCACCATTTATTAGAACCCCCTTCTGTTGAGATCATTTAAAACAAACTTTTACTTTCTTGTTTTACCTAGGGCTGTCACACTTGTTAAAATGCTGCACAAATGTTGAGATTTGTGTAAGAGATCTTGGAATTTATAAACTCATCATTATCTACATCATGGGCATAATTTTTTTTGTGGAAGGCCTTGATATAGTCACTTATAAAATCTCTGATGCTATCAGCAGCAGTATGTGTAATGCCAATAGGGCAACAATTATACTTTATGGCTGCTACAGGTATTTTAAAGAGAATAAAAATAAAGATGATTGATACCTTGGTAAGTTTTAAAATGTGATATTTTAATAATAATTCTTTCATATCACCCATTTTTAATAATACATGTATTTTTCACCAATTAAATTATATTCATCAGAGTTCCTAAAGTGGAATCTTATTATGAAATGGATATTACATTAATGATAAACACAATTTTGTCTAAAAATATTGTGAAATTATGAGACTTATTGAATAATGAAAATATAAATTCTACAATAAAAATATATTTACAATAAATTTTGCTCCTATGTTAAATTTTATTAAGATTAGAAAACTATGGTACATCTACACAATGGAATACTATGCTGCCATAAAAAAGAAGGAATGCTTACTATTTGCAGCAACCTGGATGGAATTGGAGAACATTATGCTGAGTGAAATAAGCCAGTCAATGAAAGAAAAATACCACATGATCTCACTCATTTATGGATAATAAAGAATATTATAAACTGTTGAACAAAAAGATAGATACAGAGGCAGTAAAGCATCAAACAGTCTGTCAAATTACAGCAGGCAGGTTAGGGAGAGGTGGGTAAGATAAGAGATCAACCAAAGGACTTGTATGCATGCATATAAACATAACCAATGGACGCAAAACTCGGGGGGGTGAGGGCATATATGGGAGTGGAGTGGGGGGGGATAGGTACACATATAATACCTTAATAAAAAAATTGAAAAAAAATTTTATTAAGATTTTTTTTCTTCAGGCATGAATAATAGCTTGAAAAGCAACACTACTTACCAGAACTTTTTTATTTTTTGGCATTAGCACAAAAATGAAGATTGTTAAATTTAAACAGCTAGAAATTTTTCTTGGAGAGGATATGAAATATGACATCTTCTTTTTTTGATAAAACACCAAAAATAATGATGTGGAATTAAGTGAGTTCACCAGTTTTCAAATGAAAACAGTTCAGGGAAAAGAATGTGTAAGAGGTAGAGACTTAAGAGAAATTTCTGCACTCACCTATCTCAAATTGTTAGGACATGATTATGATGTTTTCCTAGTAACCAGTCTACAGTTTTAAGTAATTGTTTCCATTGTTTTGAAATGAAACAAGCAAGAAAAAATATTTAACTTCATTAGAGTGAGTGAAATATGAATTTTCTACATGCTTTCCTTAGCTAACATTTATTGAGCCTTTATTATGCATCAGATACTGGCCAAGTTCTTTAAATATGTTCTCACCATCTTTACAACAGTTCCATATATCATTGTTCCTATTTTATAGTTGCAGAAACTAATGCTCTCCCAAGGTTACAAACTGAGTAGGAACAGCCTAAAATTTTACTTAAATCTGAATTTCCATTAAAATATGTTGCATTCCCCAAGTTAAAATTCTAAAAATGTTACCATTATAAATGTAATCATAAATCTAAACAGAAATCAAAGAACCCAATAAAATAAAGTAGCTTATTTTCTAATGTGTTCAGTTAATAATAATACTTACAGGAAAATAATTTTATATACATATCTATATATATAAAAGCCTATTATGCAAATTGTCCCCACAGGAGTTTGAATGGGAGACTGATCGTTTGCTATGATGTGCGCTGACCACCAGGGCATGGTGTGGAATGAAGGAAGGCCCCGATCAGCCCTGATCACCTGCCAGGCCTAGGGACCCTACCTGTGCATGAATTTCATGCACCGGGCCTCTAGTTTTTATGTAAATCTCTTAGATCAATTGGGTCATTACAGATAATGTCACTGATTTCCAATCCCCTTATTGGGGAATAATGACTTATTGAATTAATTATAGTGGTGATATTTTTCTTGGATAGAGAGAATAAAGACATTTTATTAATGTAAACATTCATCAATTTAAAATCTTTTCCCAGCTGATTATGGGGTATTGTCGCTGTTGATGCGATGAAGAGGCCTACATAAACACACTAAAAAACTCCCTAACCTGGCTACTGGGCAAAAAGCTTCTTTATTGACCAGAGAAAGGCTATGCAGTCCCTCAAACCAACAATGACAGGATGCTCTCAGGGACAGAGGATCTCTCTGCTCTTGCCTTGTGTGGCACATGACAAACAGTAGTGAAAAATTAGCAATTATCGGCATTTGTCAACTCTCTGGTTCTGTGGCAGGAAAACGGAAACAGCAGCAATCATGCTCAATTTAAGTCTCTCATGATGTCAAGCTTTTCACGGACTCACACGGACATCAGAAGAGACTCGAAAAGGTTTACAGATGTGCAGTCAGCTATGACAGTGATGCTGCCAATGTGGCTCATGGATCAACTAACTATTAAGATATCAAAAGCGATCCCTGTAGCTTGCTGACAGCTGGTTCAATTGTTTGCACCTGTTTCCCCTGCATTACACATGTGTCTGGAATGGATTATTCTGGCTTGCTCGAGACTCATTTCACCTTTCCTCACTGTGACGTCCTCCAAGGAGCATCACTGCTGAAGAACAGGCAGCTCTCCACCAGGGCCCACAGAAAGAAGAAGCCAGTGTGCTTTTGAAAATGACTCCGGATGCCCGGCCAGTGTGGCTCAGTGGTTGAGTGTCTACCTATGAATCAGGAGGTCACAGTTCGATTCCCGGTCAGGGCACATGCCCAGGATGGGGGCTCGATCCCCAGTGTGGGACATGCGGGAGGCAGCCAATCAGTGATTCTCTCTCATCATTGATGTTTCTGTCTCTTTCTCCCTCTCCCTTCCTCTCTGAAATCAATATATATATGACTCTGGGATGTTGGGTTGACAAGGTTATCAGTGAAGTTCTTGATAACAGTTAACACTGATATATGAACAGTGCTTGCTTCCTCCATGAATAAGAGAGAGTTCTGTGATTTCACAGGATACTTGGGGTCTCCTCTTTGGATAGCAGTGTCACCATTCATACAGCCATCCTGAATCTGTTGTGGGACTAGATAGGAGTATAAATAAATAAAACAATGAGCCCCCTCTCCCACCCCCAGACTCCTGAGCTTTCATGTTTCCCTGGATACCTCTCTCATTCTCAGAGGCAAATTCACCATGGAACTGACAAAGTTCAAGCTTCAAATTCTTGCAATTGCACGGGCCAGGTTCTGAGAGTTGCCCTTGCAAGGGGTTCACATGGTTACATATTTTTGTAAAATGTGCAAAACTAAGACATTTTAACCACAGTGGGCTCAGGCTGATGTTTCTTTCCACTTTGACTTCTCCTCTGACATACTTCCCATCATGTGATGTGGTGTTGGATGGTTGTGGGCACTTTTAGTGTCTGGCTAAGAGGAAGCTGAGTTGGGGACCCATTTAGTTTGGGTTTAGTGGAATATTTTTATGTGGTTTGCAGTTACTTCCGTTTTAAGTTATTGCTGGCTTCCAGGAATAGTCCTACTGTCCATTATTTATGCCTAATTTTGAACTCAGAGTTCTATATTGTTTTTTTCTTAAGGTGGATCCCTAGATTGTAAAAGCTTCAGGCCCCACAACACCTCACAGCTCCTATTTGCTCCTTATAGCTTTTCACCAAATCCTGTAAATTCTACATAGTGGTATATGGGTAAACTGGCTCCTGAAAAACAAAAAGCCCTGATTTATAGTGTTTGCTAATTTCTGTGGCCAGTTTCCATGGCTGATTCCAAGATACCAATGGTTTAACAAACAGCTCACAAAATTCTGAATATGTAACAGTTGACCCCTGCAAGCTGGTACAAGATGGCTCCAGTATTCCACTAATTCCCTCTCAGAAATAGTTCTGTAAACTGGCCTCTTGTCTTTATTTCTATTTATCTAGTTCAGACTTTCATCTCTCCTCAATCCCATTCTCCCAAGACCACTGTAATAGCCTCTTATCCTGTTTTCAGCTACCTGGCTGTTCTGAGCTCAGCCCATCTTATAAAATACCACCAGATTTACTTTTTTAAAATTCCTATTTGACCATGTGAGCCTCTTGCTTTAATCCTCTCTGTCTTCCTTATTATTTATAGGGTAAAACTGAATTTCTGAGCTTGTTTACAAGTTCCTTCACGTTCTTATCCTTACCTCATCTGGCCTCATCTCCCTCCATAGCACTAGACTTTCCGAGAGAACTGAACACTACCAAACATGCTGAAACTATCACTTTTCTGTGCCTTTGCCCAGGGGGCGCCTCTGCTTGGATTTTGCTTCTTTCTTTTCTCCACTTGGCAAACTCCTACACATGTCTACACCCTGGTCTGTTTTTCAGTCACTCACTATTGCAGACATAAAGAAACTAAGCTTGGTTATGGGTTCTCCAAGCCAGGAATATAAAAATTTAACCTCAGGTTTTCTGCCCGAATCAGCTTTCAGGGGTAGTCATTAAAATAATACTCTCTGCTTGCTGAATCTATAGGCTGTATCGCATTGTCACATTTAGAAACTAGCCTGTCTTTAGTACTTTTACTTGCATTCCCTGTGAAGATGACTCAACTTCCTAAGGATCTTGGGTCCTCCAGCTGGATTCTTTCCATACTTTTTATAGCACTCATGAGGATGTATGCAATCATCTGTTTATGTGCTTATCTCCTATGACTAGAATACATGCTCCTCAAGAGTAGGCAGCATGTCTTGTTAATCTTGGCATCCTCAATGCCTGACAAAATGGGCCCTCAATAGCACAAAGACTATACCCTCAA
Source organism: Eptesicus fuscus (assembly GCF_027574615.1). Classification (NCBI taxonomy): domain Eukaryota; kingdom Metazoa; phylum Chordata; class Mammalia; order Chiroptera; family Vespertilionidae; genus Eptesicus; species Eptesicus fuscus. The sequence continues at coordinate 39,242,804 of NC_072491.1, forward strand.
AAGTATGTGTTGAATAAAGAATGGATGGATGGATAAATGAGTGAAAGGATGAAGTAGGCAAGTTAGTGGTCCAGGTAGGAGGGATGCATTTTTCTATGCCCATACAAGTAGCAATCAGAATAGTTTACTTCCAAGTTGATAGACTGAAACTACAACTCTGGGGAAAAAAAACAAAAAACAGTGGAAACTCTTGGTTTGTGGCTATTCATGTTTACAAGTGTAATGCCTTTCTGAAATTAATCCTTGTTCTTGATGTGATTGATTTTAAACATTAAAACAAAGAGAGATAGTTGGGATAGTAGGAGGAACTTTTTTAGAATAGAAGCCTAGCTTATGCATGTAGGGGTACATAATGAGCACCTAATGCATACTAACTGTTGTTTAAAATAGGGGATAAACAGCGACAACTGTGGGAAGAGGTGGGAAGCTAAGAGGTGAGAGAAAGAAAAGCAGTGTGCAAAAGAAATACAGAGGAGGCTATTGTAATAATAAAGAATTACTTGCTATGAAATATATAGGAAAACACTGGGATAGGGACAGAAATCAAGGAAGGAAGGAATAATTAAACAGAAAGGTATTGAATAAACTAAGTGAAAAAAATGATAGGAATTTCTGAAATGAGTGAGATGGTTTCATAGTCTACTTTCATAGACTGATTTTACAGTCAGGCCTACTCAGATAATCTCTGTATTGTAATGCCGACTAGGGACTTTGCACCAATAAAATCCCTTTACAGTGGTACTTAGATTAGTTTTTGATTGAAATAGCACAGATGGGAATCTCAGGAGGCAATTTTGCCTATCATAGTCACCTTCTTAAGATTTTCGTTGGTATTTTGACCAGGGTTGATTTTTGTATTTCACACTAATTTTAGAACTCAATACTCAAGTAAAATCTGATCTCACAGTAGATATTTTGCTTTGGATTTTGAATTCTTTTCGGTTCTCAAAAATCACTTTAAAAATGCAGAAAACAAAAGTTAGTGGATGGGAGTTGTAGAAGTAGAAAAGGATAATGTAAGCCTGTATCTACTAAGACTTTAACTTATTTTTTAAGCTGGAAGTTTCTTTTTTATAATTTATTGTTTAAAGTATTACATGTCTCCCCCCGCCACATTGATCCCCCCAGCCACTCCCACCCCTGAGGGCAAGCCCCCACCGCCCCAGTGTCTGTGTCCATTGGTTATGCTAATATGCATGCATACAAGTCCTTTGGTTGATCTCTAACCCCCTCTCCCCTGCCTTCTCTCTGAGGTTGGATGGTCTGTTCAGTGCTACCTTGTCTCTGGATCTATTTTTGTTCATCAGTTTATGTTGATCATTATATCCCATATATGAGTGAGATCATGTGATATTTATCTTCC